>NW_015172558.1:1015694-1025206 GCF_001447785.1 Gekko japonicus | reverse complement strand
TGACTGCTACATGATCCATTTTACTGGAGGTGCCAGGGATTGAACCTGGAGACTTCTGCATGCAAAGCAGATGCTCTGTCACTGAGTTACAGTCTCTCCCCTACTAAAGCGGCCAATTCTGGGTTGGGAAATTCCTAGGGATTTGGGGGTAAAGCCTTTGGAGGGCAGGGTTTGGAGTGGGGAGGGGCCTCAATGGGCTATAATGCCACAGAGTCCACACTACAGAGCAAACACTTTCTCCAAGGGAATGGATCTCTGTAATCTGAAGATAAATTGTAATTCTGGGGTATTTCCAGGGCCCGACTAAGATGTTGGTTACCCAGTCAGTGATATAATGCCCAAGTAAAAAGGAACCCAAGTCCTAATCCACTACTCTGTCCATTATTCCATGATGGATCCCACTAAAAAAATCAAAAGAACTGACTTCTAAAAACCTTTCACTAGGGAAAGGACCTAAGCAGGAACTGATTCAGAGTATCCTTACAAAGATCAATCTTCCACTGAGACTATCAAAGTCAACAGAATTACAGCAGTGTAATGTGGTTACTGACTCACTCCTGCAGAATTATAAAGATCCAGGTCACCAGTGTGAAGAGGAAGATGCAGCAACAGGCACATTACTGTCAGGAGTTCAGGACACAGGATGTTAATTTGGTGCTCCTGCTTTCTCAAGCAGCAAGCAGTGAAAATAAGCTTTTGAATTCCCTCCACAGCTTCACATTCCAGCAAGTCCTTGAAAATATACTTCCAGTATTCTTGAAAAGATACTGCCCTGCAAACATCAATAGCTTCCCCTGCTCCTCTTGAAACAATTGCTGAATGGAGAAGCTTTAAACAAAAGGAATAGGTTTTGCTAGCAACCAGACCTGCTGATTAGGAAGCCCAGAATTATCCAAAGCTGAGTTTTCTATTTTGTGTGTGTGTGAAGTGCTGTCAAGTTCCAGCCAGGTTATGATGACCCCACGGGGTTTTCAAGGCAAGTGATTAAGCAGAGGTGGTTTGCCATTGCCTTCCTCTGTAAAGTCTTCCTTGGTGGTCTCCCATCCAAGTACCAACCCTGGTTTACTTCTGAGATCTGACAAGACTGAGTATACTATACCATTCCACATCCCCTATTTTATATCTATATATATATATTACTTGCATTGTGCAAAGCCTCATTTTGGATGTATTATTTTTCTAAGGGTAGGGAAATTCACATACACTCCTCCCAAGAACATACAAGCATGCACCCCCATTTTAAGCATGAGGTGGTAAAGTCCCAGGAAAGCTTTATCACTTGATTTTGCTGACTGCATAAATGGACGCTCAGTAACCACAGAAGGAGTAACACACAGTTAAAGAAAACCTCATTTTAAAGCTGTACAGAATCACTTACAACTGTTCAACTAACTAATCCATCTGATAGGTATTTATAGTAACAGGAGGGCGCCTTCTTTCCTAGTGCTCACTCTGCAAAAGTATATAGATGAATGCCACCCTGCTCAGGTTGTCTGCTTGTGTATTCAAAGTCCCCACTATGTGAATGGCCCTGGGAAGGGCTCCAATGCTCATAGCTATTTCCCAAGCTGCTATTGCCTCTAAGCAAAGCCTCCGGGAACTCATGCCTCCTTGTTTGTTGAAATAATACATCACTGAGGTGTTGTCCATTTGGATCAGCATCCTCTTACCTCTGAGAATATCTGAAAAGGAGGCAAGGGCAAATCTTACCACACAAAGTTCTAGGACATTAATATGGGGTGTATGCTGCATTAAAATCCACCAACCTTGCACCAGAAAAGAGTTTAATTGCCTCGAGAATTTAATTGCCTTGGAATTGATCAATTTAGCCAGGGACTAGGATTCATCAGGCAATTTGTCCAGATACTGGGAAACATTCTCCCAGAGGAAAAGTTGATAGCCTCCCATAATCACTGGATAATTTGCTACTCAGAAATTGAGAGTGGAGGAAGCATAAAACTTTCTTCCAAAGCATCCAGATGGCAGCTTTCCCTGTCGGTTGGGGATAAATGGTGGCCAGGCCGTTAGCATGCCTGCATGTCTTCCATAACTAATGGGTGGGTGCGTGGACAGAAACTCACAGGAGTCCTGCTTTACTCGTTATAAATTTTCACTTTTAAGAGGTGTGGCCTGAACGGAGCCTGGTTTCTGCCAGACTGGAATTGTGAGGTCAGAAAGTCCTTCCAGAATTGGGAATGCAACTATCCCTGGAGTTACACAGTAGAGACAGCTCAAAATTCTGTCCTTCAGATGGCTGTCTGAAGTGGAGCTTTAGCCATTCTTAGCATTTGTTCTCCGTAGAGACAGAGGTCTTCGCAAGGAAACATTGGGGCTGGGTCCGAGGCACTCTTGGAACTACAACAAGATGCCGCAGAGACCTCTTCTTCAGGCTCATGGTATGGAGACAAGAATGGAATGAGTGCAGTGGGCATTAATATATCCCCATGCATTTGGGCCATGCCCCCTCTAAAGTCTGAAGATTATGTCTAGCCCATCCATCTAAGTAGGATGGTGACATGTACTAAGAATACTGAGGGGGGGCCACTAGTTGCCATGCTAAGGGAGGTCCCAATTCCAAGGGTACCAGTTGTCCTGCAGGGATGCTAAGTTGATCGTCATCTGCATCTGAAAAGGAGCCCACAAAGGAGGCGAGATGTGGCAACAGGGTACATGGGGAAACCAGGATGATGTCCTGATCAGCCTCCAGACACTTAGAAGACTTGACACGTCGCAGTTTAGGTGCAGACTCAGTCTTCTCCTTGTGCTTCAATTTGTTATGTTTCTTCACAGGAGGTTCCGAATGTAACTGGACCTTGATCCAAAATCCTAGAGAAGGCAAACATGGGCACCTAGATTCCACCTTCAGAGCAACCAAAGAGGCTTTTTTTGGAGGGATCGGAGCTATCCTGATAGTTGGGCCCATAGGAAACAAACAGACTGACAGGGCAAAGAACGGGGTTCAGTAGTCAGAGCCGAGGGAAGAGGACCCAAGGTAGTAGGGCCTGAGATTGGAGTCACCTTGGAAGGAACTGAGGAGGACCTTCTCCCACAGTGCAGCTTTCAGCCTAGAGGCCCTATCTGATCGAGCCTTAGGAGTAAAGCACTGGTAAAATGAACAAGCTCCAACACTGTGGATGTCTCCTAAGTACAGAAGGCAGAGTTCATGCTTTTCATTGTGCATCATTTTTGTTCCACATTTTGCATATTTTTTAAACAGTGCCTTGGATGCCATGCGTGCTTTTCATTATGCATCATTTTTGTCCCACATTTTGCATATTTTTAAACAGTGCCTTGAACGCCATGACGAGGGACCACAAGCATGAGAAACAGAGAGAGCCTGGGCAAGGAGATGGAGATTGCCTCCCATGAAACAGACTCCTGAAAGAGTGCAAAATGAGTCCTCGATGGACAAAAGGGAGTCTTCTTTCAGCTACAATGATGACAAAGAAATAAACAGAGCGCACTAAAATTTCTTCCTATCGTCGTGGCAGTGAAAAAGGAAGGAAGGGGGTGCCTGCTGATGGAGCATGTGATGCACTGGGTGGGAATCTTGTGCATGCATCGGCTCCAAAAGGGGAATGCCATCCCCTCTTTAGAGTTTTTAAGCTAGAAAGAAAATGTCCCGCAGCCTATGCAAGGGCAGCCCCAATATGGGGCTGCATGAGAAGACAGAAGATGAACTCAAAGCTCTAGTATTACTTCCAAAAGACACTCAGGATTATTTGTAGATTTTCCGGGCTGTACGGCTGTGGTCTTGGCATTGTAGTACCTGACGTTTTGCCAGCACCAGCAGCTGTGACTGGCATCCTCAGAGGTATAATACAGAAAGATGGAGTACTCTCTGTGTCAATGCGAGAAGAAAAATGGTAGGCAGGTAACTTATATCTACTCAGGAAGGTGGGGTAGGGTTCTTCTCACATTGACATAAAGAGTACTCCATCTTTCTGTGTCATACCTCTGAGAATGCCAGTCACAACTACTACAATGGGGTACAAAAGTACTACAATGCCAAGACCATGGCCGTACAGCCCAGAAAATCTACAACTAATGAACTCCGGCCATGAAGGCCTTCGACAACACACTCAGGAGAAGGTTCTTCAGGAGAAATGTTCCCTGGGTATGGGGAAGCTACTAAGATTTCTTGCATATTAAAATCAATATGATATCAATTCTGATGATAACCCTGGTGCATCAATTCAGAGCCAAAAGTTATACAGATTATGCATCTGTTGAGCCATTATTTTTCTTTTATTGACCTCATTTATACTCTGCCTCTCACTGAGACCGAAGGCCAATTACAAAATATAGCAATACAAGAGGAGCAGTAGAAGCCATACTTTGTTTATTCATGCAATTTATTCTACTTCTACTTATCACGGAAAGGAGCAGAGGGTTACATAGCACACTGAAGCTCAATAGCATGATCCCTGAAAACCCTGTTTCAGCTATCGAGAGAGAAAGAAAAAGAATTTCTTCAGGTTCCAGAATTCTGTAAATGCTACCAATTCCTGCATGTGTGGCACTTTGTCAGAGAACCACAGAACTCGGAGGCAGATCACTTTTATTCTTGTTTTGCAGATGGGAAAACACAGGCTTTGCCAATTCACTCAAGCACTGAGATTAACACACAAGCCTCCCAGCCCTGCCTCTAATATTCTATCCTCATGGCCAAACTGAGCCTTTGAACTGTTCAGAAAAAATGTAAAAATGGGCAAAGCTTTAGAATGTAATTAGTGGCCACAACAATCCTGTTCCTTCTTCCTTGATTCCACTTAAGCCTCACAGAGCTGATAACATTACATAAAAAGAATCTGCAACAGCCCACTGAATTAGCAATAGTAGCTGCTTTACAGTAAGAACCCTCCCTCTTCTACTCAGGGATTCTAGTGGTTTGATGCCCTGATACAACAGGAGGCAATGAGAAAGTCAGCCATCTGGGAAAACCATCGAGGCTTCAACATACCAGCGCATAACACTATAGAAGTCATCTGAGGTTATCACAGTAAAAATGACAGATTGAAAACCTGTAGTTATTTTTATTCAGATGTGAATGAAGTACAACTGAAAGTTGTTTTACAGAATGGAATGTGCTGTGAACTGTGAGTGTCCCCTCCTAGATTAAACTGTTGAATTAAATCACAAAGATCGCAAACCATGTTACCCTGCTATGCAAAAGACTGCCAAGTCCATAGGATGAGATACATATGAAACTTAACTTGCTGGCAGTGGTAACAGATCCCCAAATCAATTATGGCCCCGGTTACATGGGCCGGATATCGCGGGGGGGGGGAGGCGTGGCTGTTTGCCCCGGAGCGAACTACCGTGCGGCAGCCGGATCAAACGTCCCGCCCGACGTCCCATGGTTGGGGGGAGGTGCCGATCATACCTCACTCCTGCGGCGTGGCAAAGAAGTGGCGCCGTGGGGGTTGTGTTGTTTTTTTAAACCCAAGTGTTCGCCTGCGCCGTTGGGTGCTTGTGCGCACCCGTGGAGACTTGACAAAAAAAAAACTTTTCGCGACGGGACATGGGCGGGTGCTAGATGCCACGAGCTAACACCGGAAACATGATCTGACACCCGCCCTTGCCCCGCAGTTTCCGGAAACTAGTACCTCGGAGGTACTAGTTTTTTACAGCGCATCTTCGGAGTGAAGCCTCGGGTGAGCCACAGGAGCTCTACGCTTCCCAGATGTGGTGGTGAGATCGCGCCCGGAAAATCCGCCTATCTTCCGTCTCTCTAGCATGCCTAATGCTCCGTGTGACCGGGGCCTATGTGTTATATAACTACTACTTCTTGCTTTTCAAGAACTAACTTCCAACCATTTGCAGTTCACTCAAGGGTGCCCAACAAAACCCATTGCTGAGGTAGGATTATTAACACTGAGGTACCTCTACCCAGCAACTGCTAAAACTCTCAATTTAGAGTTCCTAATAAGAGCTGGATACCTGAAAAGAGAGAGCTGTTTCTTCACAACCATCTTCACACAAGCCCCTGAAGATTGGCCATGCAGGCCGTATATTGGCTGTACTGCTGCCACATTGCCCTTGTAAAAGGGGAGGGGGTGGTGCAGTTAGAAGGGCTAAAGTCAACTTGAACTACTAGGAAGATCCAACATCTTCTTGATAATCTCTGAAAAAAGGGAACGATCCTCCTGTTTCTCAGATAAAAGTTTAATGATCCAAGGCTTACCCCTACACTCATCTTCAGAAAAATGCATTAGTAAGGAATTCTTTACAAAAAGAAAATGGAAGCTGAAGTAGCAAATCACCTACTTGCTGGGATAGGATTTAAACCTTCACTTCCTGAGGACCAAGGCTATAACAGAAACCAACAAACCATAAATGCTCCATAACTATGGGTCGTACACATGTGCACAAATAACAAGTTGTCCAAAAAGCCATTAAAAATGGCAACTCTGTAGGGTCTTGTGACGTAACAGACGAGGCCCCATGATTTACCTGAGGTTCCAGCTTCTGGGCTGAAGACCTCTAATATATCGGAAGTGCAGCCCAAAGTATTTAAGGATTAAGATAGTGCTAAAATAATGGTCCATAATTTAGTGACATGTGAGTTCGTGTAGCATAGTGGATGAGAGAAAGAACTGTGAACTTGCTGCTGCCATGAACTCATTAGGTGGTCTTTGGCAAGCCACCATCTCCCCAGCCTCACACCCACCAGCCCATCAGTCTACAATAGAGGGATAAGAATACTGACCTATATAAGCATGGCTGTGATATGCTATATAAATGCTGAACTGTAGTATGCCTGAAAACAGCTGCTCTGGTCACATTCCAAAGATGATTTAAAAAAAGAAAAGAAAAAGGAAACAGCTCTATCTGCAAAGGAAGCATGACACTAATAACCCCACTTTGAGAGGCATTGTCTTTGAGCAAATTACGTCTTTTCCAGATTCCTTTTATTGCCACATGCCAACATTCCTCCTCCCCTCCCCCTATCCTAGCATGTTCATAACTTCAATTTTCCTGGACTACAAACGACAAAAGCTTAGGCCTACAGACCTGGATAATGCACACTGCAATGTATGCCTTTGGGCTGATCAGGACAGCGATTGAATTTTGCAAATTTCTACATTACAAAAGTGATTTATTTGCTTGCCCTTCACATTGTTTTGTCAATGTGACATAAGAACATAAGAGAAACCAATGTTGGATCAGACCAATGGCCCATCCAGTCCAACACTGTCACACAGTGGCCAAAAATACCAGGTGCCATCAGGAGGTCCATCAGTGGGGCCAAGACACTAGAAGCCCTCCCACTGTTGCCCCCCACCCAAGCACCAAGAATACAGTGCATCACTTGCCCCAGCCTGTGATTTCCTATCTAAAACACCTCTGAACTAAAATCTGGGGATGACTGCTTCATGCTGAAATTTCCTTGCCAAGTAGTTATACACAGAGACAACGATCACCTGGGCACCTACATATCTGCTTATGTGTAGCAGCTGTTTTATTTTGGCTCTGAATGACCTGAATCTATTTATATCCGGGGGGGGGGTAGAGGGAGAAGAGATATAAAATGTAGCAAGGGCAGCAGGAGGAAACTAAACCCTTCACTACCCACCAATGCTCCTCCTAAGCCGCGGAATCTTGTGAGCAAAAATTCTACTTTGTGAGCTCCTGGCATTAGAGTTGTGACTGAGCGATTTGGCTACTCCATATATTAGTTTGCTCTGGAGCCATCCTTCCTGAACTAAGGCAAAAATGTGTGAGCCAGGGGCTAAAAAACTGTGAGCTAGCTCACACTAACTCAGCTTAGAGGGAACACTGCTGCCCACCCCCATCCCTCACCTCAGTCCGATTCTTCTCCCAATTTGGGTTCTGTGACAGGAATCGTCCATGGTAGGAGAAGAACAGCTTCTTAAGACGCAGCACTGGGGTAGGGAAACGTGGAAGCAGTAAAACTGTCCTATACACCCACTCTGTGTTTAAACTTTGCACAGCCCACTCCCTGTTTTATCAGAATTTGGCAACAATCCAATCCCAGTTCATTGATCTGCCGCTATCATGCCTAGTTTAGGGTTGCCAATCTTCAGGTGGTGGCTGGAGATCTCTTGGGATTACAACTGATCTCCAGGCAACAAAGGTCAGCTCCCATTGAGAAAATGACTGCTTTGGAAGGTGGCCTCTATGGCCTTATACCCTGCTGAAGTCCCTCCCCTCCTCAAGCCCCAATCACCCAAGGCTCCACCCCCAAAATCTCCAGGAATTTCCCAACCCAGAGCTCGTAAATAATAAATAAATAAATAAATAACTCTATGCCTAGTTTGATCCTTAAGTAAGAAATGCAGCTGAATTAGGTAGTCTTTACAGCTAGACTGAGCTTTTTTAAGCAAGCTGAGAAAAAGTATTTGAATAATCCTGTGCCAGCTAGATGTTATATGACATTTAATAATAATAATACTTTCAATTTATTAATCACTTTCCCCAGTGGGCTCAAAGCGATGTACAGTTACACATTAGACAGGGGACTAACAATGTTCAAAGGGGATAGGGAGGACAACATATATTCATTTTTAATTGCACACGCTGTCACTGCACGGTGTAAACGTATTCTGGCTTGGCTTAGTCAGTTTCCGAACGGCTGCTTGTCGACCAGGCTTTCAGGACCCATATGTCACATCGTCACACTGCCACCGCCTGCACTGCAGGGATTTTTGTAGCCGGGAAGTTCTTTCGCCTTTCCCCGACCTCGACCAGGAAGTCCCGACCGTCAGCTAACACCCTCCCACAAGGGAGATTGGTGTGCCCACCCTCTCTAAGGAGTGGTTCCCATTTTATCTACTCGCCAAAGCTTTCGAATTGCTGGGTGGACGATGAGCTGGGGACAACAGGCTGGCTGCTCACACCAGCGTGGGGCTTGAACTAACACAGTTCGGATGTTAAGACAGTGGGATATACTCACTGTGCTCCCCAATTTTTTGTCCTTATAGATTGGATTCATATCTGTGACGCACAGTTTGTTCCTATTGAAACAGCAGATTTTTTTTTTCATTTTGGTAATTACCAGCTAAGTTAGAAAGGAGAGCTACACAATACACAATATGGTGAGAGCTCTTCAGAAATGTGGCAGTTCTCAAAGATATTAACATACTTTGAAATATCCCTGTTCAAAGCACATCTAATTATTCAATGGGTTATAGTAAGAAAAATTGCTTCTACTGGCTGAAGTCATTTGAGCACATTTTCCATGAAGTTATTTTTTGAAAAGATTTTTTTAATATAATGATATGTAATGAGATTCAGTGTCAATATGAACTAAAAAGCCTAATGCTTCTCTCTGGCTCTATTCTATATGCTATTCTGTACACAGAATTATGAAACTCATTTAATTCACATAGCTCAAGGCTAGCAGATTTAAGCTCATTATCTGTTAGCATGTTTAAAGGAAACTCCAGAGAAATGTTTAAATCTACATGTAAGACACAATTACAGCACAAATTACAGAACAGACATTGTTCTGTACAGCCTGCATGCAAAAACTGATGGGATAATTA
>NW_015172558.1:964309-1015649 GCF_001447785.1 Gekko japonicus | reverse complement strand
CTGCAAGAGCTGCCTTAGCAACTTTCCATATCTTCTCAGGGAGGCCTACACCTTCTGCTTTTAGACTCCTAAGAATTTTTTTTTAAAAATTCAGACTTCTAATTCTTTTTGGGAAAACACCAAGAGATCTCTGTATTGACAGGGCAGGTTGTTTATGCATGTTTCCCAGTCCCTCACTTCCTCTCTGGGGTTCTCATCTCCTCTACTTGGTAAACAATGGCTATTAGCCATTATTATTCAAATCCACACCTTAATGGATAATGTACTACTGAATACCCCTTGAGGGGGGGAAGCAAGGGAGGACTACTGCCTTCTTAGCCATCTTTTGGTCTTCTTGGGGAAATCTGCTTGGCCACTGTGGGAAAAGGATGCAAGATTAAATGGAACATTTGGGTAAGCACAACATGTGAAGCTGCCTTCTAGCCAGCCAGACCACTGGTCTATCAAAGTCAGTGTTGTCTGCTATGACTAGCAGCAACTCTCCAGGGTTTCCAGTTGAGATCTTTCACATCACCTACTACCTGATATTCTACTTGAGATGCCAAAGACTGAACCCAGGAAACCTTCTGCATGCAAAGAAGATGCTCTATCGCTGAGCCATGGCCCTTCCCCATTACATGTATGTAAGGAGTAGTCTTCTTGTGTGTATGTACTGGGATACCACCAAGAATTGTACATACTGAATGGAGACTTAAATAGTGACTTTTGTCTGAGGAACATGCTTATCAGTTGCATGGATTCCATGTCAATGGACTTTCCAATTGGTGAGATGGATATCCATTTTAGGGGAGAAACAAGCAGTTGGGGGGAAGGTAAACTTCTTGTGGCACAAGTCTGTCTCACTGTTTAAAATAGGCATACATCTAATGATTAAAACTGGCACCATATGAAAATTAACTGGAAGTGATCCACAGAATAACGTACCATTCAGTGTTCATGCAATGTATGCCAAGTGTTTTGAGCACCTCCCACACATGCTGTCTCTGATTCTTACAATCATCCTGGAAGTAAGGTTCAGTATTGGAGGGAGGGCTGAAATTTACTTGCCCAAGGCCATCAAGCAAGTTCAGGACTGAGGTGAGATTTGAACCAGGGAGTTCTTGGCTCACAACTCAGTCTCTAGCGACTACAGTACATCAGTGTTCAAAGACACTGGAGATCCAAGTCTAATAGCAATTCTAACTACAAGTTGAAAGGTCAAAAGTTCAATGTGCAATTTCATTTTGGAATTTCTAAACCATTCCCTCTATTTACTCATGGCTAGGTTTAAATTTGCATACCCAAATGAGTTGTTACTTAAGCTAAATGGCACTGAAAGGGCAATCAGGACTTCAGCTAAAGATGCAATCACTTAAAATATACTGCCAATGTTTATTTTAAAAAGATAAACCAACAAAGTGCTGTGCAAGATAGATCCTGTGCAGTAATTACTTTCCTTTTAGTGGAACTCTCTGGCTTTCATTGCTCTTGTATTTAATGCAGCCCATTGTTACTGGCAGTTATTGTCCATTTCAGGTATGACACCAGGCAGAGCTGACTACATATAACAAGACTCACACTAGCAGCACAATAGTTTTTCGTAAGAGAGCACTTTCTATTTTTACCAAAAAAGTGTGTACTTCATAAGGTTTTTCTCTGGTACAAACTGCACGGACTGAGAACTTGTATTCACATAATTCGTCATGGCATTTACTGTGTGCTGGTATGGCCCAGGTTAGCCTGATCTCATCAGACTTTGAAGCTAAGCAGGGCAGGCCCTAGCTAGTATTTGGACGGGGGACTTTCAAGGAATACCAGGGTCACGAGGTGGAGGCAGGCAACGACAAGCCACCTCTGAATGTCTCTTGCCTTGAAAACCCTATGGGGGTTGCCATAAGTCAGCTGTGATTTGACAGTACTTTCCACGATCAAAAAAACAAAACAAAAAACAAGCCTCTACCCACTGAGCTTGTAGAAGGAACACACCAACCACAATGTAAGAAGAGCCACTGTGGTGATAACAGTGGTTGGAGTTTTGACTTTGAACCAAGGAGTAGAAGGAAAGAAAAGGTTAAACAACATAGTCCCTCTGTCATATTTATTTGTATGAAAGGAAGCCAACGGCCCAACAGCAAATGACACAGAAGAACAAGCAAACTGGGGTCATATGATGCTTCCAAGCTTCTCAAAAAGAATAACAGGATTTAGCAAAGATATTCCTTTCATGACTGTGCTCCCTCCCTTCTCCTCCCAACACCATGCCAAGACTGAAGGACACCGGAGGAGATAACAGCTTTAGCACCAGTTCAGGATGAAAGGCCCCCCTGGTAGAAATGTCCTCCAGCATGACAGATTTTATGTAAGCCACCCTGAGCCAGCCTCGGTTGGGAGGGCGGGGTATAAATCTGATAATAAATAAATAAAAATAAGTAAATTATAGGACAGTGGGAAGGGACAGAACTGCAGTAGGCGCTATGAAGGGCTGTTGGAGATTCAGGGTTCAGTCTCCCAATTCATGAGGAGGATGAAATACTGAGTGTGAGCATGTTCATATGCATGAAACTGCTGAGTAAGGGCTTGGTATGCTACTTGGGGTACATGACGCAGGGGGTGGGTTCAGTCCCATTTCCCCAACTTAAACAAGACGTGCTGCTAGGTGAAGAGATGAAGGAAAACCAATTGTTCAGGATAAGTGGTCACTGGACAATAGGTTGGATTTGGCAGTAGGAGACACACATTTGAAACACCATTCAGTCAATGGTTAAGCCAACATTTCTTTACCCAACTAAACTCATAGGCTTGTTGCACATAAGCTAAGATTTCTGCAGTAGTAAAACATAAAGGAGTAGAATATACAACATCTTAGATACATACATATATACATACATCTTAGATGTATGAAGATTTTAACACGGGCTTCTAAATTTAAGAATTCTCTTACTATATACAAAAGAGCCAATTCAAAAAATGCACATACTGACATGGTACACTTCCTTAATGGACTATACCACCTCAGAATACATTGGGGCGGGGGAAGTGGAGAATTAATTGCTTGAACGTGCCTCCACAAAAAAATCTTTTTGTACACACAAAGCTAACACACCAGAAAATAAGACAGTCTAAACACTACGTGTTCAGAAACTGCACATCTGAATGGATTCTTACATAATACACACAACACTTAAAATCATATTAGAAATGTGTACATGTGTAGAACATTGACAGAATGCACGGCAAGAACCCTGGATAAGAAAACATTCCAGTCCTCTCCATTTTGATAAGTTTACTTTTTAATGTCTTAACTGTAGCACTCATTTTGCAACAACTTTAGGCTCCAGTGTCTCTCTTCAGCTAAAAATTTCCTTTAAATGTTGTGTTTAAGAAACAATAACACAACTGTACCAATGGGGTTTCATTTGTTTGGCCGATGATCAGTAGAGAAACTCAGTCTCTAGATAACCCGGTGATGTCGATTTTTATGTCCTGCTTTTAAACTGTTGTGGGTACGGTGTCCCTCAGTTGCTGTTTTACACGTGATAAACTTTGTACTTTACTTTGGCACTCATTTCTGCAATATGACCACTTGCAGATCTGGGTTTTTTTTGCTTGCTCAATAGACCTGCAAAGCATTAATAGCTCCTCTCTGGTATAGCAAACAGCACTTGTCCCTATCCAGGATTTTGTTTTTTTTTTGCTTGCTCAATAGACCTGCAAGGCATTAATAGCTCCTCTCTGGTACAGCAAACAGCACTTGTCCCTATCCAGGATCCTCCCCCTCCCTTCCTCCCTCTCTCTCTCTGGTCTCTGTGGACAGGTGTGGTGGACTTTGGCAAGGGCTCAGGGCTAAATCAAACAATTAAATCCCTACTACCCTCTCTTCCTATAAATTAGAATTCTAACATTCTCTGCATATCGGAATAAACATCAATCTACTATTCTGTGTACATGAAATAGGATATAAAATAGCTGTTTGGCTTTGAAAGATCAGATAGATTCCTGGAGGATAGTTCACCAATAGCTACCAGACATTAGTGTCTAGAAGAAACCTCCACATTCAGAGGAAGTAAATCTCTGAATACCAGCTACTAGGAGGCAACATCAGGCCAAGGCCTTCCAGGCCATGTTTTTGGCCCTCCAGGCCAACTTGTTGACTACTGTATGAGACAGAATTCTGGGCTAGGTGGACCACTGATCTGATCCAGCAGGACTTTTCTTACACTCATGCTTGTAGGCTTTGTTTAATCTTGACCCTCTGTACTTGTGTTTTCGGAAGTTCAGAAAGCCAAGGCACATTCCTCCTGCCTACCTTGTTAAAATTTAGGGTACTTCTCTACCCAGAAGGTAAACATACTCTAGAAGAGCTACCTGTGTGTACAGAGGAGCTCATCACAGTGTGAGCCACTATTCTAGATGTGTCCCCTACCAAACAAAAGGCACACCCATAATACTGACTTGTGAAGAGATGCAACATGCTGGCCTAAACACAGCAGTACCATCACTAGTTGTTGTAGATTTTCCGGGCTGTATGGCCATGGTATGAGCATTGTAGTACCTGACGTTTCGCCAGCAGCTGTGACTGGCATCCTCAGAGGTATAACACAGAAAGATGGAGTACTCTCTGTGTCAATGTGAGAAGAAAAAAGGTAGACAAGTAGTTTATATCTACTCAGGAAGGTGGGATATACCTCTGAGGATGCCAGTCACAGCTGCTGGCGAAACGTCAGGTACTACAATGCTCATACCATGGCCATACAGCCCGGAAAAATCTATAACAGCTAACGAACTCCGGCCGTGAAAGCGTTCAACAACATATAGTATCGTCACGGATGTAGGCCAGAGGCCCAGCAAGGTTCAGGAATCCAAAGAGTTCCATATGGCTTTATATAACAGCCAACTCTGGCTGGGCTCCTCACAGAATAATTCATCACTCCACGGACCGGCTCACATCCCTGACTGAATTTTTACCGAGCCCCTCACTAGCCTACCTGGGATCACTGGCCCTAACAGCCTTTAAATATTGAGTTAATTTATTCCTCACAGCAATTCTAGTTGTTCTGGCATGAGAAACTAGCTCTGCCCATTAGTTATGAGAGGAAGATGTCAGTGTTGAGAAGTTAATTCTTATCCTAACCTTTTTTGTTTAGCTTCTTGCAACTACAGTATGAGCTCTTGTGACTGTGGCATCCAGGGGTGGAGTTTCTAAGGATCCAGTTGAAATCCTCTTGGTCTCCCTGTTTGTTGCCGACCGACTGAAAGTGTAACGTCACTCCCAGTGAATACCCAGAAATGATGTCACATCACTGGTGTGATGTTGGCACAACACTCTAGGATTTGGACAAACCTCTATAGTTTTACCACTCCGAGGTATTCCCCTGGAGTAATGTTGCACCAATGGGGTGACATCATCTCCCTTGTTCCTGCCCCCTCCCTCTCCCACCAATTGAGGGTTGATGGCCAACAACCCTAGGCCTGATTCACAGAATACCCCCAGGCCAATGATGGTGGGATCTGGCTACTGAAGCAGACCCAAGTGTGACTACATAATAACAACCAGAGCTCCTTTATTACATAATGTGGTAAAAGAATGTAACATGTTTCTTAGTATAAGACTATTCAGGCAGAATTACACTGAATTTTTTCATCTGTCAAAAAACAAACCCCAAATGATTAATCAACACACAACAACCTCACAAGAAACAATTTATGGCCCCGTTCACACGGCGAATTTGCCACGGGAGAGCCACGAACGGTGGGCAGATTTTCCAAGCGCGACAGCACCGCAACATCTGATGGGCGTCGCACACCCGTGGCCAACCCGTGGAATGCCGCTGAAAATGCGCAGTTAAAAAATACCTGACCAAAAGTACTGGCAAATGGTTTGCCATGGGCTGCCAACGGACTCTGTCCGTGTGATCGCACCGCCACAGCTTTTCCCCTCCGGCTGTCTTCGTTGAAGCGCACACGCCAAGGGATGGAACTGTGGTTTGCCGCCAACGCGTCTGATCGCATTGTCATGGGTCTAATTGCAGCGCTGCAAATAGCCACGCCTCCCCCCCTGCGTTTTCCAGCATGTGTGACCGGGGTCAATGTAAACCACTGGCAAAGACTTTCTCAGTTCTGCTGTCGAAGATCTGTTCTTGCCAAAG
Organism: Gekko japonicus; assembly: GCF_001447785.1. NCBI lineage: Eukaryota > Metazoa > Chordata > Lepidosauria > Squamata > Gekkonidae > Gekko > Gekko japonicus. The sequence continues at coordinate 1,009,524 of NW_015172558.1, read as the reverse complement.
AGTTCAGAGATCCAGGACCTATTGGGGCCAATGTCCATTTTAACACTGAGCTGTCAACCTTGTTTTACAAACAAGAGTTGAGAAGATTCCAAACTGAGGGTGTCTTTGGTCTCATCTATTTAAAGAATTTCATGAAACAACACAGAAACAGCACGTATGTCACAAACTGCAGATATGCACAAGTGCCCGCACAGAGAAATTATTACACAACATCAGACTATGGCTGTAAAATTAGTTATGACATTTCATTTCTTGCAGTCTAATGAAATCCATAAAATACAGTCAAATCTGGGTAATAATTGTGGCCATTGACTCTGCTCAGATCTTTTATGAATTAAAGAAAAAAGATTTGACCAAACAATGGATCCTGTAGATTTCCAATTACATCATTTCAGAGTGTGTATTTTAAGTCAACGCAATCGTGCTAGCAATTTCACAAGATCTCTTTCCTGCGTCACAATTATTATATGCTCCTTTGTTATATATACCATTCCACTTGGAGACTGAAGGACCTTTTAGTTCAACTTTTTTTTCTCTAAGAGAGAAAAACAGTGGGGCATTCAGGCTGTCTGTGGAGACTGGTTAATATTAGTTTGGCTACAGTAGCTTTCTTTCACAAAGGACGCTCTCAGCTTGGGACTGCTGAGTTCCAGGAGGGACTGTAGAAGGCCCTTTGTGCAGCACGGATTTCCACCCGCCATTGTGACCTTACATTCTACATCAAAAGTCACAAGCATGAGACATCATCATCCATCTAACATGCTTTCGGCACAGAAAAACAAGAGGCCCTGATATACTCTTCTTCAGAAGCAGTGAAGGGATTGGGGGGGGGTGTTTTGCTGTGTGGGGGGGAAGTATATTTAGAGTTACCTTTTTTTAAGGCCACATACACTGGAAACATTAACAACATAATCATGCAAATCTTGGTGTTTATGGTATGGGCACTTTTAGAGTGTTCGTTCCTCAATCACTCTTACAACAGTGTTGTAAAGTAGGTCACTATTACTATCCAAAATTGGGGGGGCAGGGGGATAAAAGAATAGTGCATTCCCCAAGGCAATCAACCAGAGAGTTCATGGTCAAAGCAAGATTTCAATCAGGCATTTGCTGATTCCTGACTCATATTCACCAGAGGGCTGGCATAGCATAGTCGCTAGAGTGCTGGACTAGGGCCTAGTTAAATCTTTCAAAAACAGAGATCTTATGATTGGGTAGTTCCAGGGCCCAGGGGGTGGGTGGCTTTACCTACACTTGACGGAGTCCAGCTCTCTGCGGTGGACTCTGTTAGGAGCTTAAAGGTGTGGCTCAATTCTTCCCTTACCCTGGACAGACATGTGTCCAGGCTGATGACGGCATTTTATCAACTACACCAAGCCCACCAGCTGGCCCCTCATCTGTTCCACTCTAACACTGCCACTGTGATCAATGCAACGGTCAACACGCTGCCTTTGAAGATGCTTCAGAAACTTCAAGTGATCCAGAATACAGCTGCTAAGTCACGGACTGGGTCTCCCTGGTCTGCACATATAACACCAATACTTCAGCATCTGCACTAGCTTCTGATCAGTTTCTGGTGCCTATGAAGCCCTAAATGGTCTGGGACTGTCTTACCTGCATGACTGCCTCTCCTAGACAAGGGGGATCCAATAGATATTGTTTACATTGACTTCCAGAAAGCTTTTGATAAAGTTCCTCATCAAAGGCTCCTAAGTAAGCTCAAAAATCATGGGATAAAAGGATAAGTCCTTTTATGGATCAAAAACTGGCTAATTAATAGAAAACAGAGAGTGAGTATAAATGGGCAGTTCTCTCAGTGGAGGGACGTAAGCAGTGGGGTACCGCAGGGATCAGTACTTGGTCCACTGCTTTTTAACTTGTTCATTAATGATTTGGAGTTGGGAGTAAGCAGTGAAGTGGCTAAATTTGTGGATGATACGAAGTTGTTCAGGGTGGTGAAAACCAGTGAGAATTGTGAGGCACTCCAAAGGGATCTGTCAAGGATGGGCAAGTGGGCGTCAACATGGCAAATGGGGTACAATGTGGCCAAGTGCAAGGTGATGCACATTGGAGCCAAAAATCCTAAATATAAATACACATTGATGGGGTCTGAACTGGCAGAGACTGAGCAAGAGAGAGATCTTGGAGTTGTAGTGGATAACTCACTGAAAATGTCGAGACAGTGTGTGACTGCAATAAAGAAGGCCAATGCTATGCTGGGGATTATTAGGAAGGGTATTGAAAACAGATCAGCCAATATAATAATGCCCCTATATAAATCAATGGTGAGACCTCATTTGGAATACTGTGTGCAATTCTGGTCACCACACCTTAAAAAGGATATTATAGCTTTGGAAAAAGTGCAGAAAAGGGCAACTCGAATGATAAAAGGGTTGGAACACTTTCCCTATGAGGAACGGTTAAGGCGCTTAGGGCTCTTTAGCTTGGAGAAACGATGACTGAGGGGTGACATGATTGAGGTTTGTAAGATTATGCATGGGATAGAGCAGGTAGAGAAAGAGGTACTTTTCTCCCTTTCTCACAATACAAGAACTCGTGGGCACTCCATGAAATTGCTGAGCGGTCGGGTTAGAACGGATAAAAGGAAGTACTTCTTCACCCAAAGAGTGATTAACACTTGGAATTCACTGCCACAGGAAGTGGTGGCGGCTACAAGCATGGACGGCTTCAAAAGGGAATTAGATAAGCATATGGAGCAGAGGTCCATCAGTGGCTATTAGCCACAAGGTATAGATAGGGACTCTGGGGTGATGCTCTGTCTTCTTGGTGCTTGGGCGGGGTTAACAGTGGGAGGGCTTCTAATGTCCTGGCCCCACTGCTGGACCTCCTGATGGCACCTGGTATTTCTGGCCACTGTGTGACACAGAGTGTTGGACTGGATGGGCATTTGGCCTGACCTGATCCAACATTGGCGTCTCTTATGTTCTTATGTTCTAGTATGACCCCCCTCGCCTCCTTAGATCATCATCACGGGGCCTTCTACAGGTGCTAGCCGGCAAATTGCCTGTCAACCACCAGGGCAAGGGCATTTTCAGTGGCTGCCCCCCCCCTGGAACCAGCCTCCCCTTGGGGAAGTTTGTGCCCTGCAGGACCTTCCAGCATTTCATAGGGCATGCAATGCGGCTTTGTTTTGGGCAGCCTTTGGTTAGTGGTACAAACCAGGGAGCTGGCCAGTTGTTTTAATCCTTCAGACTGGCTTGTCAAATTGATGTTTTAACTGATTTTATTGTTTTATACTTATATTTCATTTATTGTATTTTATATGTTGTACGGCACCCCGATCCCTTGGGGGGAGAGGGTACCAGGTGTAAATAAATAACTACATAGGACAACTGGATTTGAATCCCTGCTCTGCAATGGAAGCTCACTGAGTGACCATCACAGTACCTCAGCTTAACCTACTACCGCCTTGGGTCCCAACCAGGGAGAAGAACTGGATATAAATATAAATAAACATTCTTAGCTACTACACAACAGCACTCAATATTTGCATTTATTTGTTTTTATTTATATAAAGCTATCAAAATAGGCATGAGTAATAGCAGGAGATCAGGTAGAGGCCCAGAAATTTGTCACAAAAAAGGAAGGGAAGGAAGGAAGAGGGAACAGTATAAATAGAAGATTAAACATTTAGTTCAATTACACACATATATGCTTAATTTCAATGGGGCAAGTAGATTAAGGGGCTGTGCCAAAGGATGATTTATGAGATATAAAAGCAATGTGAAACAAAAAACAGACAGGGTCCTTAGCCACAGATAACTATCTAAAGATGTATGAACATTAAATGAAGGAAAGAAAGTTCATCTTCAAAGACAGTTCTTTCTAGGGTTGCCAAGTCTCACCTTGTTCCGGAGTGACGTGACGACGCTGGGGGTGGGGCCACGACCATCCAAGGGAAAACTATAGAGTTTTCCCTTGAATGACTGTGGCCCCACCCCCAGTGTGCCCGGCATGGTCGCATCACTTCCTGGTGACGTGCACGTCGGGGTGGAGTTCCCCCGGGGCCCGATCCGGTGGTGGTGGGGAACAGGCCTCTGGGGCGGGGGTTTCCCCGCCCCCTGGGGGGACTTGGCAAGCCTAGTTCTTTCCTTGGCAAGAGAAGAGGGCTGGACATGAGTTCAAATGCCAAATCTATATTAACCGGTGGTGTTTGCACCAATCACCTCATCTTCTGTTCTCCAGTATTATTTATTTATTTATTTCAATTTATATCCCGCCTTGCCGGGATATATGTAAAGTGGGGCTATTAATATGGGTTTCAAGTCATCCTTCAGGCTAAAGGTTCATAAGTATGATTGACATACAGATCAAGAGTGCCAGAGAAATTATTGTGAATAATAATAAACGATAATTTCAGCCTCACAGATCTGTTGCAAGATGGAGCAGTGATAAAACAATTATGATTTTGTGCAAGAGAAAAACAAGATTAGTTTGTTTTTAAATAAAACATTCCAATTCAAATCTATCCTAAAATGTTACATTAGCTGAATTGAAACCACACTTTGCCGGTGAGACAGATCTGGCATTAATAGACGTTATCCTCCCTTTCTTCCTATCTCATAGGACTCACAATATGAGAAACAAGTAGAAAATATGGGAGTGGCCAGGTTTTCAGTCTCCAGGATGCCCTCTGTTCCTTGCCTGTCTGTCCCAAAGGCCTGACTCATTTCAGAAGGCTTTACATAAGCATGGTGAAAATAGAACCACATGAAGAATAAGCGGCTCTCATTATCTTTCTATGATTTTCTGAATATGTTTCCTTTTCCTCACCTTTTCATCGTTCATACTCATGGGGGCCAACCCTGTGCATGAGCTATGGTTGGCATCCTCCAGGTGGGGGCCTGATATAACAACTGATTTCCAAGCTACAGAGACCAGTTCCCCCAGAGGAAATCTAGCTTTGGAGGGCAGGCTCTAGAGCATATCATCCCCACTCTGTTCCCTCCCTTCCTCAAATTTCAGGCTTCCCAGGCACCATCCTCAAATCTCCAGGAAGCGGGAGGGGTTCCCCCTTGTTGGAGACAGAAGGATGCAGCATACTTGAGGTGCTAATCTGCTCACCAAGTTGTTCCTTTATTGTGAATTTGAACATTTTATTGTAAATTGCCAAGTTTCAGAAAGAAGAGGTAGAAATGTTTTAAATCAGTTTTCTGCCATACCAGTCAAAGAGGAGAGGTCCTTTTTCTGCTCAAGAGGGAGGATTTCTTGCAGGGGTGTATGCAGAATACGTGGTGCCCATGGGCACAGTGGAGCTGTTGACACCTCTCCTGAAGTCTGCCAAGTGTTTTTAGGAGAGTTGCCATTCCCCCAGTGGGGCCAGGGGATCCCCCAATTTTGGGGGCCCCAATCTGCCACAGCCCAGCTGGCTGGCAGGAGAAGCCCTACCCCAAGAAGCCCCCTCCTGGTGCCACTGGTTCAATGACATCACCCGGGAGTGACATCATCATGTCTCCTATGTTGGGGGCGACACTCTAGGTTCTGGGCAAAAATCTATGGCTTTGAGGCCAAAAAAACAGATTTTTGCTCGAAACTGAGAGCATCACCCCCAATGTCAGAAATGCAATGACATCGCTTCCAGGTGACTTCATTGGAGTGCATGAGCCAGAAGAGCTAAAGAAAGAATTGGGAGTCCCTCTACCAGTAGCCAGGTAGGACCTGACAACCCTAGTTTTTAGAAAGTGAGCAGGGCCAGGCAGGGCTGTTGCCCAGCAGGGCTTCTGATTGGCCATCAGAGATCTTACTGACTGTGCATATATTTTTTTAAAAATCACTTCAGCAGCATCTATCACCACAGCACAAGGATCTTCACGGTATGACTTGAAAGTAAACTGTGTGTGTGTAAGAAAATATTTGTAAACAATATGTTCATTTTAAAATGAAACCTGTTAAGCAGAGTGTCCATCTAAAATGTTGAAGACTTACTATCAGAGTTACGTATAACTTCACTCCCTGACATTTTGTGGTTTGGCTCCACCGCCTGTGGCAGCCATTTTGTGATTGCATCCCCCACCTTGTGTCAGAGTTCCAAAGGCGACTGCAGGCTCAAAAACGTTGGGGACCCCTGCTATAGAAAACACAGGAATTGAGACTCAAGAGAAAAAATCTCACTATCCATTTATGTATATCCCCCTCCCCATTCACTCATTTGGCATCATGCTCTTCTCCTATACCCATTCCAATGTTTTCAAGTTAAGTCTGAGCACTTCCTAATAGACTATGAACAAGAAGAGGGACCCGCGATACTCATGGGGAGGAGTATTCCCCCCCGGCTCCCGGCCTGCGGAGGCAGGAGGACCTCAGGGCTGAGGAGGAAGCAGTCACAAGTAAGCTTCCACCCCTCCCGGCTCCAGCAGTGAGGCCTGAGCGGCTTCCAGCCACCAGGCCCGCTGATCTCCTCCCCCCCGGCTCTGGCGGTGAGGCCTGAGCGGCTTCCAGCTGCCGGGCCTGCCACAGAGTTCCCAGAGCGTTCTCTGTGCATGTGCAGGGAACACTCTTTTAGTTTTTACTTTTTTGGGGATTTAAGTATCCCCCATATAGTTTTTAAAACTTTTCAGACTTTTCTGCACACTTAGAGAGTGCCCCAAGTGTGCAGGAAAATCTCTCTGCCCCCCAAGTGCCCGCCATGTGCAGATTTAAATATCCGCACAGAAGGGGCATCTTGGTTATTAGTATATAGATTTTTAAAGCCCAGTTGCAGGCTGCTATATATATAAAGTCATCTTGAGGGGGCAGAGACTAAGGAATAACTGCTTGTGTTTACATACGATTTCCTGTCTTTGTTCTGCTGTATTGAATCCCAGGCTTGTTAATAAGGAGTGATTAGCTTGGTAATGCAGCATAATCCTCCAGCTCTTAATTCTTCTTGATAATGGCCTTTAACCCCAAACCTTTGGAAGACAATCCTGAGGTGGGAGGGCAGCTTTTCTTTTGAGACCCATTTAACAACCTTGCGTCTAGAAGCCAATAAACTAGCCAGATTAAACTGTGATGCGGTGGCATGGACTGTCATCCCAGGCTCTCCTGCCCAGTGTTCCCTCTAAGCTGAGTTAGTGTGAGCTAGCTCACAGTTTTTTCGCCTCCGGCTCATGCATTTTTGTCTTAGCGCAGGAAGGATGGCTCCAGAGCCAACTAATTGATGCAGTAGCCAAATCACCTGCTCACAACTTTAATGCCAGTAGCTCACAAAGTAGGATTTTGGCTCATTGGACTCCACAGCTTAGAGGGAACATTGCTCCTGCCCCACTGCTCTGCTCAAGATTGCTTCCTGTCTTAAAACCTTACCAAGCTGCTCCTTTTTATGCCTCTTGTCATCACCTAGAATTGCCCCCCAATTCAGGACACTTTGCTGTGCAGCTCCATGGGCTGGAAGTGCTTGACTGAGGCATTAGATCTGCTACTAGTGTTGCACCAATTGAAAACATGTGAAGCACAATCTAGAGGAAATCATGGCCTGCATCCTATCACTCCACTCAGAAAAACTTGGAGGCTTCCTTGATCTGAACGTACTCTTCTGTAAGTAGGAAAGCCGCTTAAGTTGGAAGGTGGTTCCCTGGGCTGGACAAAGCAAAACTAGGATACATGCTACTATGTCCAAAATCCAACTGTATGCAATGGGACCCAGGTGCCAGGTTAAGATTTTATTAACTCCTAGTAGTCAACTTGAAAAAAGGACTGCCAAGTTTCTCATGATCTGCAGGCTCTCCCTTATGGCCTTAGTTTCCAAAGAGTTGTAAGCTAAAGCTTCCAAGTTCATTTTTCCAATAGACTTTGGCACAATGCCCTACTGTTGATAATACCTTCAACAGTCATCAAAAATGCATGGCTGACTACATTTTGGAAAACCTTCAGAAATTAAATTAAGACAGGCAAGCCATGATAATCACACGAACCAGCCCATGTACTCCCATAATACAAGGACATGCAATGAAATTGTTGGGCAAATGGGTTCAGAACAGACAAAGGAAATACTTCTTTACTGAACAAGTAATTAAACTTGTTACATGCCAGTGGAGGTAGTGATGGGCATGACCACAGATAGCTTTAAAAGGGGGTTGGACAGATTCATGGAGAAGAGGTTCCTCAATGGCTACTTATCCATGGTGACTAAAGGGAGCCTTCATACACAGAGGTAGCAAACCTCTGAATAGCAGAGCTGGGAGACAGCAGCAGGGGAGCCTTGGCCTCTATGCCCTGGTTGTTTGACCCTCCAGGGCAACTGGTTGGCTGCTGTGTGAAACAGTATGCTGAACCAGATGGACCACTGACCTGATCCAGCAGGCTGTTCTTATTGCTAAGTCTGATTTACCAAGTTCTCACAAAATGGTGGCTTTCCCACATTAAAAATGGTTGTGGGAGTAATCTCCTCCACTATGTAAACATTACATAGTTAACAATGCAATGGGCTTAGGCTACTCTCATGTGTATGTATGAGTACAAGAGAAAGAAAGCTGAAAATCATGTCCAGTAGCTTTATTTTCATTCATTTATTTATATACTGCCTATCCAGACAAGAGTTTGAAGTGGCTCATAAATAAAAACAATATAATGAAAATCATAAAATCAATATTAAAAACAAGCCATGGGCATAGAAACATAATATAACTATTGCTGGGATGTACCATGTAATGTGCAGGTAGGGAATATTACATGTGATTCCTCCCTTGCACATTGAAAGCTACATAGTGGGAGGACATATCGGCTAGAATCCTCTCTCACAGTACTCTAATTTTGTTTGTGTACAGATTTTTTAAAAATGAGGAATGCATTAAAACCAGGGATGCTCAGTGATTGTAATTCCTTCAGAAATTGTTAGTAGGAACCCCCCATGGCTTCTGAATGTTTGAAATTGGATGGAAAATGTTCTGCACCTGCAGGCTTTCACACTGTTGTCCCCATCCATCACCTTTATGACATGTCAAAATAATCAATTAAAAAAAAAAGATTACAAACGCTTTTCCGTGGCTGACTCCCTTCCCCCATATATTTGTCCAATGCACCTTTCAAGAAGGAAAACAAATCTCACGTACAAGGTGGTTTCTTTGGTCATCTCAATCCTGCTGGGGTGGAGTGGGGTGAGGGAAGTTGCACGATTTGTACCAGATGTGCCCATTCTGCCTTCCTGCCTGACTCCCAAAGCTGAGCATGTTCGTCTGTACTAAAGGGATTTCCACATTCTCACACCACTGCTTAGGAACTGCAGTTAGATCCAGGTAATTCTGACCACATGCCAGCAGGAGGAGGGCTGCCGAATGATTAATGCCACTGACTGCACAGGTACAAAAGCAGCAGATACTCCAGGCATAGCTGATTTTAAATGGTGCATGACCTGACTGTAATGACCCTAAAGCACATGTAATCCAAGGAAGTCAGAAAATTTTGAGCATGCATTATTAGCAGTGGCCAACCAGCCAGAGGCTTGAAATACAGTTTGTTTTGAAATGTGACCAATATGAGACGTTGGACTTAACACACACTGGATGTTATTAATGAGAGAGAAGTATCTACGGGACCACCTCTCCTGGTACACCGCCCTCCTGAAGAGCACCAGTCCAAAGGATATCTGGCTGTCCTCATCCAGAGCCAGGGCTTTCTCAGCCCTGGCACCGGCCTGGTGGAACTCTCTGTCAAATGACATCCCTGCGGGACCTAATGCAGTTCCGCAGAGCCTGTGAGGCAAAGTTGTTCTGCCAGACCTATGGCTGAGGACAGCAACGGTCTACCATCAACCTGGCCTCCCAGTCCCCCCCCCCCCCCCCAGGCCCCCCCCCCCGCCTTTCTGGAGAAGGATTCATAATGCTCAAACACCATCTGATTAGATTTAATTATTGTTGTTTTCTTGTTTTAAATTTTTAACTTGAATGTATATATGTATTGTATCCAGTGTTCCCTCTAAGCTGAGTTAGTGTGAGCTAGCTCACAGTTTTTTAGCCTCCAGCTGACAGATTTTTGTCCTAGCTCAGGAAGGAAGGCTCCAGAGCAAGCTAATTTATGCAGTAATCAAATTGCTCGCTCACAACTTTAATGCCAGTTGCTCACAAAGGAGAACGTTTGCTCACAGGACTCTGCAGCTTAGAGGGAACATTGATTGTATCTATCAGAATGTATTTATAAATTGTTGTTAACTGCCCTGAGCCCCACATAGGTCTATAAATCAAATCAAATAAATAAATAAAATGTCAGCCAGTCACTTTACATTACCCCCCCAAATTTTTTTTACAGAATCCTCAAATAAAACAGTCAACCGGCAGCCTGAAGAGGTCAAGATAATAACCTGATAATAACCTGATGTTGCTGTTCTCATTGGTGGTTCTATCCTGTATACAGTGCAAAGAATAGCAGCCAGCCATCAAGACTTTTCACACGGCCTATGTATTCCATTTCAGTAACTAGTTACTAACCACCAACACCACCACCACCCGGCCATTTCAGACAGACCCGTTTTAGTAACCGGCTGCTAGCAGAATTTATTTACCTTTCCACACAATCCTGGATGTCTCCCATTCAGGAAACGTACTTGACCTGTTGTAGCTGCAAACTGCCTTTCTTCCATTTTCAACTTTTCCTTCCACTTCTGAAGCACTGTGAGGTGCTTTGTGAAATGCCCTGTAGTGTTTCCTGCTTTGCCGCTTGTTTTCCCATCCTTTTTCGCCCTGCGTTCAATCTCCCTCAGAGGTTTTTATTTTATGTTATATTGGGAGCACTATGGCACTAAAACAGGACCTCAAATCACCATCATAGCAGCACCATTGAGATGCCTGGACTCCATTGAGACACACTGAGATACATGATGCAATCATGACTGTTATCACCTGGAAACATCTGTCACACCAACCACTGCAGCCCAAAGCGCCCCCTTAAACCTGCTATCCAATGAGCTACTTCTGTTCTCCTTGTTTCCAGGTGACAGCAGTCATGATCACATGTATCATAGTCTATTTCAATGGAGTCCAGTCATCTCAGTGGGGTTGCTATTGTGCTGATATGTGGTCCTGTTTCAGCGCTATAGTGCTCCCAATAGAATTTTTTTTAAAAACCTCAGAGGAAGATCGTGTGCATGGCGAAAAAGGGCCAGGAAAAAAGCAGTGCAGTTTGAAATGGCCATAACACTTCAGGCATGGCTCATTAACAGGAAGAAAATTGCTGTGTGAAAACCCCAACCCTGTATCGCTTTACAAGATGACACATCAATAACTAATACCATCCAGTTTAGAAAGGTAATGTGAAATGTCTCCTCAACACTGCATGAACCAAATTTACATGTGTGAAGTGTACGTTTCAACCATTCTTTTACTTTTCAGTACATTAATTTCAAAGAGACCTCTTTTACCTTTGTTTCTGCTTCGTTAGAAATTTAGAGGGCATATGTCCTTGGAGGAGAAGTATTTTGCTTCATAATTCATTATGTACTATATCTATACATCTATAAATATATGTACTATATCTATAAATTACATAAAGGTAAAGGTAAAGGTTCTCTTGCTCGAAAGCCAGTCGAATCCGACTCTAGGGTTGCGGTGCTCATCTCCGTTTCAAAGCCGAAGAGCCAGTGCTGTCCGAAGACGTTTCCGTGGTCATGTGGCTGGCATGACTAAACACCGAGGCTCACGGAACGCTGTTACCTTCCCACCGAAGTGGTACCTATTTATCTACTTGCAATTTCTTGCTTTCGAACTGCTAGGTTGGCAGGAGCTGGAACTAGAGATGGGAGCTCACCCCATCATGCGGCACCCGGGTCTTGAACTGTTGAACTACTGACCTTCCACAGCCTGCAGTTCAGCGTCTTAACCACTTGAGCCACCGCAGCTCCTTATAAATTACATAAGACCCCCCAAAACCTCAATATTTACAGGAGATTTTCTCATTATTATCTGAACCACCCGAAATATGTTTGCTTCTGAAACTAGCCATAGCAATTCCTCTTGTCATTACAATTTCAGGCAGTTAAGGCAGGATGGAGTATTTTATGAGTTGTTCTAATACATCAAGGAAAATGAATATAGAAATCTTTCGTTTGCTCAAAAAAAGGGAAAGGGCAGTAAAAAGGAAGACTAATTGTGCCCATCAGTCTTTCTTTATGTTGACTGAATTGTGTTACACCCTATACTGAAACTAAGCTGCAGACATTTAATCCTTTCCAATTCAATTTTAAATGGGAACCAAAGAAAGGCAGGGAAGGAGACAAAACCTCTTCGAAGGAAGTACAGTAATCAAACACCTGCACTATAACCTTTCTCAGATGTGGCAGGGGGCAACAGCAGGACAAAGGTAAACCATCAATATACTTGGAATTCAGACTGTGAACATTTGAGCAACACACAACTTTAAATGCAAGAAACTGTCCAGTGTCAAAAAGGCAACAGAACGGCAGCTCCATGCAGGAAGCAGTTTCGGTGAATCATGTCGCAACACTGTAATTTTCTTTTCCCTAGCACTCCTCCAGTGCCTTAAATTAGACATATTTTAATTGTGTTCAAGGAATGATGTTGAGAATCAAAACACAGTTACAAAAGTGGGAGGGGGAGAATCAATGAATTTGATGCAACACTGGTAACATACTAGCATTTTGAATTAAACAGGACAGGTCGGGCAGCCAGAAAAGGGCAACTGCACAGCTTGGCACATATCTCTGAAGAGTACTTATGAGGTTGAAAACACTGTGCAAAGTCAATGAGTTGAATCCAAAGGTCTTTTCTCACCAATGGAAGCCTCCCGCACTCAGATTTTTGCAGGCTCCCCTCTCCCACCGTTGCTTAAGGTCCCCTACCCCCCAGGAACATTTTAGAGAGCTTTTCTGACTATAGGAGAGAACAAGTAAGAAAGCTTACTTCCACTGGTGGAAATTTATCTTTGGATCCAACACTATTTCTAACTACGTAAGGCATTTCATCAGATCACATGAAATGGCCCACATGCACATTGCCATCTGACAGATCCCATGTTTATTTACAATCTACAATAAGTCCTTATTCACCTAAATTAAGATTTGAAGAGTATACTACAGATCAGTTCATACGGCCATAACTGCCTACCACTGGGAGGTTCTCACACAAACAGGCAATATTCTTATAAAACTAAACCACTGGAAGTGTCCAGCACAAAAAAATCACAACCTTATGTAAGTTCAGCAAATCTGACTCTAACAAAACGGGTCTCTATATGGAATTACTCCTTGGAAATATTATTAGTTGTTATTATTTATGCTGCTTATATGCCTTCTTCTTGCCAATATTTATTTATTTAAAACATTTTTGTACCATAATTTCACTCAGCTTGGGGTCCCCAGGATGGCAATCAATCAAAACAATTAAAACAAGTATTTAAAAATACAAGCCACACATAGGTCTGCCAAGCCACGGCGGAGGATCCGCACGTCTTCACAGGATCCCTGCCGCGGGGGACAGCGATATGCGTTGCACCGCCGTTGCCAGGATGTGATGCTATGCGTTGCTCTGGCAACGGAACTCCAAACAGCCCCGTTGCCAGAGCGATGCTTAGCGTCACATCCTGGCAACGGCGGTGCAACGTGTATCGCTGTCCCCCGCGGCAGGGATCCTGTGAAGATGTGCGGATCCCCCACCGCGGCTTGGCAGCCCTAGCCACACAGGGGTTGAAAGGTCAAAACTAGCACCTTGAATTGGGCCCAGAAGCTGACTGGGAGCCAGTACAGGTGAAACAAGACTGGAATGACAAGGCCCCTACAATCTACTCCAGTCAGAACTCTGGCTGCAGCATTCTGTAAAAGCTGGAGCTTTCAAATACTCTTCAAGGGCAGCCCCACATACAGCACACTGCAGCAGTATAATCTAGATGTTACCAGGGCATTCAAGGCAGATCACAACCAAGTTATTGCAATACTATCAAGAATTTTAAAAGACATAAGAAACAGACAAGTGTAAAAAGAGTATGTGGTTTAGAGAATCACAGGAAACAAAATCAGTTTGGTGGAACAAAGAACACCTTACTTTCTTCCTGAAAGGGACTGGACCTGGTGGCTCTCCCTAGAAGGGTGTTTCAAGAGATGCCCCAACAAAAAGGTATTCCTGCATGCAGCCACCAATCAAGGCCTCTGTTCTTGAAGGTCTCCCGACTGACCAAGGAGGAAGACCTAAGATAAACGGGCTAGGCATACAGAATATAAGGTGATATTCTGGTAGAAGAGCAGAATCTTAGAAGGCAGATAAAAACAACCTTGCAGCTCATCCTTTCCCCATTTCCCTTCGGCATCACACCTTAGCATGAAGTTGACAAGGAGCAACACATGAATGCCAAAACATCTCTTTCTTTCACTCATTTGAAATAAATATATGAGAACCCAGTAACGAGTCCCAGCAGGTGTTCTGCTCTTAACATAAGATGTAATTAAGAACTCTGATGCTCAGGCAACACCACGTAATTTCCTCTGAATTAAACCTCCAAATTAGACTCTTTGCTCAGTGATAAGATTTTTTCCTCCTTCAAATGCTTCTTTCAACATTTAGTCTTGTCAGTATTTTCCAATCATTTCCTAACCACAACATTTATTCAACGGTGCTTAACTTGAAGCTCTTAAAAGAGCTTCACTTTAGCACATCTAAATCCACACTTAAAGGTGTTGACAACATTACTTTCTTTTTTGAGGAAGGGCCGGCAACTTTTTGTCCTGCAATGAATGCTCTTCAAGCATCAGAAGATTTAGCCACACCCTACATATGTTTGCTTAGACATGAGTTGCATCAAGTAAAATAGTATGTGTAGATAGAATTATACACCAAAATAACAAAGTCATTTGTGAATACCAGAAGGTGTTTTTGGAGCCATCAATGTACACAGTGCTTTAGAGTAGCCTCAATAAACAAAAACAAAAAAAAGAGAGGAAGGTATTCATGAATGAAGAAAACACACAAGAAGATAATACCAGATAGTTTAGAAAAAGCACGATATACAACAGTTGAATATGCTCAAGCACTCCAGTTTTAGGTAGCTTGTGGGTCACAGGTTAACATCTGCTTTAAAATGTCACAATTATTCTCTGTTGGTAATCATGAAAGGGCAACATGACATATGTTTACCATTTACAGAGTTTTGACAGTTTAGGCTGTGGTAGGTGGCCTCTGGGAAAACGACCATAAATGTTACTACATTTCTCTTCACTAAAACATTACTCAGCTAGGCCTCCATAATTAACTACAAAACCAACCATACAACCACAAAGGGCAGAAACTTAAAGCATTTGGATCTCACCACCTCCCTTGGAGACCATGTTTCACATAGGAAGGTTCTCATCAAGCTAGTATTTGGACTCTGGCTTAAAGCTCCCATTATCCAATTAAAGCTTTAAAGCTTCAAAATATTCTGCTGTCTCACCCCCCTCTTACTACACCAACCTCTGCCATTATGCCTAACCTGCAGGATGGTCAGCCACAGCTTAACTTGCTACCTGCTGTTATAACTAATGAATGGACTCTCAAAATCTATACCTGATCTGTCTCCTGGTCCCAAGGCCTGTCTCTGAAAATATAAAGGTTCATCAAGGTTCTAACATTTACTTAAGCACATGAAGGTGCCTTGTAAGTAAGTCAGCCAACTGAACCACCTAGTTCAGTACTTCATTCACAACAGCATTCCAGGACTGTCCTGACCTGGATGGTCCAGGCTAGCCAAATTTCATCAGATCTCAGAAGCTAAGCAGGGTGACACAGAGCGTGACACAGAGGGGAATTCCACAGTACCCTTTTTAAGCCGGTTTTAAGTCGTTATGGATCCGTCTTGGAGTAAACCATTTTTAAGTCGTTATGGATCCGTCTTGGAGTAAAGGCCATTTCACACAAGCCTTTCCCCTACCGGTAAAGAGCCATCTCTGAAGTGGTTTGGCATTTCAGACTGCACCGCTTTTTCCCGCCCCTTTTCGCCCGCACGGGCAATCTCTGCCCGACAGTGGGGAACGGGCCTCTGGGGCGGGGGTTTCCCCACCCCCCGGGGGGACTTGGCAAGCCTACCTGCTGTACTCACCTGTGCTATCCCGCGTCATACCCACGGTGGCCTTGCAATATACATGTTTTCGTATTCTAGCCTCAAAGATCTACCTAGGTTTAATATAGCAGAGTGCTATGGAACTTGCAAATTCAATTCCCCAGGGAAGGACGCAGAGTAGAACCTGTCCAGTTTTCTCACACTGTTTAAGGTCAGTTTTTGCCTTTTTGAGGCCACACTGGTGTTGTTGATGATAGATGTGCAGCAAGAGAGAGAAAGGCAAGCAAAACAGACCAGCATCAGAAACACTGGGTGATTCTGTATGGGGAATTCGCTCCACATTTTTCTCAACACTGAGGGAAAGGTGCAGCTCAAAACCCACATTAAAATACCCCAGGACAACACCGCACTGACTGCAAAGTCACCCCTGAATGGCCATAAAGCTATGCAGAAGGTACCATAAAACCCAATGATAAAAGAAAGTGAAAGTGGCGTGCAGTGTAGAGGGTACCATAAAATCTGATGATCAAAGAAAGAGAAAGCAGTATGCAATGCAGAGGGGAATTTCTGTTCCAACATGGGTTTGGTAAAATAATGGGAGGGAAAAGCCAATGCCGAACAACCCTCTGTGGCCAAATAGGCATTTCTATAAATTGAAAATGCCTACTAATCCTTGACCTTGTTTAGGCTGAGCAGACGAAATCCATATGTTTGCCACTATTAAATTAAGACATGTGGTTGCTGCTATCGTCACACCTTCCAGCGTGGATATATTTAGCATCTAATGAACATGTTTCGGTTCTTTTCTAATCCACCAACTTAATGAAATTATCTTGGAATCAGCAGGTTCTTTCCCATAGAAGCAAACACACATAAACATAATATCTACATACTCATCTGCTTCACAAAACCACCCCAGAAATTCAAAGCTGCAATGAAGTTAGCCAATCCCACAACCATTGTGCAATTCCAGCATTCTGAAACAAACACTATAATTATGTGTTGCATAAACTGGTAACAGTTCTACTATAAATTCTGAAAACTCATGCTACTGAACATTAGAACATTTAGCTATTATGGCACCTGCCCATTTAATTAATCATGCCACACCAATGTGCATGGCACAGAGGAACTTTCTTCTAAGTATTTCTCAGCAGTGTATTACTATCTCAGATCAACGACATCAGTTTTATCAGCAGAGTCTAGAACCAGAGTTACAACATTTAGCATTGCTGCCTTTGAAATGTGTTGGATGACCTAGCAACAGATTGCAAAGGAAGGACTCTGGTATATCCATAAACACATATATGTCTATAAAAATTAGCCTGCTTTCAATGCATTGTTTATTGCATATATTGCACTATTTTTATTGCATTATTCCAGTGCCCCCCAACCTCTTTGAGCCTGTGGGCACCTTTGGAATTCTGACACATGGTGGTGGGAGCAACCACAATACTGGATACCACAGGAGGTGGAGCCCACCTCAAAATAGAAAAGAGCAAGAGTCCAGGAACACCTTAAAGAGTAACAAAATTTGTGGCAGGGCATGAACTTCCATGAGTCACTGCAGGGTATCTGAAGAAGTGAGCAGTGACTCATGGAAGCTCATGCCCTGCCACCAGTTTTGTTAGTCTTTAAGGTGCTCCTGGACTCTTGCTCTTTTCTACTGCTACAGATAGACTAACACAGCTACCCATCTTGACCCACTTCAAAACGACTGTCACAGAAGACAGAGCCCCCCCCCCCCCGGCCCGGAAATTGAAGTTCAGGGGACAAGAGAAGCAATTTTAAAAGAATACAAAAGGAAAGAGGAATGAGAGAGTACAAGAAAACCAACACTGTGGTGGCAGCAGCAACACTTGGCACTGCCCACATTCTAAAAATGCTTGGCAGGCACCAGGAAAGTTGTCAGTGGGCAGACCCCTGCATTATTCTCTAACCTTGTAATCTGGCTATATTCCATTGTCTGTTGTATATAATATACTGTTTTACTTCACTGTCTCTTGTCTTGTTTGTTGTTGTTTGACGTCAAGTCACAAATGACTTACGGTGACCCTGTAGGGTTTTCAAGGCAAGAAATGTTCAGTTGGTTTGCCACTGTCTGCCTCCACATCACGATCCTGGTATTCCTTGGAGGTCCCCTATCACAATAACAGCCAGGGCCAATCCTGCTTAGCTTTTGAGATCTGACAAGATTAGGCTAGCCTGCGCTATCCAGGTCAGGGTTCCCTATGTTTTAACCCTGCTTTATTAGGGTTATCAATCCCTCCATGGTGTGTGGAATTCTCCAGGAATTACAACTGATCTCCAGACCAGAATACAGAGGTTAGTTCCTTGGAAGAAACAGCAATTTTGGAGGACATAGTCTATGGTATACCATATAGTCCAGGAGAAATGGAAGTCCCACATTGGCTACAGCTCTAAGACTTCTGCTTCTCCTATGGTATACTTTACATATTAGGGAGACCTTGATTGCCACCTTTAAAAACTAGAGCCTTTACAGGTGACAATCAATCAGTTTCTCCTAGTCTGGCCAGAAGCTAGTTGAAGACTGAAAGAGAGATGGACTTTATTGGCTTGTGTCCTCCTATGGGTCTTCCGAGTGGATTCTGTTCCTCAAATCTGAGAAAACCTGAACAGGATTTTTAGACTTTTTCCCCCTTCATTTGAATGAAACATAATAGGTTACCAGAACAAATATTTAGGATCAAAGGGTTAGTATAGCGCACAGAATAGATGCACGCAGAAGCCTACAAGTAATGTAAAGTGAGAGAAAAAGGCAGGAAATTTACATTTTGGTGGGAGGAACTGACCTCACAGGAAGAAAAGGAGTTGAAAGAGCTGACCTTTGACTTGGACATGACACCACAGGATATAACGTCACAGGATATGATATCTTTTCCCTCACTGTGCCCCCCCCCCCCAGGCACAGCCCTCAAATCTCCAGGAGATTCCCAGGCTAGAGTTGACAGTGCTACAATTTATTGTACATGCTACACTGTTTCACTGGGTGCCTTGCATTCTAATTTTGTCATCTTGTTTTACTGCATAGTTTATTTTTGTATGGCATTGTACTGTTGTTATAGCATTATCTTTAATTGTGCAATTCAATTTGAGCGCAGTGAAAAAGGCAGACAATAAATGAAGCAAACAGAACAAACACCATAGTCGTTTACCAGTGGCAATCTGTCCGTGTTTGGCTTTTCATGGGATTCCCCAGCTCAGTCCAGTGAACTCACATTAGCTGCTGTTCACCATAAGCACAGTTCATGGGAACCAGCTTTCCAGATAGGCCACAAGTGGTTTTTAACAGGAAAGCCCCAGAGAACCATAAATTCTTTATGAACGCAGACTAGGGTTGGGCATAGACGGGGAAATGCATAGGCTAAAATGAAAAACTGTGCAAATGTGTGTGTGGGGGGGAGAACAAGCCCAGTTGAAAAAAACAACAGCAGCACTGATGTGACATGAAGAACACTGGTGGAAAAGTATTCCCAATTGAGTCCTATGTGCTGGAGAAAATGTGGGGCGGAGGGGTCCTATACACATTGTTGGCTCCTCTGTCCGGTTCTACAAACTTTTTGGAAGCTGGTTCTCGATAACATAAAGTTAATTACTGGACATTCTCTATATTTTACACCTGAACGCTTATTATTAGGATTGGAGTTCGTGGGAAACTATTCTTATATAGAACAATGTATTTTAATGATTTTGCTTTCAGCAGCCAAATCTTCTATTGCCTCACTTTGGAAGGTGTCTTTGTCTCCTACCCAGGATCTGTGGTGTAAAAAGATTTGGGAGCAATATGTGCAGGCCAAGATTGCCTTTAATACTATGAATTCACCCTCCTCTAGAGCTGTAAACACTTTCGAAAACACCTGGCGACCCATATTAACTTTTTTTATCATGCTATAAGGAAATTCCAAGGAATCTATATACTAGCTTTGTTTAACAATATGTTTTATCCAAAAGTGCAATTACTAAATATAACTACTGAAGTCTTATATGGAAAATATAGTAAGATACTTTGATACCCTATTTTTAAAATCTCTCAATTGTATAAGTTGTATATACCTTTTGTTTTGCCTTTGTTGATGGGGAAAAGGAAAGAAAAAAATGGTGGGAAAGTTATGCTGTTTTAAAAGTACAGTCTATTTGACTTGAATTGTGTTCCACAGTGGGGCCAGTAAAACAATCTCTATGGATGCAGTGGGTGCATTCACAAAATATGTGAGTGTAGTATGGCTATGAAGATTGCACTGACTCATGTTGGCACATTCATGTTGGCCCAATGACACTGAAAAGTATAATTAGCATTCAAAAGATGTATCTTTTCAAAATGCAAGTTCTGTCCACTGTTTAAACAAGCAACAAAAATCAAAATCATTGCACAACACAGCAGAAAACAAGATTTAAAATGCAGCAATACATAAGGTGTTACCTAACATTTAAGACATTGTAGTACACAAGTTCATGTGATCTCCAAACCAAGACATTTTTTTGCCATTTTAAAAGGAGACATTGTCACTTCACAGTAAAGGCTGGAGACAATTTTTTTTTAATTTAGGTTTTCCTGGTTTCACAGTACCCAGGTTGCTAAGGAAACAGCAGCACAAGATCTGTATTACAATTACTCCACACGGTTCTTTCTCTGTTCATTGCCATGAAACCTAAAATTAACTGAATGGGCCAGCATTCCTGTTTTTTGCACATAAACAAAAAACAGTGTTGCAGTTATTCTGAAGTTTAAAAAGAAGTATTTCAAAAAAAGCACCATAAAATAATTTATTTAGAACCTTTCTATGCCATTTTACCTGCTCAGACTCAAGGCGTCACATATAGTGTTGGATTTGAAACAGTAAGACTTGGGTTTAAGTCTCCAAACAGACTATTACGTAATCATTTTTTTGCCCAGCCTTTCCCTCAAGGAACTCAGTCTGGCATACGCAGCCCCCCCCCCGCTCCATTTTATCCTCACAACAACCTTACAAAGTAGGTTAGACTGAAAACAACTGACTGCCCCAAAGTCGCCACTATGGAGTCACAGCAGCTTCCTAAGAGGTCTTTGACTTGTTTGACATCAAAGTGGATTAGATACCAAGTGGAAGACCGTTCATAGCTTATCATGGGAGGCGGCAGACATATGCAGCCTCCAAACATGTGGGTTAAGCTCTTTCATAAATCTTGGGAAGGGGAATTATCACATTAAGCTTAATTGTACTGTCAGAAGCTACAGAGAACTACCATGAAAACCTGTGAGCAGTACAGTGTAGTAAACTAATCAGTTAAGAGGATGCCACAGCACTCCCAGTTGTTTAACTGTATGTAGATTGGGTGGGGCGGGGGGGGGTTCCATAAATCATCTGCACCCACTTTAGGACCAAGGGTCTGTTTTACCCATTTTGGAAATACTAGCTACTTATCTTACAGATTGTAGGGATAAGGAAACATTTCCCATCCTGAGCTATAAACTTCATGCAAAACTTAATTATTCAAGAGGGTTTTTCTGCACAGATAGTAGACCTGTACTGTAACAAAATGGTTCTGAAAGACATCTGGGTGCAGAATTAGGGACTATGGTCTATGCCACTTATAGTTCATACTGTCTGTTGAGGTAAATTGGATCCTACTATGTAATTTTGCAACCTTTTAACACATCTTGGCCCCGGTCGCACAGGAGGTTTTGCCCCACAAGAGGGACGGATCGGGGGCGCATCAAACGGGCGCGATCACACCGCAACATCTGGGAAGCGAAGCGCACCCGTCCCCGATCCGTCCTTTCCGGGCAAAACCGTGCATCAAAAAACCCCTAGAAAAGAGTACTACCTACCTGAAACTCCACAGCAAGGGCGGCCATGGGATCACCGGCGCACCCGTCTCCCACAGCATTTGAGGCTCCCGGCCAAACTGTGCATGCGTGCAAATGCACAGCCAGCTGCCTCGATCTTCGTTCCATGGCTTCCCCCGGCATCTGATCGTGCCGGGGAGCAACGGCGCAGTGGCTCAGGGGATCT
Source organism: Gekko japonicus (assembly GCF_001447785.1). Taxonomy (NCBI): domain Eukaryota; kingdom Metazoa; phylum Chordata; class Lepidosauria; order Squamata; family Gekkonidae; genus Gekko; species Gekko japonicus. The sequence continues at coordinate 987,541 of NW_015172558.1, read as the reverse complement.
GTCTGATCCCGCCGCCGCGTGTCTATTTTGATGCGGCTCAGAAAAGCCGTGCTTTGGCCGTGCCTTTCCCCCTGTGTGACCGGGGCCCTTGTTATTAATTATGCTTTGCTTCAAGTTTGTGATTTCTGGTTGGTTCCAGATTTCTATAATGCAAATACTACTGCACTGTTTGTGGGATGTGCCATCCTGTTGATTGTACTGACTTACTCTGTGTAATCTGCCTTGAGTCCCAGTGAGAAAGGCGGACTATAAATTATGCAAATAAAATAAATAATTCAGTAAATACTAAAGTAATGGGGCATTTAAGTACTTAGGAAAACTCCACAAATGGCTGCACTCAGATGTCCACTGAACTCCCATCAAGTCAACACAAACCTTGCTACTGTGTTCACACATTATGTGTGCCTCATTCCTTCCCTTCCTTTTCTTAGGGGTGAACAATTAAGCATTTTGGTTTGAAACAGATTCCAATGATGTACCAATGAACTAGGTGAATCACAATCTGATTATTTGCTTCAAATCAGGATTCTAAACTAGGGTGCAACTGTGCTTTAGAGCTGTAGCTGAAAGCTTGTGCACCAATAAATGCTTTAGTCTTTAAGATGCCACAAGACTCTTGATTGTTTCAGCAGTAGCCTATAAGACACAACCAGGAGGCAAAAGAACAGGACAACTACAAGCAGTTCCACATACCCAAGGGGTGTCTTTGGGTTTGTGCTTTCAAAACAGCCCACCTCCACCCCATGGGAACCCACTTTTGAAACCAGAGGGATTTCAGAAACGGGCTGTGTACCCAAGTTTAGAGGCCTTCAGTTCAATTAAAAACAACAACACTACTCACACTGGACATCCCCAGGCTCTTAAATATGTCTAATACAGCTCTATGCATCCTGGTGTACATTCTGGAACCCACATTTTTAATGCCCAACAAATATCCTGCTTATTTGGTCAATTTTTGTATCAATTTATATCCCATATGAAATAATTTCTGTGAGCCAATCTACAAAATTCAGCAAACTGCAATGAATGAAGGCAGAAAAGAGAAAGCAGGAAAAGCCAATACACAGTCATAAAACTGGAGGCTTGGAAAGTAACCAAACCAAAGGCAACATTCTCTGGGCTAACAAAGATAATTTCGGACAGGAATTGCAGTACCCCAGCTGTGGGATAGCTGAGAAAAACAATAATATATACAGTGTGGTTTGAACTTTTGACTGCTCAGGGTAGATTGACTAATGATATGTGAATCTGATAAGGTGTGCATATATACTGGCTTTATTTTTAGCATGGAGCCATTTCAACTTCTACATTTCACTAAATATTTTACCTGCTATTTACTATTTTTTCATTCAGAAGCCTGCCATAGGTAACTCTGTCTCACACCTACAACCACTCTGATTTTAAAATTGACTAAGAATAACCTGGATTCCTCCCCCCCCCCCCCCGATACTGTTTTTTCACATGAAAGTGACAAAGAAAAGAACTCTGTAGTAATCATTAGAAGATCCTTTTTCCAGTCCCATTCCCCTGATAAAAATGATAGTCAATGGAATGCAAGGAATGGAATTGTTCGAAGGTAACGCAATACCTCCTTGCACTGGATGGATAGCTGGGAGCTATACATTGGGAATGTGAAAGACTTGTGAGGGGAAAGATTTCTTTCCTTCTTTGCTTCCTGAGGTTCAGAGGGAAATCTTCTGCTCAACACCTGAAGATTGTAAATGGCCAGAGGGGACTTCAGACAAAAAGACCACTCCCTCTTCCCCGTTTCCTTGTCCTATTGTTCTAAATGACAGGGTCTGGGATACCCCCTCCCTTAACACCTTTTATGGCTGAACCTATGGGAGGCGACGTGCCTGAACACAGGGACACAAGGAAAACCAGCCTCAAGGGTCAGCGAAAATAACCAATCGATTCTTTGGAAATCGATGGGCTCTCTGAACCACCACTCCTCACAGGAGCATCAGAATCGCCTCACCTTGTTTATGAACTTCATCTCGTAGCAACGCTCTTTTTTAAAAAAAATGAAAGAAAGAGAAACACCACACGGGCTTACCTTGCAACTGCTTGAATCTTCCTTCTAATTGATTATAATTATATGGCACTGGAGCCGCGTAGCCAGGGGACAAGGGCCCTGGCATGCCAGCTGAGTTCTGTAATTCCATTTAGGAGGGGCGTAGTGTGATACTAAATTGCAGCATGCAAAATTTTTTGTAAAAAATAAAGACAGATATATAGCAAGCCCGCAGGTCGCTCCAACATAAATCCAAGCAGATTCAAGTTTCCTCAGCAATGTAGCAACTCCCCTCCCTTCCCAGGATTTCTTAAAATCTACTTAATCTGTTCCAGTCTGAATACCAGCTTCGATTGCTTTCTTAAAAAAAAAAAAAAAACCAGCTGCAGGCGGTAACTTGGGCAAACTTAAACCAGCATGGTTTGGACTGTGATCGCCAGGGTTGGAAGTTGACTTCGGATGCCAGCCTTAATCTAATGCAATCATACAACCACTAAACCAACCACCCCCGGGTTGCGGGGGTCAAAGCCAACGCAGAGGCAGCATGGAGCCATCCGCTGCCTGCCTGCCTGCCTGCCTGCCTTCCTCCCTCTCCCAAGACTTCCAGTAGCACGCACACACCTCAGACCTTTCTGCTGGTTTGTAATATCATCAGTAGCCACTCGCTGTGTGTTTAGTGATGATGTCACTTGATTAGCATAAAGCATTGTAGAGGAAACCAAGACTGAACCAAAGAAAGACTGCTGGGAGGGGTGGCAAGGCGGGCAAGGGATTCCAGAATCCTTCACCACGCCGGACGGTTTGGGGAATCCAGAGCATCTGTCCAGAGGGAAACATTCAGCTTCCAACCGGGAAGGCTACACGCTTGTAGGCAGGATTTTCCTCCAGGCCAGTTTTATACAAAGAAAGGCACGGGGGTAAACAAAACGCCTATGCACAAACATACGCACACGGCAGAAAGGCAATGGAACCTTCCTAAACAAAGCTGGTGGAATTACACTCTTTTGTTAAGAGCCTCATGTAACGGAAAAGTCTCAGATTACTATCACATGAAAAGGAGGGCACTTTTCTTTCTTTATCTTCAATGCTGTACACTTGAGAGAGAAAAAGAAATAAGGGGGGGGGGAGAATGAAAGTAACTAACTCTCAGGGGACAGAATACTCATTCAGTATTTAGCATCAGGGGCGCGCGCGCGCACACACACACACACACTCAGAAAAATCCGTTAAAAACGTATAGTTTGCCCAGCATTAGAGGCTAATGAGACCTTGAAAGGGGCGGGGGAGCTCTTCGCCCAGCAATTTCCTTCGATTCAGGTTAATTGGCAATGCTAAATATTTTGACATTTCGAGGGGGGGGGCGTGTACCTCTCCATCCGTGCCTTGTGGTTATACCGTAATGGCTTTCCACGGATTACACTGGGAACATAATACAGATTGTGTTTATCTGTGTGTGTGCGTTTGCCAATTAAAATAAGGACATTCTGTTCACAGAAAGGCTTGGATCTTAAATTAAGCCATTTGGTACAAAGGCGCTGTGAATGACAGAAATGGCTAATCGATTATGTGTGAAATGTGGCTGTACTGAGATGATTCCTCTATCCCACCTTTAACAAGCAGCCCTCAGGAGGATTCAGTGGACCCATCCAGAATTCCAGACATAAGGTGTAAGTCTGAATTGCAATAACATAGTGAGGGTGGGATCCAGCAACATGCACTGTGGGAAGTTATTTGCTTGTGTATCAGGATTGCTCCGCACTTGATGAGAGGTCATTATGAAATGACTCTACTGAAAAGCACCGTGAGGTGAGGCGAAAGTTCTTTCTGTGATATTTTGATCCATCATCGCTCATTCAGACACTCAAGCCAACACTTCAAGCAACATCCTTTTGATGAGCATGCATATGTGAACACACTCTCGCTCTTGTAAACTGGCTGAAATGCCAGGTGGCCACTGCTCCACATTTTGTCCTCGGTCATGTGGATGAGCCACTGCTGTCTGGTTTGCCTCCATTAAGCCTGTGTCCTGCTGCCAAGAATATTAGGTGATGGAGAATCACAGTGGACATGACCAGGGCTTTTTTTTTTTTTAGAAAAAGCCCAGCAGGAACTCATTAGCATAACAGGCCACACCCAGCAGCAGAGACTCATCAGCATATTAGGCCACACCCCTGACAGCACACCTCATTAGCATATTAGGCCACACCCCATGCCTTCCCTTGGCTTGCCCGGGCACCCCGTAGCCCGCCCTCCTCGGAGTCGTGGGGGGGGGTTTGCTCTCCAGGCCTTCCCTCTATAGCCACGCAGGCCCAGAGGTTTTGGCTGTAGTGGGTGTGGCCAACTCTGAAGCCAGCCGGAACTCCGTTCCTGTGCATTCCTGCCCAAAAATAGCCCTGGACATGACTAAGAACCCTAAGAGTTCACATCACTGGGAGACTGCAACATTGGTGGTGGCTTGCATGTGGTGAAGCTGTTATATGAGAGCCAGTTTGGTGTAGTGGTTAAGTGTGCAGGCTCTAATCTGGGAGAACCGGGTTTGATTCCCCACTCCTCCACTTGCACCTGCTGATGTGACCTTGAGTTCTCACAGAGCTGTTCTCGCAAGAGCAGTTCTCTCAGAGCTCTCTCAGCCCCGCCAACCTCACAGGAGAGGAAGGGAAGGAGATTCTAAGATGTTCTGAGACTCTGAGTGAAGGGCGGGGTATAAATCCAATCTCTTCTTCTTCTTCAGATGTAACAAAAAAAACCAAGTTTTGACATCCCTCCAGGCATATGACATTCGTGGGGTGTTCAGGTGTTCAAGCCGCAAGGGAACCATCAGCTGTCCTAAGGGCTGTCCTAAGCAGTGGTGTCCTAAGCAGAGTTACACCCTTCTCAGACCAGTGATTTCAGTGGACTCAGAAGAGTGTAACTATGCTAAACATGATAGCTCAGGCTAGCTCGATCTCGTCAGATCTTGGAAGCTAAGCACAGTTGGTCCTGCCTAGTATTTGGATGGGAGACCACCAAGGAATACCAGGGTTGTGATGTGAAGGCAGGCAATGGCAAACCCCCACTGAATGTTGCTTGCCTTGAAAACCCCATGGGGGTCATCATAAGTCAGCTTTGACTTGAGGCCACTTTCCACCACCACCAGCTGTTCTTAGGATTGTGGCATGTGATTAGGCACACCCAATGCTCCATTCCATGTGTCAGATGAAACAAACTGTTACTTATCAAAGCTAATGCAATAAACTATGCAATAAACTAGTTATAGCTCATATATTTAGCCTCTATCTCAAAATCGCTCACGGCAATTTGGAAGAAAATGGTGGGTTTTTTTTCAAGAGCACGCAGCAGAAACATATGACTTCTGTACAACAACCTCTGCCAATTCTAAAATTGTCTGTCAAGGCTTTTTAACAGGGGCCCTTGCAGTGCAAACTGAAGCAGGGTTATACCCATCTCAGTCTGTTGAAGTCAATGGAAAATAAAGTTCTCCTGTTCTTTTTAGTGTATCCACACCTAGTTTGAACTAATATTTTACTGCTGCACATATAGTTGAAGTAAGCAGCTATTTGAGAAGACACATGCAAATAGATACCTTTGGTATTTAAAAAAATGAAAAGGAAAAAATTGGGCATTCCTGGGCAGGAAGCCTTGGCTTTGTGCTGTACTTCTTTTTAGAGGCATGCATCAATGCTTCTGCATTAAAGTTGTATAGCAGGGGTACTCTCGGCATCTAAAGCAGCAGTACGGTAATGCTTCAAAAATCTTTACCAACGGGTCGCAGGTTCAGGTGGGGAGATGTTTCATTTGCCACCAGTCATATCAGCAACATTGTCCTACAGATGCCCGTGGCACACTTACAACTATGTCCCACACAGCTAAGGCCAAAACATAATCAATGGCAGGAAATCCGTGAATGCCATAGTCTTTAAAGGGCACCTTTTTGCCATCAAATTGCAGACAATTTATGGTGACCCTGTAGGGCAGGGGTGTCGAACTCATTTGTTATGAGGGCCAGATCTGACATAAATGAGACCTTGTTCAGCTGGGCCATGTATGTCATAAAATATAATGCCAGGTTGCGGAGATATAAACTTTATAAAGGACACAAACACAAAGGGGTTTTTTTTAACTTAAAATAAAACATGCTTAAAACATCAGCACTCTTCCAATATTTTGCTTATTTAATGGTGCCTGATAACTGACACCTCTTGCTCTGAATTATTGCATCAAAATGTCTGTGCTGTTGTAATCCTGACTATACTGTTCAGATGTGTATCTGTAAGCTGCAAACCTACGATGACGCAGCAGCAGCAGAACTGGAAGAAGCAGCAGAAGACAGCCAGTTTCACCGAGGGCCTGATAGAAGCCCTCTGGGGGCCTTATCTGGCCCCCAGGCTGTATGTTTGACAAGCCTGCTGTAGGGTTTTCAGGGCAAGAGATGTTCAGAGGTGGTTTGCCATTGTCTAGCTCTGCATAGCGACCCTGGTATTCCTTGGAGGTCTCCTATCCAAATACTGACAAGGGCTGACCCTGCTTAGCTTCTGAGATCTGACAAAATCGAGCTAGCCTGCGCTACCCAGGTCAGGGCAAAAGACAACCGCTGGGGGGTAATTTAGATAGGTCTGCAATCCAGACAACTTTTAAAATGGAGTTATCCCTTGCAGTTTAAGGCACTGGCCATTTCACGGCATTTCCTGTGGGATCTGTGATTTTATTCCAAAAATGACGGCCTTCACCAAAAAGTATTGTAGGAAGTTCATTAGGGCTCCTTCTCATTCAAAAGTCTGAGAATTGTAATTTAAACCAGTTAGGAACATTCATTAAATTATTTCCCCAAGTGTTCAGATGTTTGCTGAAACCAAATGGACTGCTGTTGCTCTTAAAATATAATAGGAATAGAACCTGGAAATTGCTAACATTGCAGAGGTTTAATAACAGGGCTTTACAAAACAATCTGATCACCTGCACTATTGCATCTATTTTGTACACGTCTATTTGCTTCCAGTACTAACGGAAAGTTGCATCTTCTAATCTAAAGAATCAGCTACAGGCCTCTGCTGAGGGCAAGAAAGTGCATTTGGTGGAACAGTGTTCTGATGGCAGTTTAGCAAATCCCTGTCTTTTCACTAAAACCCTTTGCTGATAATCTTTGCCCTGCCAGCTGTCTCCAAAGTAGACAGAATGCCGCACAGCATTCTCTCAGTATGTTTCCAAAACAAACAAATGCTCCATTCTCCTATATGAACTGGAGAGCTATGAGAATGTATATTCTACGTCCACTCTAACAGGAAATTATTAAACAAAGTTTGAGTTCAGTGGCACCTTTAAGACCAACAAAGTTTAATTCTAGGTATAACCTTTTGTGTGCATGCACACTTCTTCAGACCAACACAGCTATTCAGGAAATTATCAAAAAATAGTCATCACACAGCTCGTTTATCAGATTTTCCCCCATGATTAAAAGCATAAGAGTTCTAGTGGATCAGACCAAGAGTCCATCCTCTCTAGCATCCAACAGTAGCCAGCCAGATGCCTCCAGAAAACCCAACACTGGGGCATGAAAGCCTTTAGCCTGCCAGCTGTCCCCTCAGCTGTATGTTGAATGTTCCCAGCACTTGCTTTTCACAGGTATATTGCTTCTGAAAAATGGAAGCTCCATTTAGCTACCATAGTCATTGATGGGTTTCCCGTCTATGAACTATTTCCCCCTTTTTCAGCCATCTAAACTAGTAGCCACTCCCGGATTTGTGACAGTGAATTCCATAAATGAATGATTCATTACATGAAGAAGTCATTTCTTTGATGCTCCTGAATCCACAGCCCATCACTTTCACTGGGTAACCCTGAACTGGAGTGTTATGAGAAAGAATGAGTAAGCGTCTCCCACCATGCCACTGGTAATGTTAGAGACCTTTAATCTGGGTAATTCCTTCCTAGATGTCTGTTTGGGATTTGCAGTGCAATCCCGGGCAGAATTATACCCTTTGAAGTCCATTGAAGTCAATGAGAGCCAGTTTGGTGTAGTGGTTAAGAGCACAGACTCTAATCTGGGAGAGCCAGGTTTGATTTCCCACTCCTCCACATGCAGTTGCTGGTGTGACCTTGGGTCAGTCATAAATTCTTTCAGAGCTGTTTTCTCAGGAGCAGTTCTCTCAGAGCTCTCTCAGCCCCACCTACCTCACAGAGTGTCTGTTGTGGGGGGGGGGAAGGAAAGGGATTGTATGCTGCTCTGAGACTCCTTTGGGTAGTGAAGGGTGGGGTATAAATCCAATCTCTCTTCTAGAAAGGGGCAGCTCTGTTTAGGATAGAAAGATAGGTCTCCCTGCTAATTGTTCTAAATTACTGACTCCTTCAGGCACTTTCAGTTGTGGGTACTGTTACATTTCATTTATGGTATAATGAATCAACATTTCCAGGTATGCATATAACACCTGTAGGCATATGCATTCAACTGCCAATGCCCCACCCTTGGCAAACAGGTGCTGCTACGCAAGTCTTCTCTGTGTAACACCAAACTGCAGGTGAATTAAAACAGTGAGGAATAAACCAGTGACTCCAGTCACTGGCCAAGGCCATAAATCATTTAAAAAGATCTTTGGACTGCAACTGCTGACATCTTTAGTCAAAAGTATCCCAGGGAGAGGACTGAGAAAGACCAGGGCCCAAGACCTTGGAGAACTGCTGTTATCTGGAATAGACTGACTCAGTAAAAGATAACTTTGTATGTTCATATTACAGAGGTCAGCAACGGAAGGCCTGCAGGTTGTATCCAGCCCTCTGTTGGTTGCTATATGGCAGGATTTGGAACATGGGGCTGATGAAAAATAGCATGATTTATTTCACTTCTGGGACCTTTGCCAACATGTTTGAGGGTGGGAGCAAAAGGAGTGTTCCTGGAACAAACTCTAGAACAGTTTATTCAGTTCAAAACTGCTGCAAGCCTTGGGTTTGTTTTGCTTTCTGTTGTTCCGCAAAGCCTTGCAATGGTCATGAGGTACTCATATGTCCCAAGTTTCTTGCTTCTCTGCTTTCTTTGTTTTAGCTGAACAAGCATCTCAAATAATGTCTTATGGAAAAGAAGTAATGCCTCCATGGTTGTTAGGCCTACCATCAAAGCATAATTGTACTTATAACATTTGTATTCAAGGAGCTCCAGGCTCGGCTCCATTTTATCCTCACAACAGTTCAATTAAGTAGGTTAGGCTGAGGAGATAGTGAACAGCCCAAGTTATTCTATGAGCTTCAAGGCTAAGCAGGATATTTGACTAACAAACACCGCAGAACATTAATGTAAACAAAGACCCACACTACATATAATACACTAAAGTGTGTAATGGTAGCTTTTTAATTGTAGAAAAATGGCTTCCCATGGGGATGACTGCGAGCAGAGGCATGTGAGAGTGCCCCCTCAATCCTTTCCCCACCCATGACTTCCCTCATCATAAATTATTCCTTCCTCCATCAACTCCCTTCCCCTGGGATTTTCAGTGGATGTTTCCCACACTGGGAAAAGCCTCTGGGAGGAGCGGTTTGAAGCAGGGATGGAAGGCAGGGAAAGGATTAGGTGTCCTGTCACTGCTCCTGATCTCTCCCATTAGGAGTGGCTTTTCTACACTTAAAGGCCTACTTTTACATGCACTTGTGTGCTTTGTGTTGTTCAGGCCAAAATAAGAGTAGCCCAGTACTTCTATTTTGTCACCTCTCAGGGCAGAACAAGAGATTCTGAGTCTCATGTGTATTTGCAAGGGCGGTAACTCTTGAATGGAAAGAGGAAATCAGGGAATAGAAAGGGGTAGGTAATGGTCCCCATGCCTGCCAATTCTCCCCAGTGCTTTTTCCCTCCCCATCTGGACTGGCTCAAAGACCAAAAATATGCCCAGACTGGGGGAAGGGGAGAGAGAAAGGCCTGGGAGAAGAGTTGCAGGAGAGAAGCATGCACTTCTTCCTGCCCACAGACTAACCTCTACAAATAGGGTTGCCAGATCTGGGTTGGAAAATACCTGGAGACTTTGGGGGTGGAGCCAGGAGAGGGTGGGGCTTGGGGAGGGGAGGGGCATCAGCATGGCACAATGCCATAGATTCCACCCTTCAGAGCAGCCATTTTCTCTAGGGGAGCTGATCTCTGTCAGCTGGAGATCAGTTGTAAAAGTGGGAGATCCCCCGACCCCACCTGGAGGTTGGCAACCCTATCTACAAATGGTCTTCAGTCCCTGTATTACCATCAACAGCCTCATTGGAAAATACATGTTTGCCAGCGTAATGTGTAGTTATGCCTTCCAGTGAAGGTAGAGTGACTGTTCAGCCAGAAGGTACACCAGCAAGTATGCCCAAAACAAAGGCAAACTTATTTTGCTGGGTGCCACTGGCAAAGCCACTGCATTGCTTTACATCTACTGTTTTCCAGCAGCCCCCATTTATGCCATCATTTAATTATTTCACTAGAATGCAGTCTGCACTGCTATTTCCTTGGGGTCTAAAACTATGGCTGTTCATCTCTGCTTTGCCCCTCATCTCATCTGAAAAGGAAAAATGGCAACTGTTAAGTCGCTCGCTTAACAAAGAAGTTGGAGAGTGATTCAGCAAGAACACAACTTTATTCTTGAACTTGAACACAACTCCAACACAGATCAACATCTGATAGCCAGAACAGCCTTTACATTGCATCTGTCCTGCTTTTAAACATTCCCGGCTAATGTAGCCACACCCACTGTACAAATACCAACCAATACGGTTGTTCATATAAGGACCAATCACGGACGTTCCCACTCAGGGAGCTTGCTGTAAGGTGATTGGCTTGTTACTTCCTGGGCTAGCAATACTATTGGATGTATTTAGATCCTAGCCCAGGATGAAGCTTAACATTGCTTTTCAATGAGATTTTTCACATACATTCTGCATTCCATGGCAGCTTTGGAATACACTACAGCAACTATGCCATATTCCCTTGTATTCAGTCAGTGAAGCTGATGCTGCCTTTGTAAAGGCCCTTCCATCCAACTGTGTACGCCCAGGAAGCAAAAAATAGTTGCACTTCCAGGTTGTCCTGCCTATCTCTTTCAAGCAAGAAAAACTGCAATAAATGATATAACGTAGGCATTTATGCTGAGCAGCAGGGCACAGCTATATTAATAAATAAATAATAAGTAAATAAAAGGACTGCTGGATCTTTCGGCAGTGATTTAACAGTGAACAGCTGTGGACTGATCATGCTGAACTCCCAGCTGTGGTGCCAGATACAAAACTATTTACCACAATAAGTTTTGTCAGGGTATGAATGTTCTCTAACTAAAGACAATGGTTACTTCTGTGCGGAAGAGATTCCACATTTTGTTTGCACTGCAGCTGCAAATCTTGTACACCCCTGCTACCTCTGGTGGACTTTTTGCATTTAGAAAAAACAGTAGTTTCTATCTGGGCTTGGAAAAACATTTTCCTCGGCATCAGACTATTATGCAACCTTACTTCTTCATTCCTTCCACACTGATACTGTCCACTAGTTGAATTTCCAATTATCTGGATGTATCCTACCAACCGTATTCCTTTTTCTCCCCAAGAAGGCAGTTTTGGCATGTTAGCTGAAACAGATATGCACATCTGTGGCAGTGAGCAGTCTTCCCTCCCCTTTCCCTCATGGAATTCAGGATGGCCAGTGAGAACTTGGAGTGTACTAAACTGAGGAGGAGGGGGTGATAATTTGAACCAGAAAGGCAGTTACAAGAAAACTGGCAGGTAGAAAGTAGCCCATGATGTTGGTGACACATGAGTCATAGTCTACAATTGCACTCCACAGTGTGGAAAGACTGAAGCTGACAAGTGTCCCATTTGGGGTGGGGCAAAATAACTGAGTGTTTAACAATTAACATCATTAGAGTCATAAGAACATAAGAAGAGCCCTGCTGGATCAGACCAATGATCCATCTAGTGCAGCATCCTGTTTCACAGTAGCCAACCAGTTCCTCTGGACAGCCAACAACAGGGCATACATGAACACATATACCAGACCACACCTTTATGTGTGTGTGTCTCTGTGTGTAAAGTGCTGTCAAGTTGCAGCCCACTTATGGCAATGCTGAAAGGTTTTCAAGGAAAGAGTTAAACAGAGGTGGTTTGCTATTGCCTCCCTCTGCGTAGCTCATAAGTAATCACTAAAAGGGTGAAGGAAATATATTTTTCAAGGATTACTTCCTCTGTTCTTTTAACCTGAGACTCCATTTCACACTGTTCCATTAATGCAACAATTGTACGGTCACATGGGAAGACCAAGAAAAAGCAGGAAGAACCATGCTGATGGTACTCCCACCTATGATCTGGGGACTGCATGGATCTTCCCATACGATCCTGCCCTTCCCATATCATTTCCATATTTATGAACTCACAGAGTGGCAAATGACCGAGCCACAGGAAACAATAACCCCACCATTCCTGTAGTAAGAGAAGACTCAGGCCTGATTGTATGTCAGCATGGCTAAAGAGTGCTTAGAGCTAATTAAGTGACACTAAGTGATCTTGCGGATATGTTCTAAGATAAAAAGGTAAAGGTAAAGGTTCCCTTGCTCGAAAGCCAGTCGAATCCGACTCTAGGGTTGCGGTGCTCATATCCTTTTCAAAGCCGAAGAGCCAGCGCTGTCTGAAGACGTTTCCGTGGTCATGTGGCCGGCATGACTAAACACCAAGGCGCACGGAACGCTGTTACCTTCCCACTGAAGTGGTACCTATTTATCTACTTGCAATTTCTTACTTTCGAACTGCTAGGTTGGCAGGAGCTGTTCTAAGATAGTTAACCCATAAGTGTGAAACAGATAATTTCTCCAGCCTTGAGAAGTACATCAAAAATATATGCACACTGATATCAATATGTTAATAACATCTATCCATTAGTATCATTATTAAATATTTTTATTTATTCCTTTTTGCTAATAGTGTATTTTAATGGTTGTAGCATTATTATTCTTTGGCCCCAACCCATTCCTCTCTTTTCGTTCCTATTGATTCCTCATCATGAGGGATATTGTTAGTAATATCATACATCTTTTGAAATATTAGAAAAAAGATTCAGCACATAAAGGCAGAGAGACAAAGAACTAAGACTGATTTATTAATCTACTTGCATGAAATTAACATAATTTGCCAAACAAATGCATTTAGAAAAGTCTAAACTACCTTCAGTTGTTACCCTAAATGGTCTAATTAATCAATTAGTTGATTGGGGAATTTAATTTTTAGTGAGACTCAGGTAACTTGGGACCTTTTTCACCTTTGTATACCAAGACTCTTCCTCCAGAGAACTCTAAAATGAACCAGGCAGAAGTTCAACTAATAGAGTTTTTATTAGAACACAGTAGAGGATCACACATAGTAAAGGTAAAAGGTAAAGGATCCCTTGCTCGAAAGCCAGTCGAGTCTGACTCTAGGGTTGCGGTGCTCATCTCCGTTTCAAAGCCGAAGAGCCAGCGCTGTCCGAAGACGTTTCTGTGGTCATGTGGCCGGCATGACTAAACACCAAGGCGCACGGAACACTGTTACCTTCCCACCGAAGTGGTACCTATTTATCTACTTGCAATTTCTTGCTTTCGAACTGCTAGGTTGGCAGGAGCTGGAACTAGAGACGGGAGCTCACTCCGTCATGCGGCAACTCGGGTCTCGAACTGCTGAACTCCCGACCTTCCACAGCCTGCAGTTCAGTGTCTTAACCACTTGAGCCACCACAGCTCCCGTGCACATAGTAGAACATACTTAATCACATTTGCAAGGTAAACTTAAGAAGAAAAGGATGAAAAATGGGGATGGAAATAGATTCTGAGGAAGATGTTATATCTACCACTCTTGAAGAGATTCAGGTCTGTCCAGAAGGTTAGAGGTCTGTTGAAGAGCAAGGCGACCCGGTACCTTGGGTGTATTTCTACCTAAAAATGATACCTGAGGGTATGCTGATGTGATTGCATCAAAGGAACAATACAGGAAGGTTCCCAGAGACCTGGACAAATGGTTAATGGTATCCCCGGAATGAGATCAAAGAATCAGGCAGAGCTTGACTGCTTTCCCAGAGCTGATAGTATCTGTAGATGCCCCTTGATGTGCAGGATGAAGAGGAACTTCCAGGTGTTGTAAATATGCTAAGTGGGCAAATGTGGGAAGAAGGATGGGGATAAAAGAGGTTACCATAAAGTGTGATGCTGTTTTTCTGAGAGACCCCAATGTTGTAAAATATACATTACTTTAGGTTGAGTAAGAACTATTATCAAGCCAGCCTCCTTTGAAGAACTTCCAGTTACTTTTTCCCAGGCTGTGCCTGCCATTCAATGTTCTAGGCCAGGCTTATGAGATTAAATTTCTATCTGGAGTGATTTTTATATGCAAGGTGTATGGCATTACTTCCTACTGGAAAACCAACTGCCCCTTTGTGAGACAGCAGTGACTGGTAACACGGTGAGCATGCTACAGTGTTTTTAGTCTCAAGTTATAAAATTTCCTATTCTGGTTACATGTGACTCAGCTGTAGGAAAGAGAATACATATAGGTGACCACAAGTGCTGGAAAAATTATATAATGGTTCTTTAAAAGCACTCAAGGCTTCTGACCATCTAAAAGGCTTTACTTTGAAATGTCGCTTTATGCAGCCGAGCAAAAATATAAAAACTGCAGTTCTCAAGACTCCTGCTGCATTCTGTAGAACGTGCAGAAATGTCTTGTGGTTGAATGTTTGCACAGTGAAAACTTGCATTCAATTCCCCCCCCCGAAACTATCTCGTATATGCCTAATCAAATTTCCCACAAAAAAAGTGAAATAAATAGCAGAGTGTGTGAGGTTGTACATCTATGCTCAGAGGGCATAGGGAGAGACAAAAAGCTGGTGCTTCCATTGCAGAGTGGAAGAAAACTCAATTAGTGGCTCTTCTGCTTTGATATTGTGTAGGTACCTGCACTTGTGTTGCAATTAGTCTTGCTAAACTGGCCTTTGTCCCAGTGATCTGCAAATTCAAAAGAACACATAAACATTCCAAGGGAGTTGGATATGGTTTCAAGATGAAGGGTCAGAAATAGAAAACTAGTGGGAGGTGATTCATGTGAAAATAGCTGAGAAATATTTTGAAAACTGTAGCTGGAGGATTAACTTTCCGCCCTGAGCCTCCGGGGACGGCAGGATAGAAATGTGAATAATAAATAAATAAATAAATAAACTTTCCAATAATATTGGTCTAATTGCACCCTGCTTGTTGTTTCCTTGAGAGAATATTGCCACTGTCCAAAAGTAGTATGTGCTAAGATTACTTCTGCTGTAGCAACCTATCAATATGGAACTGGACAAGCATAGATGCTTGCTTTTGAAAACCAGGAAGGCAGAAAGCATGAAACATTGCCATCAAGCCCCCCTGGTTTGTATCATGTTTGTAGGGGCATGCATGTGATAGTAGCACAGAATTACAGTGTTGGTTAGGATTTCCAGGTCTCCTGAGGCTTAGAATATGAGCTTCAGGAGTCTAAGACCTCAGAAGCTGGGGCGCTTGTCTGAGTGTCTACCTCTCTGGTGCTTTCCCCCATCGAAAAGAAAGCAAGAGACTGGCATTGTAAAGACATGGTATACACAGGAGATGGTGCATGTAGTGTATTGAAACGGCTTACATGAATCGCCGCATTGACTCCCCATGTTAAACTTGAGCCAGAGGAAGGCTCCTCCAAGCTAACGTGCTATTGGTCGCTCCTCAACAGTGACCAATCAGAACTGCACCTAGTCCCTGCAAGGGAAGAACTCTCATTGGACTTTATCTGCTCAACCTCATTGGTTGTTTATTGTACAGAGGAGTGGCTACGTTAGCCCGGGAATGTTTAAAAGGAGCCTAGCTTGTTCTGGTTATGACTTCTTTCAAGCGCTTGTTTGTACCTTCAATAAAGCTGTTCACTTTTGCTGAAATCACTCTCCTTATCTTTGTTAGTGGCGATCTAACAGTGCATGTAGAAAGATGGCTAGGAAGAGGCCCTGTGGGAAACAGCTTGTTCTGTGGCTTCTGTCTCCTCTTGTTGTTGTTCCCTCAATTCACAGCTGACTTATAGCAACCCTGTAGGATTTTCAAGGCAAGAAGAGAGGTGGTTTGCAAATGCCTGCCTCTCTGTCACAACCCTGATATTCCTTGGTGGTCTCCCATCCAAATACTAGCCAGGGCCAATCCTGCTTGGGGAAGAGGCCCTGTGGGAAACAGCTTGTTCTGTGGCTTCTGTCTCCTCTTGTTGTTGTTCCCTCAATTCACAGCTGACTTATAGCAACCCTGTAGGGTTTTCAAGGCAAGAAGAGAGGTGGTTTGCAAATGCCTGCCTCTCCGTCACAACCCTGATATTCCTTGGTGGTCTCCCATCCAAATACTAGCCAGGGCCAATCCTGCTTGGCTTTTGAGATCTGATGAGATCGGGATAGCCAGGACTATCTAGGTCAGGGCTCTGCCGCCTGAGGTTGAAATTTTAATTCCTCTCCTCCTTTGAAACTGTGAGTCAACCCTTAAAACTTCAGGTCAGCCCCTGAGACTTGACAATTCCTATGCATGCTACAAAATTTGGGTCTTGAGCAAGCTTCCTTTCCCCCACCCCCTCCAATATCCAAAATAATAGTTGTGGAGAAATAGTTCAAGCTGTGTAGAAATGTATATCTATGGAAGGGCAAACATTCCTGTGGCTAGGTCTTATCATCCTTTGAGTGTTCAAAATAATTTTATGGTTGAACTTGGCAACCACTTAGACCCTAGCAATGGATGCCAGAAATCCAAGAAGCTGTTTAGGATAGATGACATGCTTAGCACTGCCGCTCTGACTGGAAGTTACATCACAAGTCTGCACTGACACGGCACTTAATGCTGGCTGAAATATTGGTGAAAAGGGACCGAATAAACTAATGTGTTTTAATGTTTTCAATCCCAAATGCAAAATCCTCCCTTCCAAACTTGCTTCTACTGCCAAAATGAATGAAATATACATTTCCTAACCACAGCAGTCCACCCACATGCTTCTCTGTATTTGTGCTTTGGGAATTTCCAGTAAGTGCAAAACTGCTGGGTGCCTAACAAGAAGCAGCAAGTACATTTCACAGAACTTGACATATCCCAGACACCTGGGCAGCCTGACACCTTCAAATCAGATGCCGGCACCTCAGTATTTTGCCATTTCTGACCCTTCCCATATAATTCTGACAAGGGAGACCCTCTGAAAACTTAAGTATTGGAAATGTACCGAAAAAGTTATAAGCAAGCCCAGGGACAGGCGGCAAAGAAACAGACAAGATCAGCACTGCCATTTGGGGGGCTTCTTTCTCAAAGGTTGCTGGCAACTTGTCTACTAGGATGCTGCATCTTTCTTGCATTTCTACACATAAGTTGCTGTAATGTTGTTAAGGAGAAAGAAGAAAGGAGGACTGAGGTAAGGAGAGAAGCTAGAAAGAAGGTGGTCCTGGATCTTATGTGAGTGGCTTATGCGAGGCCTGGTCTGTACATGAGGTGGTAATGAGATGGGAAAGTGCTTAAAATAATAGAATGGACAACTGTATTAGAAGGACATTCCTCAAAGTTCCTCTATGTCAATAATTCCCTGAAAGTGGAAAACTAGCACAGCGTGCAAAACGCTGAATAGAACCTCTCTACCAGATATGCTAATTTTAAATTTAATTTGCAGGAGGTGTCATTAAGCATATGACCCCCCTCTTAAGCAGTTCTACCCATTATGGCAGCTCAGAATTCTACTACCCAATTTGACTGCATGTGTAGACAGACCAGACTCCTAGAAATTGAAAATTTTGTCTGTTTTTTTAAAAAAATAGGTTGCCTATATAACATGAGCCAGATCCATACGAAGTAGAAAAACTGTTCAAGACAGAGTTTGTCGATATTTCTGTTTTTCTTATTGTTACAGACAGAGCTGGACAATATTTCTGGGTTATTTCTCATAAGGAATGAAGTCCCAATGGGTAGCATTAAATCACAGATAAATGATGGTTATCATTTACTGTTATGACATTTGTAATCCTGTTTTTCCCCCCAAGAATCTCAAACTGGCCACGATAGGTGTAATTTCACTATATCCTCAATTCTGAGGGGTACATTAGGCTGAGAGATTGTGAGTGGCCCACAATTGTCCCTGAGCTTTATTGTTGAGTGATGTTTTCAACTCAGGTCTCCTGAGGTCCAAGTCAGATACTTTATCCACCACAACATCTTGGCTCAAATCTCATTGAGATCTTGTTTTTCCTCAAAAGCCCTTCTGTGCTGTATTGGCAAAAAAAAGCAGTAGGGATTTAATATCTGTTTCCACACAGAGGTTCTGCTCCACACTATCCCATACAGCAGCAGGATTTGGGGGGTCTTCCATATGACATTGTTGTGCATTCACCCATGTTCTAGGTGTTCCCTGGCTTTGCTATTGTTTTCCCCAAACCTGCTTTGGTACAGTCTTAAAAGATCATATGCAAAGAGGGTCTGGAGAAAGTGTGAGTGGGGAGATAGGGAAGTCAGTACTTTCAGCAGTTATGAGTGCACAACAAGGAATTGTCCCCATATAGAAGCAACCTACATTTCCAGCCCTTGTGTACAACAGAAACCCTGGGTGACTATGGTACAATCCTAAAGTGTTATCCTGAATAGTGGGAGCAGAATAGCCACTATTGATTAATGCTATATTATTCAACTCCATTTTTAAAATATATATTTATTTATTATCATTTATTATTTATTTAATTTATATCCCACCCTCCCTGCTGAAGCAGGCTCGGGGCAGCTTACATAGAGTTTTATAAACAGATAAAACAGAGAATTAGATAAAAATGTAAATATAAATATAAAACCACTATATAAAGTGCTAGTATATATCATATAGCGATGGCGAGGCGTCAGTAGCATAAAGGTACAGTCAGCAGGCATCTCAGTCTGGGTCATATAGGCAAACACAGGCTGTTGGTGGTATTAGTGTTGGGGCCAGGGCCTTGGTTAGTTAGGTGCAGCTCACTAATTAAAGGCCTGGTCGAAGATCTCAGTCTTGCAAGCCCTGCAGAACGGTAAGAGGTCCCGCAGAGCCCTGAATTGTCTTCCGGGAGCTCATTCCACCAGTACGGAGCCGCCACTGAGAAGGTTCTGGCCCTCATCGAAGCCAGCCTGGCTTCTCTAGGGCCTGGAAGGGCCAAACAATTTTGGGACCCTGATTGTAGTGCTCTCTGGGGGAAAGACAGTCCCTCAGTGGATACACTGTGGTCTGGATTAAGTGCTCTTGACATCTCACTTGCTCTGCCTCACTGGTGCACTGTCTGGCTACACTATGCATAATCTGGCTGGTTAAAAGTGACATTCAAAGTTGATTTTAGGCCTGCTTCACTTATCCAGGAGAATGGGGTCATATGTTCTTCTAGTTTCAGAACTCTATTTCTGTGCAAGGCTAGGTTTGACAGCCCTGTGGTGGCAAACCCTGGGAGCTTTTGAGGGGTGGAGGCTGGGGAGGGGGACTGTCATTGATGCTCTGTATTCCGGGAAGTGATGTCATAGTCCCCTCTGCTCTAGAATTAATCCAATCTGTGTTGCAAGGAACATACTGATTGGGAAAATTCCTAGAGCATTACAGATAGTTGTCCAGAAGTGACATCGCAGTATCTTTAATGTCTCCTTCCCCTCCCTGCCGTTCTCCCCCCACTGCCTGACTGAGCATGAGCAGGCCATGGAGTACAGGGGTGGGAGCTTGCTTGGTGGGGGTGGGCAACTGGCAACCCCATGCAAGTTTGACATAGAACTGAATACCAGTAAAGGCACACTTAATGTATTTTGCAAACCTGTGGGAAAGTGGTCAAAATGATGCACTGAAAAAACATATAAAGCAGACCATTGGTTTGGTTAGCCCATTATTGTCTACTGCGACTGGCTGTGGCCAAAGCCTCAGGGGATGGGTCTTTCCCAGCCTTGCTACCTTTTTACACTAAAGCAGTAACTGAAACTGGGGAAATCTTCATGCAAACTATGTGCTCTAGCATCGAGCTATGGCATCTCTGTTTGGAGGTCAGGCTTTGAGATTTTACAGAATCACCATGGGCTACCTGGCTGCACCTCATGCTGTGACAGAGGCTGCCTTTGAGGCTCCACCTGCTGAGTCTCAGGGTCTGAGCCTCTGGAGATCTGTCAGCCCTGTTCTGCTTCCATTAGATCTCCCCCACAGGTTCTTATTCAGGCCCGTTCTCTTCTAAATTTTGTATGCCTAAGCCTCCTTCCTTTTAAGCAATGGACCTTGTAACAACGAACTGTTCTTTGGATTGAGTGACTGAAAGTAAGGATGCTATCCTAAATTAAAAAAAATACCTGAAGCTATCATTCCTTTTGGCATCGTTTAGAAACACTGCTAACTAAGAATGCTGAGCACTGTGCTAAGTGATTGTAATTGTGCACACGTTCACTTGAGGCTAAACTCTATTGAACTTGGTAGGATTTAATTCCAAATAAAAATGCATAGAATTGGACTTCAGTTTTATATTTAACTTGCTCTTTCTCCCACAGTGTTTCATTTAAAAGATATCTTTCCAATCTATATACATTAGTATGCTAATATTCTCATTATGTTTTGTCTTCATACTAGCTCTCTGATTACCCTCTTCTCTGCATTTCTTTTTGTATAATCACACTACGCTCAACTGCTACTGCTCGTGTTTTGGGAAGATGGGGGCAAAATATCTGTAGAGATCCACTCCTGCCTTCTCTCTCTGTCCAGCACATCTGCCTGCAATAGGGGGGGATGGCAGATGCAAGGAGATGACCAAGGAATGACCACAGGAAACCCCCATGTGGATGTTTTGCTGCCTCTGCATTTGCAGTGGCAATGAATTCACAATGGAGAATTGTCCCCATCCAGATACAGACTTGGTTAGTTATGTGGAAGGAATACAACAAGGAATGCCACATTAAAACAAGAAATAATGTTGTTGTTTTTTAAGTAGGAATTGATACACTGAATTTTGTGCATTCCAAAAACCTGGCCTATGTCAAGGGTCCCCAACCTTTTAAAGCCTGTGGATATTTTGTAATTCTGATGCAGGGCAAAGGGCACAACTACAAAATGGCTGCCACAAGAGATGGAACCAATCACAAACTGTGAGAGAGTGAGGTCATGCATAATGCTAATAGTATGTCAGGCACATGCTCTGTTTAACGGGATGCCTTTTAAAATCAACATATTGTTTAAAAATATTTTCTTGCATACATCTTCAGTCACACAGTGACTGTGTGGTGTGGTGGCAGCTGCCACCAATAGCAATTTTAAAAGAATCTGCACAGCCAATGAGATCTCCAGTAGCCAACCAGAAGCCTTAAAAGCAACAGCCTCACATGGCCTCACATGGCCTCACCCACTTTTTCAAAACACTTGGTGGCTGCCAGGTAAGGTGTTGGCAGGCACCATGGTATCCACGGGCACTACATTGGGGACCCCAATATACATTATCCCAATCATCTTACAACAACCCTGACAGGTCAGTATTATTATCACCTATTGCAGACTGGGAAGGAGAAGCTGAGAGAGAGTAACTTGCCTAAGGCCACCTGGTGAGTTCCTGGAAGAGGAAGGATTAAGTCTCATCCACAGTTCAGTTTCCTAGCTACCACACTAGATCAATTAATCTCCTGCTTTTTAGCGGGTTCAGATGTAACAAGAAGATACTCTTCTAATTTCATTCAGCTAGCAATTAGTCTACTTTGACACTGTATCCAGGCAACAAGGGAACAGGGAGGGGGGTAATCAGAGAACAATTTTTGTTCAATAACTTCAAAAGCTTTGTTAGTGGCACACCAAGATGGTAGAACATCCCCTTCTTCAGACACACCCATCATGCAGGCACGTTCATCTTAAATGACATACTCATTATGCTAGATTTTGTAAAATACATTCAATGACAGCACTGTAATGAAATGGAGTGGGGGCATCCCTTTTTTAAAAAAAGAGTGAGTGAAGGACATTACCTCTTCATGCTGCTAACGCTTGCTCTTACACGCCGCTCACAACCCTCAGTCAGAGGGAATTCATGCAACCACTTTTAGGGCTTATCTCTCAAGTTCAAAACCTTTATTGGCATAGATCATAATCATACAGGGTTTATCTCTCAAACTGAGCATAGGAAGGGATTTGTTTTTGTTTTTTTGGTTTTTTCGCCTGATCAGGGCCTATCCAGTTATTCAGTCTTTTTGGAAGGAAGTAAATTACTTATGTACATTTTGTATTAGAAGTTTCATTGATTTTTGAGGAGCCAGTTTGGTGTAGTGGTTAAGTGCACGAACTCTAATCTGGAAGAACCGGGTTTAATTCCCCACTCCTCCGCTTGCACCTGGTTGGATGAGCTTGGGCAAGCCATAGTTTTGCCAGAGGTGTTCTTGAAAAGAGCAGTTTCTGTCAGAGCTCTCTCAGCCCCACCTACCTCACAGGGTGTCTGTTAAGGGGAGGGGAAGGGAAAGGGATAGTAAACTGCTCTGAGACTCCTTCGGGTAGTGAAGGGTGGGGTATAAATCCAATCTCCATCTTCTCTTTGGGTTTTCCCCCTTGGCCTGTATTCCTTTCTGTTCCCTTTCATTCAATGTACTAAAGCTAAAATTCCTGTGCAAAACCTGAACCATGAGGATGCTTGCTGGACTGCGCAGCTGCAATAGGGCAAGTGTGTAAATTAAAACAAACTTTTGGACACCCCCCCCCCACAGATCACAAGACAAATAAAATGAACTTCAATAGAGATAAGTGCAAAGTCCTACACTTAGGTACAAAAAATCAAAGGCATAGATATAGAATGGGAGGGACTTGGCTTGACAGCAGCACATGTGAAGGGATCTAGGTGTTCTGGTTGATCACAAGCTAAACATGAGCCTGCAGTGTGATGTGGCTGTGAAGAAAGCTAATGCAATCTTAGGATGCATTAACAGAAGCATTGTGTCCAGATCAAGGGAGGTGGTAGTTCCGCTCTATTCTGCTATGGTCAGGCCTCACCTGGAGTACTGTGTCCAGTTTTGGGCACCACTTTTTAGGAAGGATGTTGACAAGCTCTAGTGTGTCCAGAAGAGGGCAACCAGGATGGTGAGAGGGTTGGAAACCAAGTCTTACAAGGAAAGGCTGAAAGAGTTGGGTATGTTTTGCCTGGGAAAGAGAAGGCTTAGAGGGGTCATGATTACATTCTTCAAGTATTTGAATGGAGCAGATCTATTCTCTCTTGCTTCAGATTGCAAGACTAGATCCAATGGGTGGAA
>NW_015172558.1:926518-964027 GCF_001447785.1 Gekko japonicus | reverse complement strand
AAGCTAAAATTCCTGTGCAAAACCTGAACCATGAGGATGCTTGCTGGACACTACTGCGCAGCTGCAATAGGGCAAGTGTGTAAATTAAAAAAAAACTTTTGGACCCCCCCCCCCCCACAGATCACAAGACAAATAAAATGAATTTCAATAGAGATAAGTGCAAAGTCCTACACTTAGGTACAAAAAATCAAAGGCATAGATATAGAATGGGAGGGACTTGGCTTGACAGCAGCACATGTGAAGGGATCTAGGTGTTCTGGTTGATCACAAGCTAAACATGAGCCTGCAGTGTGATGTGGCTGTGAAGAAAGCTAATGCAATCTTAGGATGCATTAACAGAAGCATTGTGTCCAGATCAAGGGAGGTGGTAGTTCCGCTCTATTCTGCTATGGTCAGGCCTCACCTGGAGTACTGTGTCCAGTTTTGGGCACCACTTTTTAGGAAGGATGTTGACAAGCTCTAGTGTGTCCAGAAGAGGGCAACCAGGATGGTGAGAGGGTTGGAAACCAAGTCTTACAAGGAAAGGCTGAAAGAGTTGGGTAGGTTTTGCCTGGGAAAGAGAAGGCTTAGAGGGGTCATGATTACATTCTTCAAGTATTTGAATGGAGCAGATCTATTCTCTCTTGCTTCAGATTGCAAGACTAGATCCAATGGGTGGAAATTACAAGGGAGTCGATACCAGCTAAATATCAGGAGAAACTTCCTAACTGTAAGAGTGGTTGGGCAGTGGAACAGTCTGCCTCGGGAGGTGGTGGATGCTCCTTCGCTGGACGTTTTCAAACAGAGGCTGGACGACTATCTTTCGGGTATGTTGTAGGTATGTAGGGCTATCTTTCAAGCTATGCTCCTGCAGAGTGCAGGAGGTTGGACTAGATGACCTGCAAGGTCCCTTCTAACTCTAACATTCTATGATTCTAAGTGATGTTCCACCCCAATTTAGAAAAGTGCTTTTAAAATATTTGCTGCAGAATAAATACACTGGAGGAAAAAGAATGGTGCATAAGGCGAGCACAGAATCCAAAATCAAGATTAAAGGTTTACCACTCTCAAAATCTGCAGTAAGATTATGTGCATACATAATGGACCTAGTCAGTGCTCTTATTTCTAGCAATCATCTGTACGTTAGTGCCTCATTAAACAGGGCAGTAACCTCTGTGCAATTTTCTTTATGTTTGTTTGATTTCCTAATACTGACCCAGTCTCCTAACACAACTAATTTACATTGCTTTAGTATACAAAGATTATGCAAGTCTCACCAATGGGCACCTTGGCTAAACCTGGCTTAGCAGGTAGCCACTTACTCACCAAGGCAGCTAACAATTTATTCAGGATGAATAGCATGCAAGGGTGATTTCATACAGAATTGTATCAGCAACCAGACTACCACAGAAAACCACCCTGGTGTGGAAGGAGCCCAGATCCCACCGCTTAAAGCACCCTGTAAAAACATAAGCACACATAGGCTGATAAAAACTATCTGCAAGGCTGGGTTAAACCTTCGTGGAGTAAGTGAAATTAAAAAAGAATGCAGTGGTACTTCAAAGTCTAATGACATTTATTCCAGCCTAAGCTTTTGTGAGTCTGAGCTCACTTAATCAGATGCATAGTTTTGTGAACTCTGACTCACAAAAATTTAGGCTGGAATAAATGTTGTTAGTCTTTCAGGTGCCACTAGACTCCTGTTTTGTTTTGCTGCTACAGTCAAACACATCTACCCATCTGGAATTATGGAATAAGTGTAGCCACAAGCTATCTCTGTTTTATTGGATACGCATTGGTTTTATTTGACTTTAAGAGTAGTTACCTGTCTTGGAATTGGGAGGGAGGAGGGGGGAGAAATTCTAAATAAAAGGGAAAATAATGATGAGCATCTATTACTATGAGGGCTATTGAAACCTGCTATGGCTTCTAAAGGCAAGCATTTTTTTAAGGCTTCACACACCTTAAAGATAAAGCACAACAACAGAAAACACTGGATGAAAACACATTTTGGAAAACCTGGATTAAGACTTTATTCACCACAGGAGGACAGCATTTTATCTTTTAGGGTATGTGAAACTTAAAAAAAAAATTAATTTGCCTTCAGAAACCAAAGAGGGTTAAAGTGCACATAAGAAAGGGACTTAATTCCTTCTTTCTCGTTGCTCTTTGCCTCTCCCTTTGCCACAAGACCACATCCGACAGTTCACTGTGTCCCCTGCTGAAATCACAGAAGCATGCAGTTCATTTCTTTGTTTATTTGAAGGCCTTGGCATGCAAAGAGATCCTGCCAGGATGTTGGGTGGTGAAGGCGGCTCTTCCAATCTACACCATTCAGACCAAGGAAGACAGAGAATAAGAAATACGGGCCATTTATCCTTCTGTTAACAACCTTCAGCTTCTGCTCTTCTGAATCCACCTCTTACAATGTGTTCGCTTAGATCCTCAGATCACTGCCAGCGAAGGCATAAAATGGCTACGTAGCTTCAGAATGTCCACAGTAAGCAGCCAGTGACTTGCTCATACTCTGTTCCACTCATGATGTGTGCCTTAATGAGCTCAAAGTCTACTCTCACCATTTCATTTATTACAACTTGGGCAATCGACGTATGCACCTGTGTATTTACTCACTTATCCACAACCTCCCTGCCCCGATTGACCAGTTAGTCCCCCATCTCCTCTAAGCAACACCTCTCCTCTAAACAAAATCACAGTGTGCAAATTGAGCAAGCTGGTAAAAGCTGCGACCTCTTCTGCCCTTGGAGTCATTATGGGTTTAATAGCAACTGGGAATGTACACATATGGGATAACATTCCTGTCTATGCTCTTTACATGCTAGCCATTAAGAGGTAAAAAAAACAGAAGCAGCTGGCAGGGGATGCAAAGTGAGGTAAACTGGAGAGATGTCTGCTAGTATATATGTGTCCAGGATTTATAGCTCTGCTCGGTACCAGCAGGGAAAAGAGATTTCTAAAACCAACACCTTTGAAAGGCAGTAAAAAGCTTTTTAACTGGCCAAGCCATGCACAATCACAAGAAACCTGTCTTTTGCTAGCGGCTTCGTCAGCACAGCGATAATTCTTGCTTGCTGTTCTCTACGTTTCCAGTTTGGGCTTGCCTGCATCAGGATTTTCAGCTCTTCCTGAATCCTTGCCTTCCCCTGTGGTAGTCTGTCCACAATCTGGCCTATCTTGTTCTGCCTACTTGCTCCTCCCAGATTCTGGACTGTCTTTTAGGCTACAGCCTGTATTATAGTTTCCACCTAGAGATGTAAAATTTCTGGAAAAATTGAAAAAAATGCTACATTAGCATTTCTTTTGTCTTTTCTAGATTGAAAGTCATTCTGTTACTTTAGGAACATAAAATATGACTATGGACATTTTTACTTGGCATGAAATTATCAGAACTAGCATATTAAAAATATAGTGTATCCAAACAATTATTACAAACAGAATACCCACCCACATGCAAAAACAAAACTGAAACCTTTTTATTTTCTTCTGACAATAGCACCTCCTAAAGGAAGAAATGCATCTTGTTCTCGCATTGGAGAGTTTAGTTTGTAACCTAGGACTTGCTTGTCCTCAGTGCACAGAAATTAGATCAATCTGATACCATATATATATGAATGATTTGGAAAATATTTGAACACCCTGTCTTAAAATATTTTATTCATCATGTTAAAATAAAACGTTCCATAATCAATTTCTTTTCTTTTCTTTTTTCAATTTTTCCGAAAAAACAAAAAAGGCTTCAGGAAAAAAAAAGTTTTCCCCCCTAATTTTTCCGGTTTTTTTCTGGGCCTTCACATCTCTATTTCCACCTCTGTCTCTGTATTCTGATTTGGCATTGCACATCTTGGTCTGTTTTCCACAACCAGCTCCAACTTTTTCACCTGAGATCATCTGCAGTAGCCCTGAGTTACACTAAATATACTCCCTGACCTGTGGGGACCAATGCTCCCACTAAGCTGTGGAGTTTTGTGAGCAAAAATTCTGCTTTGTGAGCTGCTGGCATTAAAGCTGTGAGCGAGCAATTTGGCTGCTGCATAAATTGGTTTGCTCTGGAGCCATCCTTCTTGAGCTAAGACAAAAACATGTGAGCTGGCTCACACTAACTCATCTTAGAGGGAACACTGGTGGAGACATGAGTTCAAATCCCCACTCAGCCATGAATTTCATTAGGTGACCTTGGATTGGCCTAATCTACCTCACAGATTTGTGATGAGGCTTAAAGGAGGGGAAGATCCATGTTCAGTACATATGCAGTACATATGGAACAGAGGTCCATCAGTGGCTATTAGCCACAAGGTACAGATAGGAACTCTCAGTCTGGGGCAAGTGATGCACTGTATTCTTGGTCCTTGGGGGGGGGCAACAGTGGGAGGGCTTGTAGTGTCCTGGCCCCACTGGTGGACCTCCTGATGGCACCTGGGAATTTTGGCCACTGTGTGACAGAGTGTTGGACTGGATGGGCCATTGGCCTGATCCAACATTGGCTTCTCTTATGTTCTTATGTACTGTGAGCTCCTTGAAGGAAGGGCTGGATAAAAATGTTAATGATACACAGACAGACCTCCACTGCAGGTGATGTAACCCCCATGACCTTTGCTAACCTGGACCAACTTGAACCCCTCCCCGATCAAATTCTGCCCCCCAAACTGAGACCACCAGTTTTCCCAGCTGTCAGATCATTGCCAAATTGAGTGATTGGGTTTTTGGCAAGGGGTGGGAAAAATTTTCAATGATTTCTCATTGGTTACTGTCCCTCTTTTTCTCTATTAAATGATGGCAGTGTGTGGCATAGAGCTGCCAACTGTCCAAAGGAGAAAAAACTATATTACTTAAAAAAAAAAAAACCCTGCAGGCTAGTTGGCATATTTTTAAAATGTAAAAGCCAGTCCTTTGAGCTGGTTACCAACACTGTTTGAGTATATGTCAAATATTCAGAGCAAAGATGCATTTTCACTTACTAGGTGTGGTTGAGCTGTGTGGCCTGTGCATGTGCACTGAAGTGCCAGGTTGTGAAGCTCAGTCCCATTGCTGAATTTGGTACAGGACTGCAGCGTGCCTCTGGGCAGTTCCTCAGCCAGCAGCTCCACCCCACTCCCAGCTATATCCTTTGTGCCTACAAGCTCTAGCCCCAGGGGCAATCAGAAAGAGTTAACTCTTCACCCAATTCATTGGTGTTTGTCGGGTTCCACCTCCCAGTCCTATCCAATACTCAGAAATCGGGCAACCCTCATGCAGTGATATCTCAACAGCATTCTCCTTTGTGCTACCTTCTGTGCACTGGAATTACTAGTGGTCCAATGCCAGATGCTAACAAGAGCCAATACTGCACCAGACGCTTTTGTAGCAGCCCTGATGAAAATAGCTGCAAGTTCAGTCTCACCTTGAAAAGGAAGATGCCATTGGTGTTGCAGCAGCCCTGAGGATTCCAGCTGACAGCAGAACAAGAACAACCTGCAAGCCAGGTGCTTTTGAGTTTTAAGTTTCCATCTAGTACTGAACAAATCCTTCTAATGTCCTTCGTACACTTGACCTCTAGTTTTCTCTGCAACCTCAAACTCTTCTACGTTTTTTACAAGTATTCCTCTACAATTAAAGTGAAAACTCCCGTGAACAAATCTTGCAATTTCTCCAGCCATTTGGGGTTATGGTTTTAAGATGTGTGTATGAGAAAGAAAGAGAAAGAGAAATCCCAGAACATACCAAACAAATGGAGTAATCTTTACCTCTCCTGTGACTTACTGTTCACATGAAATCTTATTTCTAAAGCTCTTAATGGGGAATTTAAAAGCAGCTTTGGCATTGGAGCACAAGCGCTTTCTGACCTCTCTCCAAGGAAGTAGATCCTCGCTTCTCTTTTCCTCATGTACAACTAATCTAGATTTTATTAGAGATAGGGTTGCCAACTCCAGTTTAGGAAATTCCTGGAGTTTGAGGGGAGGTGCCTGAGGGAGCTCAGCATGGGGAGGGGCTATGATGACGTATAGCCCATCCTACAAAGCTGCCATTTCCTCCCAGGGAACTCATCTCTACAGTACAGGGATCAGTTGTAATTCCAGAACTCCAGGGCCCACCTGGAGGTTAGCAGCCCTGACTGGAGATAGCCCAATACCATCTGGTACCAAATGGCCCCCTATGACGGCAAAAAATACAAGGATAAACTAGATTAATATTCCGCCCTTTAACAGAACCCTCAAATCTATATCCCTTACACCTTGCCTAACTGTAAGGCTGGCTGTTGACAGAGTAACAGAGGTCATGGTGGTTGAAAACACAATAATGGGGAAGCCTGACATGTGAAATGACAAGAAAATGTTTGTTCATCACTAAAGCACCACCCAGGAGATTAAAAGAAATTAGTGACAGGAATGGGCTCAATAATTTACCAAGATAGAATGGATTTGAACTTCAGGCCGAGGGAAGCTTCCAGCTCAATAATTGTGTCAAAATACACACACACACAAATTAAAATCAATAAAACCTAGTCTGAAGTTACATATTCTCTGAGTTGGAAAAGATCCCCAGGCTGAGAAGCAATGAAGACAAATGAAAAGAAGAATTATATTTCTTGCAGAGAACAGCAACAACAACAATAAAAAAACTCTTTTGCATACTGTGTGTGTTACATCCAAATGCCTGTGAAATCCACCTTTGGAGGGGCATGTCTTACTGGTGATCTGCACATTCCAAGAAAGGAAGGACAGAAGCTGTGTAGCTGACTTTTCATTTCCAGATCCCATCAGAAGGGGTGAGATGTATATGCTGTTGAGGAAATGTGCATTCTCCCAGTGTGGGGACAGAATGCACATCCATTCATGGTAGATGCGTGCATCTCCCTTCTTCAGAAAGACATGTGGGCCAGAGAGTACAAGGCATGCATATTACCTCTCTTACTGCATTTTTGTTTGGGGAGGGGGGACTCCCTCAAGGTAGAACAAGATGTGATATGGGGCATGAAGCTACCACCACTATGAATCTTTTCCTCCCCTCTTCCCAGCAGTGTCCATAACACAGCACATAAATGCAATATCTTCATGGTGGATGCTTCTCTCCTCCTTGAACATCACATCATTGACAGCTGATGAGATGGGGAAGTCACTGCACAATGTATTGGTTACAGTGTCACACTATGAGAAAGATGGGGCAGAAAAGAAGTAAACAAGTAAATAAATATTATTTGAAAGGATGTGACCCCCCCCCCAGATGTGACTAATTTCCTACATGTAAAGCACTTACATAGGAAAAAATCATGGGGGGAAATATGAATGGTTAGGCCTGATGAACATGTACTCGCAGAGACATATAAACACAGTCTTCCCACTGATTGTACACTTAGCACAAATGTTTCTATCCCTATTTCCTTCTAAACCTTGTAGTCATTAACATCTGTCTATTACACTGTGATCCCACCTTTCTTCTAAGGAGCTCACAGCATTGTACAATGTTCTCTCCTCCTAGTTTTATCTTCACAAATCCTGTGCGATAGATCAGCCTGAGAGAGTGAATGGTCTATGGTTATTCAGTGAACTTTATGGCTATGTGGGGACACGAGTCAAGCCAGTCCTTGTGATCCCCAGTGTTCATGCCTATAGTGCCCACCATCGTGTTTCCTGGTACCTGTTTCCTTCTTCCCAAAGAAAAGAGACAATCCTGGCTTTCCTTCATCCCAGTCGAACAGGAGGTACTGCAGAAAAGGTCAGGAGCAGCTCATCTTTGTGCCTGCCTGGAGAACACATTCAGAAACAGCTGCCTCCGTCACAGGAAGACGCTTGGCTTGGAACCTCCCAACATCTCCTGACTGGCCCCAGCCCCTGTGGTAGTCAGATTTTGATTGGCTATGCCCCCAAGGCAGCCATTTTTGGTGGCACCAGTTACCATTTTTCAAAATTCCCAAAGGGTTCACAGGTTTAGTAAGGTTGGGAACTTTACATCACATTGGTGGAAAGAGTTGGGTGGGGGATGACCATGTACCAAAACCTACATGTAGGTTTCCCCCTTTTTCCTTTCCCCTAAACAGAAGTACTTCCCATTTGAGATGTTTGAAGCAGGCCTAAATATAGCACCATATCAAATCTACAGCAAAGCTTCTAAAAGCTCTGAAATGGGTGCCTCCTTTAGACTAGCTGAATTATTTAATTGTGCATGTTGTATTAGATGTCCCTTAAGTGATTGTTTCGTGTGTATTATTTATTGCTCACCTAGAGTGTGAAGCAGCACCTAGAGTCACTGGAGCCTTCTAGCTTCCTTTAATGGGATCCCTGCTAAACTCACTCTCCTTAGTACTAAATCACAATGATTCCCAGCTAGATAAAAGCAAAGGGCTGTTAAACTGTTGAGACCACACCTCCTAATAAAACCTGGCACAAAATCAATTAACATCTAAATTTTACCATCATGACTGATTTGGCATCATCTACAGATCTGGGAGGACAATTCAGTAGAAGAAGAAGAAGAGATTGGATTTATACCCCACCCTTCACTTGGAGTCTCAGAGCGGCTTACAAACTCCTTTCCCTTCCCCTCCCCACAACAGACACCCAGTGAGGTGGGTGGGGCTGAGAGAACTCTGACACAAACAGCTCTTTTTCAAGGACAGCTGTGCCAGAGCTTGTAACTGACCCAAGGTCACATCAGCAGGTGCAAGTGGAGGAGGGGGGAATCAAACCCGGTTCTCCCAGATTAGAGTCCGCACACTTAACCACTACACCAAACTGCAGAAGCCCACTCAAAATGAACAGGAGCTGTACAAGAGCATTACAGTGTCACCTTAAGAGCCACCATGCAAAAGGGATCTAGACAGGAAAAACCTTGTCAAATCTGTGATCAGTAGTAATGAGCATTGGGGAGGTTCTTCCATTCACATTGATCCTCTGATGGTCACACAACCAACAGATAGAGGTGTAGGATCAATCCATATACAAAGAAAACAGATAGAGGCCAATGGATTAATGGGCAATTTAACTGCTCATTGTCCCTAGCTATTAACTTTGAGTCACATACATTGTTATAGCAGCCAAAGGCTGAAACTACTTGCCTAGGTCACATCTGAATACTTTTATGTGAAAAGATGTCAGCAAGCTGCCAAATGTTCTTTATATTCCTATATGCAACTGAATACCTGTATATGGCAATGTACCTTGTCCTGTGTTTCCTCCCCCCCCCAGAGGTCCGTTCATATAACCATGCGCATATATTCATAGCTGCATTCTTGTTAGTGTACGCCAGGCCTGTCTGCTGTAACATCATCATTTCCAAGGTCACAGGTGGTTAAGAGATGTGGACTGCTCTGCTTTGCTTTGTCTTAATGAGTAGAATCCGTGGGAAGTGTTAGGGAATGATAACATGGTTACCGTTGAGTTCCCAGGGGTTTGGGGCGCGTAAAACTGCTTCTTAGGCGCGGGCGGGAATCATAGCTATTGGCTGCATTAATTATGAAATTGCTTTAACCTTTCCAACCCAAGTCGTTAGGGTTATTCTGAACAGTTCTTCTGTGCAGTGACTCATGGCTTCAATAAAGTAATACCTTTCTATAAGTGTGTACTCCGTTGAATTCCGGTGGGACCTGACAAAAGAGTGCAGAAAAACCAGTATGACTTCAGGAACTAAACTGGTGCTGGTGTGAATCTGCTACTGCCTATGTGCTTCTTTCTGCATGACTGAAATATCTGCTCAGTGTGTACATTTGTGAACAGAGATATGGTTAAGTCTTTTCTAAAGGAAACTCATCCTTCATGTTGCAACAGTAACTTGTCATTTTAAGAATTAGGAGAACATGGCAGAGACCATGGATAAGACACTCTCATAACAGATTACAAAGTTCTCAAAGAGATGGGACACAGTGGTCATGGGAGATTTCAATTGCCTGGATATCTGTTGGAAGTCCAACTCTGCTAAAAATGAAAGGTCCAATAAATTCCTGACAAGTCATGTCAGACTAACCTTGGTCCCGGTCACATGGGCCAGATAATGCGGCATGGAGGCGTGGCTCTTTGCGCCATCACAATTTGCCCCGCTATTATGTGATCTGATGCAACGGCGGTGAAGCAGATTTTTTCATGTCGGCGGGTGTTTCTGGCATGCTCCAATGAGGCAAGAGGAGCACGCTGGAGCGATCACACGAGGGAAGTCCATCAGCGGCCCGTCGCAACCCTTTGATAGAAGACTTTTCCAGGTATTTTTTAACTCTGGATCTTCGGCGATATGCTACGAGTTGGAGACAGGTGCGCCACACTTGCCAGATGTTTCCATGTGATTGTGCCTGTATAATCCGCCCAAAATTCGTCCCTCTTGCGCGGCTAATTGTGCGTGTGATCGGGGCCAGTATCTCTTTTTTTGAGAAAGTTACTACCTTGCTGGATCAGGGGTATGCTGTAGACATGGTTTATCTTGATTTCAGTAAGGCTTTTGATAAGCTACTTTTTGACAAACTGGAAAAATGTGGTTTGAATCCTGTGACTGTTAGGTGAATCTGTAACTGGTTGACAGATCGCACCCAAGGAGTGCTTGTGAATGGCTTCACATGTTCTTGGAGAGGAGTGACAAGTGGAGTGCCTCAAGGATCTGTCCTGGGACCTGTTTTGTTCAACATCTTTATCAGTGATTTGGATAAAGGGATAGAGGGAATGCTCAGTAAATTTGCAGGTGATACTAAATTGGGAGGGGTAGCAAATACGGTTGAAGACAGAGTACAGGATGATCCTGACAGGCTGGAAAACTGGGCTAAAACAAATAAAATGAATTTCAGTGGGGATAAATGTAAAGTTCTGCATTTAGGTAGGAAAAACTAAATGCGTAATTATAGGATGGGGAAGACTTGTCTTGGTACTAGTATGTGCGAAAGGGATCTAGGGGTCTTAGTAGACCACACACTGAACATAAGTCAACGGTGTGCTGTAGTTGCTAAAAAGGCAAATGCGATTTTAGGCTGTATCAACAGAAGTATAGTGTCCAGATCACGCGAAGTGATGGTACCACTTTACTCTGCTCTGGTTAGACCTCACCTATAGTACTGTGTTCAGTTTTGGGCACCACAATGTAGGAAAGATATAGACAAGCTGGAACATGTCCAGAGAAGGGCAACAAAGATGGTGAGGGGTCTGGAAACCAAGTCCTATGAGGAATGATTGAAGGTACTGGGTATGTTTAGCCTGGAGAGGAGACGACAGAGAAGCAGTGATTTAGCAGTAACTCTGGGTGGTGGGCCTCTTAAAATTATATACAAAGGAGAAATTATACAAATGTGTGGAATTTACAGATGATAGTTGCCAGCAGAACCCACTCACTGTGACTGGTAAATTAGAAGAGAGGGAACTAGAAAGAACCAGTGTTCCCTCTAAGCTGAGTTAGTGTGAGCTAGCTCACAGTTTTTGAGCCTCTGGCTCACACATTTTTGCCTTAGCTCAGGAAGGAGGGCTCCAGAGCAAACTAATTTATGCAGTAGCCAAATCACTCACACACAACTCTAATGCCAGTAGCTCACAAAGTAGAATTTTTGCTCACAACAAGACTCCACAGCTTAGAGGGAGCATTGGTGCAGACTACAACAGAAAATAAATGAGAGACAGGAGAATTATTAATTGGAAATGGGCTACCAAAAGCAAAAATAGTTTATAGACAGCCTTTCAACTAAAGAGTCACCAAGGTAGTTTACAACACAATAAAATACAATAAATATAAATTAAAAGCCAGTAAAATACCACAAGAGACCCTATGTGGTATAGTGGTTAGAGTGTCAGACTAGGATCTGGGAGACCCAGGTTCAAATCCTCCCTCTCACTGGGTTGCCTTGAGCCAGCCATATACTCTCACCCTAACCTACCTCACAGGGTGGTTGTTGTGAGGATAAAATGGAGAAGAGGAGAATAATATAAGATGCTATTGGTTCCCAGTAGGGAGAAATATGACGTAGAAATGCAGTAAATAAAAAAAACAATAGGGCCAAATTAGACACAGGGCAGGGGAGACTGGAAGAAAAATGCTTCAAAGAACATGGTGCAGAGAAGTAAAGCAGGGGAGATGGTAAAGTTTAGCTCTTCTCACCTGCATGTTCCATTTTCTGCATGAAAAAATACTTCAGACCTCCTTTTTTACACATGAACAGGCAGATATGCGAATAAATACATAGGTATCCCCCACTCCGAATAAATGTGAATGAATACATAGATATCCTTATGTAATTAATAGCACAATCCTAAAGAGAGATTCCCTGTTCTTAGTTTGTTGAAATTAATGGGTTTAAGAAGGGTATAACTCTGTTTACGATTGTCCTGCAAGTTAATAAGGTGGTTATGTATGTATGTATTATTAAAATATTCATACCCTGCCTTTCCTTTGTCACTCAGGGCTATTTATAAATTCAGATTTGTGGTTGTGTGGTTGTGTGCCCATGCCTAGATGTCATGGTGACCTCTGGCAACTCCTACTGGGGCATGGAGGTCTCCCATCCAAGTACTTGCCAGGGTTAGCCCTGCTTAGCTTTCGAGATCTGACAAGATCGGGCTTGCCTGGGCTATCCAGATGAGGGCTGAATTCAGATTTAAAATGCCTGGAAAAATGATAATTTCCATTTAGACTTTCCTGAGCTCCTTAGATGAAGGTCTGAATACAAAGAAGGCTTTATAGATGAACTTCTCTAGTCCCTTCTGTGACTGAAGAGGGTTTTGGGGTTCAAGCACATATTCTACTCAAACAGCTGGTTAGTTTGGGTCCCCGAGGTAGAACAGAAGGATTACAGTTCATCCCCTGATTCTCCTAATGGCCATGGTTTTTGCTCACCAACATCCTCAAGCATAGTTTCTCCCATGCTTTCCAACAAGAGCAACCTCTTTCACTTGGCCAGGGAGCAGAGTGTGTGGTTTTGATGGTTGCCACTGGGGGCGCTAGGCTGTGTTTGACACTATGTCGCTTGCAAACAGGCTGAGAGAGACTCAGTGCCTTTTGAGCTGGCACAGACCCACCTCGCAGCATTGCTCACGCCACTGAGGCATTTTGTTCAGAGGTCAGGAATGTCGGCATGCTACCATGAGATTTGGGAAATCATTTACAGAGTGAGTTGGAAGGACAATGCAGGGCATTGCCCCAAAGCAGCAAAAGGAAGTTGACTGAATAGATATACTTTTACTACACAAGCAATACTTGCATCACGTGTCACCTGTTGCAAGCGACCAACAAAATGCCCCAGCAAGGCAAGGTAGATCATTGGCATAGTGACAATGAGGTGGAACATGGCCACCTGCGACCAAAGCACCTTATTTCATTATTAAGGGACATGCTTCAATATTATTTTTTTGGGGGGGGGTTCCAATTCAAGAAGAAGGCAACTGCCGCCAAGATAATGGATTATGGCATGGGGGGGGGGAAGTAATTTCCCCCTCTATATCCCATAGGACAGTGAAATTAATGTTACTGGCATTGAAACTGGATAGCTGCATCCAAATGATACAAAATGACTGGACTTTGCAGACAGGGGGGGTTTAAGAACTCAGACAGTCCACAACTGATTTATGTGCTTGAAGGCATTTTCAAGATATACATCTGTAGCAAGCTAATGAAAACATTGTTTTAACCCAGGGTCAGAAGCTGAGAAGGATGCTTCCACCTTCAGATCAGGGCCACTGATCTTGTGATAAATTTAAAACTCCTACAGGTACATTCCCAGGATTTGGGGGGGGGTTGCAACTCTGCAAATGCAGGCATTTTCACAAAGCAAGTGCCAATTAAAGAGGATGGATACAGCCTGTTTGGGCTGTGGTGGGGCCAGGTTTGCAGTGGGAAAGTGGTTAAATGCATCTCCGCACACTGTCACGCTTGGGCTGGTGCACAGTGTTGCCAGACTCCAGAAGGCAGCTGGAGCTCTCCTGGAATTACAACTGATCTCCAGACCTCAGAGCTCAGTTCCCCTGGAGAAAATGGCAGCTTTGGAGAGTGGACTCTATGGCATTATATCCCTGCTGAGATCCCTCCTTTCCTTAAACCACTCCTTCCCCAGGCTTTACCTCCAAATCTCCAGGAATTTCCCAGCCTGTAGTTGACAAACCCTACCAGTACACCTACCTTTAGAACTGTGGTTTGGCCATGACTATCCAAGCTCTGATCACCTCCAGATTAGATTATGCAATGTGCTCTATGAGGGACTGCCTCAGAAGACAGTTTAGAAACTTCAATTAATCCACAACGCAGCAGCAAAGTTGTTAACAGCCATTTATACTGGCAACATATCTTGCCAGTGCTGAAAGATCTTTGCTGCCTGCCAGTACATTTCCAGACTCAGTTCAAAATCACAATTGTTTAAAACCCCAAATGCTCTGGGGCTGGGGTATCTAAAAGACTGCCTAGTCCCATATGAGGCCGCTCAAGAGTTATGCTCATCACCGGAAGCCCTGTTCCTTGTTCCCCCCACCTTCAGCAGTACAGTGCGTAGCCCTTAAACCCAGGGCATTTTCTGTAGTGGCACCTGACCATTGTGCCAGGTTCAACATTTTTTTTTTGTTTCTCTAGGCATTAATGAATTGTTGACCTTGCTGCCATGTTTTTGACGCTTTGTTGGATTTCCGCTGTTTTTTAACTGAAGCCTTCGCTTGATTGCAACTGTATTTAATAAGGATATGCCCCTATTGCTGCTAATTGTTTATAGGATTGGTATTTTAGTCTGATTTTGATGCAGTAGTTATTGTTTGGTTTTCACTGTATTTTACTGTAACACTGTATTCCTTGGGTTGGACCCAGTGCAAAACTTCTGCTTGCATTAGTCGTCTTCTGAAAGCAGAAATGCAAGAAAAAGACTGCATTAGCCACTTGTACTAAGTCAAATTTATTGTATCCCCTAATTTTTGGTCACTATGCTATAATACACCAGGTATTAATGCTATGTGTTGGCACAAGACCTTGCACAAGTGGAACTGCACTAAGTCTGTGTAATATTTCCACTTATGCATGGCTGAATCCAAGCCTTAGTGTTTTATGAGCTGGAGATCTCCGCAAGATTTTTAATTGGGAGACAGGTATAAAAATGTAATTAAACAATAAACAAACTTGCCAGTTGTAAGAGAATGCCCGCAAGGGCTAACACCTACGGGACGAGACTTGGACCCTTTGGTGACAGAACTTAGGTGCAACCTAAGCTGCTTAAGTATTTTCCGTTAAGTTTCCTTTGATGGACACACCAATTTAATTAATGGCCTTCTAGATTCTGCCTTTGCAGCTCCATCATTTCCTTTTCACCATCACTTTTCACCATGCCACACTCAACCATGCCAAAAAATAAAAGATCTGCAAGAACATAAGAAGAATGCTGCTGAATCTGACTGCTGGTCCATGTAGTCCACCACACTAGACATCCAGATGCCTCCAAGAAGCATGCAAACAGGATATGAGGACCCTGGCTGCATCCACACTGCGAAGATTCTCCATTTCCCTGTCAACTGACACAAATGCAAAGGCATACACACTGGCAATCACCATATTAAATCACACAAAAAGTGAGCTAGAAATCTTTGGGATCATGTGTACCCTCCCCTCCCTCCTCTCTTCACACATGCCATAGAGACTTCAGCATTTCTACTTTGGGACAAAATGCAGCTGTTTGACATATGATTCGGGAAATACAACAAACCGTGGCTCTTGCCTACAAAGCAAGATTCTAAAGCACAGTTTTAATCCTGGCTTAGAATTCTGGTTTGGGGTGGGGGGAGACAAACTATAGTTGTTTTGCCCATTCAGACATCATAACAAATTGTAGTTTATTCCATACCAGGACATCTTCAGTCTCCTTGAAGCGCAATAGTGAAGTGATAGACACTCAAGCCAAGGACTCAGTGATTTGTTCTCATGACTTGTGACAGCTTTACTATATCCAAAAGGAACATATGGCTGAGTCCTAACAAAAGTGGTGGCAAGCTCCAAAGTGATTTGTTGTCGAGTCCGACTCTTCACGACCCCATGGACCAGATCATGCCAGGCCTTCCTGTCTTCCGCCGTCCTCAGACGTTTGTTCAATTTCATGTTCGTTGCATCTATGACACTGTCTAACCATCTCATCCTTTGCCGTCCCCGTCTTCTTTGACCTTCAATCTTTCCCAGCATCAGGGTCTTCTCCAGTGAATATCCAGTGAATTCTCCAGTGAAAGTGATATCTTATTACAATTATGTTCCATCATACCAACTCCATTATAATACCAACTCCATTTGCTTACATTCTGCAAACGCTATACTGAAAAGAAACGTCTTTCCTGAAATTTTCTGTCAGGTAAAGTAACACCCGGTAGAGAAACATTTAGCTTTAAAATGCATGTTTGACTTGAGATGTTTTTTTCCCAACTGAACCTTATTTTGGCTGGCCTGGCAACCCTCAAGGCATGAACAACAATTACAGCCCTTTTGAAAGAGCAAAGCACAGAGAAACTAAACATGTAGTACCCATTAACTCTTGTTCTGGAGACTAACATCTCATCAGTCTTTCTAGTGTATAAGAAGAAAGGAGTAAATTACAGAGCACTTTTCCCTATCCTACATAAATAGGTACAAATTTCGCCACTCTATATTTCACTCCTCTTTAAAGACCACTACTGATAAAACTAGGAAAATCAATAGCTCTGCTTCCCAATCGACCCTTCTGGAATTTACCTAACATCTCTATTGCCCCAGCTTATGTCCAGTATAGTAAAAATGAATAACTGCAACAATGTCTCATGATGTTTATTAATTAAAATATTTCTACCCTGATTCAAAGCAGCAAACAACATTTGAATCAAAGTACTAAAAATTAAAGGCAACAGAAGAGCCCTCAGTAGGTTAAGACAATAAGCAGTCAGATTTGCACAAGAGGTGTGAAATTATACGAAAGGGTAAAAATTAAATCATCTGGCCCACTTGAAGTACCTTCTCAAAGGGGTAACGAACCGCCTACCTGCTAAGGCTTTGATGCGAGACCTCTCAAACAGTCGTGCGGAGCTGTTCTCATTGTCCCAGTCGTCAACATCCCAGCGGTTGTTTACATCACTGTATTGCTGCTGGATTTCGATGTTGTCATAGTCTGTTGCTACAGTGGTCGTCATCTTGGAACTTCTCAAGCTAGCCTCGGCATCAGCAACTACTTAAAAAGATCTTCTGTAAGGGAAGAAAAATAATGATGAATGACTAAAATGTTTCCATGTTTCCACTCACAAACACACACGCGCAGATACAGGCTTGGATCCACATGTGCTCTACTGTGGGAGGAAGATTTCTGCCCATGAAGCCCTACTTTCCCACCTCCCCCCTTCCTGCTGCAGCCCCAAATGCCCCCCCCCCAAATGCTGCTCCTAGGAGACAGCCTTTGGATTGTTCCGGACATTTAAGAGCCATTGTGCAATATATTGTGCATATGAACTGGAGCCAGATCTACATATGCAGCAGAATAAGGTGGAAATTACTCTTGGGATGGTAAAAGGGGCTGTATCGCTTCAGACTGCTGCTGTATGATTAAGCTGTTGAATGCTCATCTTACATACATGTAAAAAACAGGCTCAGTGGTAGAACATCCATTTGGCATGGAGAAGGTCTCAGGTTCCAAACCCAGCATCTCCTGTTAAAGGATTTGGTAGCAGGTGATGCAAAAGACCTCTGCTGGAGACCCTGGAGAGCAACCGCCAGGCTGAGTAAACAATACTGACCTGCACCTAGACATGACAGCATCCTCGGATTGGACCCAGGGAAGCCTCTGCCATTTTAGAGTCTAACGCAAGCAATTTTTAAAAATCCGCAAAGGCCTGAACTTGATTGGGCTGAGAGTATGGCAGGAAGAGGTGCCTTCGTTCCTCCCCACACCTTTTCAAGAACCTAAATGGCTACACTCCCCCCCCCCATGAAAAGGCATGTGGAGGGGAAACAAGAGTCCCTAGTCCTGCCATGCT
This sequence comes from Gekko japonicus, assembly GCF_001447785.1. Classification (NCBI taxonomy): domain Eukaryota; kingdom Metazoa; phylum Chordata; class Lepidosauria; order Squamata; family Gekkonidae; genus Gekko; species Gekko japonicus. The sequence continues at coordinate 946,148 of NW_015172558.1, read as the reverse complement.
CTTGTTCTTCCCCACATGCCTTTTCAAATTCCAAAACAGCCACAGCAGGGAAGGCTGTGAGGAGGGGCAAGAGTGCCTGTTCTCACTGCATTAGGCTCTAAAATGGCGATGTCATCCCCCAGTCTGACCCATGGACACCCTCATGTCTGGTCACGCCCCTTGATAGACAAATGGTCTGATTCCCTATAGGACAGCTTCATATGTTCATATAACCCAAGGCTCCCTACAAATAGAAATGTAGCACAGAATTAACAGGGGTCAGTTGTAGAAACCCTTTTTTCCTGATGTGCTAGTTTCCTACTTGCATAGATTTTGAAATACAGATAATGTCCCCCACCAGCAGTTTGAGTTGGTACTGTCTGCTTCAGCTCTTCAGGACTCTACCACCCCTTCCTGCTGTATATGCAAATCAAACCTGTGCTATTTGCCTTTTCTGTTTGTGCAGTCATTATCATACTGCAGTCATTGTCATGTAGCATGATAGCCATGAGTGCAACAGTTGAAAACGGCAGACAATGATTAACACAGAAAACAAAATCCCCTTGAACAATTAAGTGTTGCAGTACAAACAGCTGTACCCAGCATTTCTCTTTGGATTGCCAGTTATACTGGTCTTTTCCGAACAGTCTAGAAATTCACATTTACGTCCAGTATTTAAGAAAAACCACATTTCAGAGTAGGGAGATTTGTTTTTGTTAAGTTACATACAAAGGAAATAACCCAAGCAATATCTAAAGATAGCACACTCTTTTATCCCTATATGTAACTCTTCCTCCTAGAATACCAGCATGGTACCATCTCTCTTTCTTACCCTTCAAATCCCTCCTCAACACACCTCTATACTGAGGCTCTTGGCGTAAATCCTTATAGCCCAATCCAAGCAATGTTTCTTTGGCAATTTCCCACTGGATTCAGTAGGCATTACACCCAAGTGAAGCATACACAGACTATACACAAGAGCAGTCTTTGGGAGCAATCCTAAACAGGTCTATTCAGAATCCTACTGCAAATGAGGTTACTCCCAGCAAAGTGTCTTTAGGATTGCACTTTATGTGATTCTGGGGCCCTAGGCAATAAATCCAGAATGGGGGCCCAGAATTATTGCCACCACTCACCAGCACCCTACAGGGGCCAAGCCAGGGCTGGATCTCATCTGGCGCAAGGTGGATGAGAGCTGCTGCTGATGGCAGAAGCTAGCTGCCCAAGCCCCAGATGAGGCAGGCTCCTCCCTCTTCTTTCCCCTCTCCTTCAGGGGGCAGGGCTGCTGGTGGTTGGGGGCCCCTGGAGTGGGGCTTAGGGAAGCTGCCCATGTGAGCCATTGGCCAAGACACCACCCCCCCGGGAGGCTGCAGCCTTATTCCTTACACACAGCTGAAACAACAACTGCATTTGAACACATTCATCCCTTAGTGGCTACCACACGCAAATCCTCCTGATAAACACAGCCATCATGTTTGCTAAAAAGGGCAACACGTAGATGTTCCACTTCAGTACATGCAAACTAGAATACCAAAACCCCCAGCATATATAGAGGCTGAACATATATGCAAAATCCACTCATTTCCCCTTTCAAACCACATGGTCACCCTGCATATTGGGTGGATCATGGGCAGTGTGCACTCTCAAGATAAACAGTTGGAAGGCTTTTGGTTAGGGTTCCCAGGTCCCCAGTCTGGGCAGGGGATCCCCTGCTTCCGTGGGTCCCTTTCCGCCACCAGCCAACTGGCTGGTAGGAAGAAACCCACTCGCAAATGGCCCCCAACATGACATAATTACATCACCTGGAAGTGACATCATCAAGTTGCCAACATCAGGGGTGATGCTCTAGTTTTGGGGCAAAACTCTATGGTAAAAATGGGCTCAAACCATAGGGTTTTGCTCAAAAACTAAAATGTCACCCTGACAGCAGCAACACGGTGATGTCATCATGGTGCGCGCATTGTGCACATTTCAGAAGATCCTGGAACAGACCCAGGAGCCCCCTGCTGAAAGCCAGGTAAGACCTGGCAGCCCTACGTCTGGTACACGTGCTCATGGCATCTGAAGAGGGCTTTGGTTGCTCATTACCTCTCCTCCATGCCCTTTGTTGTCTCCCTCCCTCAAAATGTAGATCCTAAAATCCATTGTTTGGCATGGACAGCCTTTTTTGTTGTTGTTGTTTATGCTTAAAGGCATCACATAGACTGATGGAAATGGTTTTTTAAAGACAGCACTATTACAGTAGCTTATACCCTACCCAATTATGTAAAACTTAAAGAATTATGTAAAACATAAAGTATCAGGAACAAAAAACTACTAGACCAAAGGAGATAGATCAAGATGGGTAGCCATGTCAGTCTGTTTGTAGCAGAAAAAAAGAGCAGGAGTCCAGGAGCACCTTAAAGACTAAAAAGGGTTGTATAACTCAGTTTAAGGTAGCACCATATGTTCAAATCTCATTGTAGTAAGGCAGTGTGGGAGCATATGCTTTGTGTGCATGATGCACAGGGACAGACTGGTTATTTAACTTACAGAGGACGTTCCTGGAGGGCTAGCAGCCAGGAGTAAGCCGAGCCACGCTCCAGTAGCTTGGCCCACCACCACAGGGACCACTTGGCTTGGACCCTTCAGCAGCAGCTATGGTCAGTGTTGACCCACCAGTTGCCTCTTACTGCACTGCCACCAGTGGGTGGAGGTAGGCAAGGAGGCAATGGCAAGCTGAGGCGCATCATTAGTGTAGCTGGCTAGGGCTGAGCTTTGTGGTCCCTGCAATGCTGGATTGTATCCCTATGGGACCCACTCATCTTGGCTTGCTCCTGTGCCCTGTTAACTTCCTAGTCTGTCCCTCAAAATCAACATCTTGTTTCTCCATTTAACCTGAGAGCTAGTTTATGCACTCAGCAGAATCCTTGCATTACCTATTTGAATGTTAATTCCTAAACACACAAAGTGTGTCATAGAAAACTAGCAAAGAGGAAGGCTAGATTGAATCCTTCTACTTCACATGCTAATGTTTTATGCACATAGGAGAGGATGCAAGCATGTCCCACCCCCATCACCTGCTGTCTAAAGTGCTACAGTCCAGATAAAGTGTTGCCATTTGATAGTCCTGATGATTTAATTATGATCTCCGGTGTCAGATCAGGGAAATACTTCTTGATAATTTAGCGAGCTGGTAGATGTACAGGGAGGTAGCATGTTAATCCAAAGACCCAGGGTAAGGCAGATGCTTAGCCAGCCCTGTAAGAGAGCTCCATCTTCTAATATCTTCCTCCCCCCTTTGCTATCATTATCCACTGGTGCAGAATTTTGACAGATTTGGCATACCGAAATTCTGTCTGTCGTTTCTCTTTCTCTGTCATTTGCTCTAGCTAACTGATGCCACCTACTGACAAAGGAAATAGTTTTCCATTTTCTCAACAGCCACAGCAAAGCCCCCCCCCCCCCAAGTTTCCCTGTGATCAATTCAAATTCTGAAACAAACTGCAATATACTCCGGTGAGATGCCATTTGGATTTTTTCCAAGCATGGTTTGATGCCTTCAGCATTGCAAAAATATGCATCTCTTTTAACAGTATTTTAACTCTTGTTAGTGTGCTTGGCTTTTAAAATAACAAGACTATGATAAAAAGCCACTGGCCTTTCATTGGCATTTACCTGTAAAAGCAAAGCTTTTTATGTAGTTCAGAGATGGTTAAAAGGATGCTCAAACTCTACTATAAAAGGAGAAAGGATCTGGGAAACCCAGGTTTGAATCCTCACTGTGCCATGGAAGTGTGCTAGGTGACCTCAGGCCAGTCATGCACTTGCAACCTAACCAACCTCATAGGGCTGTTGTGAACATAAAAGGGAGAAAAACATTGTAAGTCACTTTGGGTCTCCATTGTGGGGAAAGTAGGGGATAAATGAAGTAAAACAAATAAATTGTTATTTAGGATCCAGCAGCTCATCTGACCTGGAAATCTCTTTACAGAAGTACCAAAGTGAAGCTGCATTCTAAAACTACTGATTTTGCACATTTTCCCTGAGGAGATACCTTTCCTCTCATCCTCTTTAGCCTGCTTTCCATTATTTGGCTGCTAAACAGCACACAATGGGAGAGGATTATGCAACTGAGATTAAGCCACCTGATAAGAATGTTGCTAGAGCAACGCCAGTGATTTCATGAACATTGTGCTTAGAGCCTGGTTGCAAAGCTGACTGGTCTGCGGGGTTTCCTGTGGCTGCATAAGAATGTCGTTGGCTAAAAACCAGGCCTAAATCCACTGGAGTCCACATATGCAAGAGCAGCACATTAACTACACGATTTGATGACAAGCAATAAGCCCTTGTTCAATTACGGCCTTGATGAAACGAAGTTACCTCAGTTTAACAACCCTTGTCACAGGTTTGAGTCCACATTCTTTGCTCACTGATATATTTGCCAAAAAATTACCCCCTCCACAGTTTGTTCAGTGTTGCTGTGGTAGCTCTCATTATTCCTCCTTCTGACAACAGTGTCCTCCACATCCTGAGGCTGGAATGGAGAGGATCACATTCACTGTGAACCTGTGTGATTCAGAGATTCACAGGTTTGCTGAGGTAACATGTGACTGAACCCCAAAGAAGTAATTTTTCACTAGCATGAACATTGTCTAGGCAACAAGAGAATCAGACCCCAGATTGCATACACACTCCTCTTCAAAAAGAATGATATATCCACCTCCAAAATTCTTTGTTCATACCAATATTTCCAGAGACGTGTCAGCTCCTCATTTGCTCAGGTTGACAAGCCTCTCCAAAGCTGGGGACATTAAAACTTGATTCTGGACTTCAGGCTGAAAGCTGGGGCTCACAGGACTGAACGCTTCTCCATTCTAAAAAATCCATGCATAGAGGTCAGAGAGGAAGGGTCCAGACTAGCCTTCCGGCTAACCGCACCAGTGCTCTGTGTCCAAGGACTTTACTTTATGAAGGAGCATTCAATCCTGCAAGCTCCCCACCTGCCCTCTGCAAGAATGAGGCCACAGAAAAGAGTGTATTGCCTCAAAAGCTGAACAGAGGAGGTATCTTCCCATTATTTCACTAGACATAAGTGTCCATTTGGACGCAAGTAGATACTTTATTCCCAATTTTTTTTTTTACTGCTGTTGTATTATTCTAACATGATTTAATACTGCTTTAAGTCTACTTCTGCAGTCCTTTTATCATAATGTATTTACTGCTGGGGGTTTTTTTATGATGCCGATTTTAAAATGTTATCATTTACTGTATGAGCGTCAATCTTGGAAGCCACGTCAAAAGGCAGTATGATTGCACTAAACATTTATTTACTAACATAAAAATTCTCCTCTGTATCAAATCAGATATGAATGATAACAGGGATTAGAAACACCCACTCCTAGAAAACATCTCATGGTGCCTGATTCACCTCAACACAGCCTTTGATTAGATTAGAATTATTTTGGAAGCTTCACAGAATTGCTTATGATTGCTTATGAAGCTATATAGTTCACTAGCAATGCTTTGCTCTCAGAAGTTCCTAGACTAAAACTCCATTGTTGGGGACAGAGGGTGGCGCTTTGGGAGAGGGTTTCACCACGTTACCCTATGGTATGTGGCGTCCCACGAGGGGCAATCCTCTCCCCAATGTAGTTGAACATCTATATGCACTCCCTCACCCGGTTAATATGGGAGGGTTGGGCTGAGTTGTCACCAGTACACTGATGACACCCAGCTGTATCTGTTGATGGACGGATGGACTCCGCCCTGGACATCTTGGCTAGGGTGTTAGGGGCTGTGGCTGACTGGTTACAACACAGCCAGCTGAAACTTGAGTTGTGGGGGGATGGATGCAGGAATCCAACTCCCAGCCCTTGGTGGGATGTCATTTATGCTAGTGCCGATGGTGAGGAGTTTGGGAGTGATTCTTAATGCCTCCCTTTCTATGGAGGCCCAGGTCACCAACATTGCCAGATCAGCCTTGTATCGTCTTTGGCTGGTCAGGCAGCTGGTCTCCTACCTTTCCTCCCGACAGTAATCCATCACTTCCAGGCTTGATTATTGCAACTCACTCTATACAGGCCTACCCTTAAACCTGATCCAGAAGCTTCAGCTGGTACAAAATGCAGTGGTGCAGCTGCTAACTGGGACATCTGTGTGGGCGCACATTCAGCCAATGCTGCACCAACTGCACTGGTTGCCATTTGAGTACTGAGTCAGGTTTAAGGTTATGATACTAACCTTTAAGGCTCTATGGGGCCAGGGACCAGTATACCTGCACGACTGTCTCTCCCCATATATGCCCTGAAGAGCCTTGCACTCTTCAGACCAGCGGTTAAGCAGTCCTCGACCCAAAAGACATCTGCCTTGCCTCAACCAGGGCCAGGGAGTGGGCCCTGCAGGATTTGTTACAGTTCTGCAAGGCCTGTAAAATGGAACTGTTCCACCAGGCCTTTGGTTGGGGCAGCAGATGTCAAATAACATTGGCCTTCCCTACTTCAAGTGCTCCATGGCACCATCTACATCTTGGGCACCAGATACGGTGGATTTAATTCCATCAGACTTATCCACTACCCATCCTATCATGAGCTCAGCATACACTGGAATGGAACTAACCACTGAGCTGTCATTAGGTATAGGTACATTTTAAATTACTTGCCTAAAATTTTAATCATGTTGTAATTAATGTCTTAATGTACTGTTGCTTTATGGAATTGTTTACGGTTTTACAACATGATATAAGCCTCCTTGAGCCTGCTTACAAGGTAGGGCAGGATAAAAATTGCAAAAATAAAATTTAAAAATTCCATTTAAATGGCTCTCACAATGCAGGACTGGGGGCTCTGCACGATCCCATGAGATGGATCAATGGTCTGATCTGATACAAGACAATCTCTTATGTTTCCAGTTAGTATTGTGCTGCTAGAAGAAATGGTTCATGAACTGCATGTGAGGGATGTAAGAGAAATCAATCACCACTGATATTTAAGCAAACACTCTCAGATCTAACGAAAAGAATCTCCCTAGGCATCTAGTCCATTGTTCATGAATGTTGACATTTTTAACCTGCTTACTCAACATACAGGCTCTTGCAATTGCGTACATAATTTTAAAAGCAATTAAAACAGAGGAGGAGGAGGAGATTGGATTTATACCCTGCCCTTCACTACTCGAAGGAGTCTCAGAGCTGCTTATTATCTCCTTTCCCTTCTCCTCACCACAACAGACACCCTGTGAGGTAGGTGGGGCTGAGAGAGCTTTGAGAGAACTGCTCTTTCAAGAACAGCTCTGACAGAACTATGGCTTGCCCAAGGTCATCCAGCAGCTGCAAATGGAAGAGTGGAGAATCAAACCTGGTTCTCCTGTGCACTTAACCACTACACCAGCAAACCAAACTGAAAGCAAGAAGATGAAACACCAAGGTGCACAATCCCACCCATTCCCAAAGTTCAAAAGCTTTTCAGAAGAAAGTTCTGAACCTGTCTTCAGACGTGAGTCAGCAGCTACACCTAGTGTTGTAAGCTTCGCTTGGGAAATTCCTGGAGATCTGAGGGCAGTGCTCAGGATGGTGGAGGGTGGAGCTCAGGATGGGGAAGGGAGCTCAGCAGGATCCTTTGAGTCCACCTTCTGAAGTCTGCCGTTTCTTCCAGGGGAACTGATCTTTGTAGCCTGGAGATCAGCTGTAATTCTGGGGAAACTCCAAGCATGGACACACCCCCTTGGGGAGAGATTTCCACAGACAGCGTGTGCCATCACAGAGCCTCAGGAATCTGTCCCCCTTGTACTTGTCTGAATGAGGGAACCATAACCGCCTTTCTCAAATGATCTTAGAACACATGTAGGATAGGGCTGCTAACTGGCCAGGGATTTTCCCCCTATCCCTTTAATACAGGCATATTTACCAGCCAGTGTTATTTTACCTCAATGTCATGAAAAGCATCAACTGCCAATTTCCAAACATTAAGCCTCTGCTAAAGGGACAGGACATTTTTCTCCAGGCTAGTTGGCAATCTTAAGAGATTTGCTCATCAGGTCACTTAGGGCATTAAAGGTCCATATCAGAACTTGGAATTGGGCCACAAAATACAGTAGTAACCAATGCAGATGCGTAACATTTCTGTACCCAAAAGGTAAAGGTTTCCCTTGCTCAAAAGCTAGTTGAATCCAATTCTAGGGGGCAGTGCTCATCTCCATTTTCAAGCCGAAAAGCCAGCGTTGTCCAAAGACATTTCCGTGGTCATGTGCCCAACATGACTAAATGCCAAGGTGCATTCAACACTGTTGCCTTCCCACCAAAGTGGTACCTATTCTCTACTTGCAATTTCTTGCTTTCGAACTGCTAGGTTGCAGGAGCTGGGGCCAGAGATGGGAGCTCACTCTGTCATGTGGCGCTCAGGTCTTGAACTGCCAAACTGCTCAGCGTCTTAACCTCTGAGCCACTGCAGCTCCTTTCTGTACCCTTGTTACCACATTTTGGACCATCTGAAATTTGCAAACACTTTTCTAAGACAGTGCCGTGTTGACTGCATTACAATAGTCACAGTTTAAGGATACCACAACGTGTATCACAAAACTAGATCCCCATTTTCCTGCAAAGGGTACAGCTGATGCTCCATGAGTCATGGTGCGGGAACATTTGTGACCACAGCTGCCACCTAGCCATCAAGAAGCAAAGCCAGACCTCGAAACAGCTCCAAACAGTAAACCTACTCCTTCTGAGGGAACATGGCCCCATCCAAAATTGATGTCCACCTATTTTTTCTAGGTGGCTGTCCACCATCAACTGCTCTGTCTTATCTGAACTGGATTTCAGGATATTTCCAATCCTCTGGGGAAAATCCCTCAAAAAACCCCAACACACTGCTTCTCCAAATGTAAATTCATTTGAATCTCTGTAGTAGCAACCTGAGGGGCTGCGGTGGCTCAAGTGGTTAAGATGCCGAACTGCAGAATGGAAGGTCAGTAGTTCAGCAAGACCCTAGTGCCGCATGACGGAGTGAGCTCCCATCTCTGGCTCCAGCTCCTGCCAACCTAGCAGTTCGAAAGCAAGAAATTGCAAGTAGATAAATAGGTACCCCTTTGGTGGGAAGGTAACAGCCTTCTGTGTGCCTCGGCATCTAGTCATGCCAGCCACATGACCACAGAAATGTCTTCGGACAGCACTGGCTCTTTGGCTTGGAAACGGAGATGAGCACTGCATCCCTAGAGTCAGATTCGACTGGCTTTCAAGCAAGGGAAACCTTTACCTTACCTTTACCTAGTAGCAACCTAAAAGCACACATTATCAATTGTGATTTGGATCGACCTGTTTTGTGAAGTTGTTACTGCATTTGAAATGGCTCTTGTTTTCTGCAGAGATGAATTTATTTTCTGAGAGTGTTATTTGGTTTTAATTTGTTGCTCTTTAATATCCTCCTGTGTGTATTCTGCTGATGTTATGTGGCCGTAGGGTTGAAACCAGTAAATGAATACGAGATCTCTATGAATTGTCTAAAATTGGGACTGAGCTAGAGCAACACCCCAACTACTGCACTGTTCATTTGCATACAACTTTTTAATATGCAAGTATAAAATTATCTAAGGACTTTTACGTAGATTTACAAAAAATAAAAGCAACATGATAACAGCAAAACAATAACACTCAGAGCTTCAAACTGAAGCAATATTGTAAATAAGTTTGCTGGTGTCAGTTGTTTTAGTTTAATTTTACTATTGTTTTTTTCATTTACTTTCATAATCTACCTCTGGTGTTTTGCCTGCGGTAGTGGGATGAAAATATTTTAAATACATCTATTTAATAAACAAAGTAGTAGATGGAAATAAATCCTAATTTTTAAACCATTCAAGTGACCACATCTTTTTCCTTTGGGAAAATGTTCCATTTATTATTTTCCTATGTCTTCAGACACATTTTAAAATAACATGGGGATGCCCAGTCTCCCTCCTTCATCCCCTCTTCTAATTCTATGGGCCACATTCATCTCAAGTTTGGCTCAAGTTCACACACTTTTCATGAAGAATTTGAAGTTTTGCAGTCCTCCCAAGAGGCTGCTGTCCAAAATGGGTTCTTCTAAGGAAGTGTTCATGGCTGTGACTGGCATAATAAGAGCATTATTATGGAAGGATAAAGTCAGTACCATGGAGTCAGGCAGATCAGAAGGTGAAGGAAAGACACTGTAGAAGGACAATAATAAAGGACTTCTATTAAGTAAAACTCAATGCAGAGCTTCTAAAGAATTCATGTCCGTCTGTCCTCAGCTCCTCTAGGCTTCAGTAAAATGTGACAGGTTTTTTTTAAGGCAAATGTGGGCCTTGATGCTTCTGAAAGCTTTGTGACTAAAAAAAATTCATAACTAAAAACTTTGCCTAAATGATTCTGCTGAGGAGGGGCAAGGGGCTACAGATAGCACTGAAGCCCCATCCCTGACCAATGGAAACATTCAGCAGTTCCCCTGTAGTAGTAGTGGTTAAGTGTGTGGACTCTAATCTGGGAGAACCAGGTTTGATTCCCCACTCCTCCACTTGCACCTGCTGATGTCACCTTGGGTCAGTCACAAGCTCTGGCACAGCTGTCCTTGAAAAAGAGCAGTTTCTCTCAAGAGTTCTCTCAGCCCCACCCACCTCACAGGGTGTCTGTTGTGGGGAGGGGAAGGGAAAGGAGTTTGTAAGCCGCTCTGAGACTCCAAGTGAAGGGCGGGGTATAAATCCAATCTCTTCTTCTTCTTCTGTCATATCACCAGTCACACATTTTCAAGCAGATCTTAGAGCTAGAAACTGGCTTTTTGAAGTATGAGAGCTAGGAGCTAAATTCTGTAGCTGGTGCCACACATTGTGCCTTTTTTAACCTGTGCCTCAGTGGAATCACAGTTGATAGCTGTCCATAATATTTTCCAACTATATAAAGGATGTGCATGGGAAACTGAACACAGAAAACCATGTTTATTAACACCATATTACCTAAACTGAAGGTCTGTGCTCACTCAGTGACTTTTCCACTTGCGCAGAGTCCAACCTGATGATTTCAGCAAGTGCTTTGTAAGGACAGAGTGGCTTTGATCAACCAACAAGTCAGCACAAAGCAGGAAACAGTTATATTGTCTGCTCATCTGCTTATGGCAGCACTTCACAGTTGTTTGAACAGAGCCATTTTTTAAAAGTTTGCAGGAAATACGCTATATGGCAAAGGCTGTTCATCATATATAAGCCTACTTTTTAAGTTGTCAAAATGGATTTGCCTCTAGTATAATATAGTTCTGTGAGGGAGGTCCTTACAACCCCTGCTATACATCAACCTGTAAGGGTAGCACAAGGCAATGACTCAGAGCTCTATTGGAGGATGTGCCCCATTTATTTATTTATTTATTTATACATACCCTGCCTGTCCTCAAAGCGGTTTACAAGTAAAACATTACAAATTAAAACCAAATAAAAATGTTTAAACCTACTACCTCTCTTGATGACAAGGGATGTACAATTTACTCCAGTGGCCAGTTCAGACAATTCTTTTTGGTGTGGTTCATAGTAGACCCAACCCGTTCTCAGAAACATACAGTTGGACAAACATATTGTGTGGCTTCAGTTGAGCCGCGACAGGGCTGAGCAACCTGCTGCCAGCTATACTGTGATCATCCTGCTCATGGTATGTTTCCATAAAGAGTCCACTTCCCTGTAGCGTCTTCCGCTGCCGCCATGGAAACGTTTAGAATCCTGACACGGGTGGGGGCTGGTTTCCACTCATGCTCATTCATCGCTCAGCCAGAACCTGCTTGACTGACCTTGCCCACAGGGTTTAGGGGTTCCAAATATTACCACAGTGGTGTGGGAAGAAATCACAAGGATGTGGCAGGATAAAGACACATTTATATGGGCCTCATATGAGTACATATGCAGAGATGGCTGAGACTCTGTGTGTGTGTCATTCTCTTATGGAACTTAGAGAATTTACTACCACAACATGTGGTGACTGATGGCCATCAGCTTAGAAGGCTTTAAAGAGGAATTAGACAAAGGCCTGTGAGTGGCTGTTATCTATGATAGCTAAAAGGAACATCTGTGTTCAGAAGAGATATGCCCCTGTATTCCAGATGCTGAGAGACAAATGGGTAGGGCTAAGATAGTAAGTGTTCCTGACACCTCTGGTAAGGTTGCCAACTCTGGGTTGGGAAACTCCTGGAGATTTGGGGGGCAGAGCCCTGGAGCATGAGCGGGCATGGTTTGGGGATAGGAAAGTCTTCAGCAAGGTATTATGCTATGTAGGCCACCCTCCAAAGCAGCCGTTTTCTCCAGGGAAACTGATCTCTGAGATAGTTATAATTCTGGGAGATGTCCTGGCATCACCTGGAGGCTGGCAAACCTTAACTTGTGTCAGGCCACTGTTGGAACTTTTTTACAGTAAGAGTAGTTCAGCACTGGAATTGGCTGCCTAGGGACGTGGTGAGCTCCTCCTCACTGGCAGTCTTTAAGCACACAAGGGATGCTCTAGGCCAGTGATGGCGAACCTTTTAGAGACCGAGTGCCCAAACTGCGACCCAAAACCCACTTATTTATCGCAAAGTGCCAACACGGCAATTTAACCTGAATACTGAGGTTTTACTTTAGAAAAAACAACTCATACATTAACTTAAGATGATCCAAACAAAGTAAGGAAAGCAATCCCAAATGCTTTCATTTACTTAAAATTATTTGGCAGAGAATTCGACACTTTAATGATGGTCTGGGCCTGGCTGGGGCAATGGCACGCGTGCCCACAGAGAAGGCTCTTAGTGCCACCTCTGGCACCCATGCCATAGGTTCGCCACCACTGCTCTAGGCTGATCCTGGACTAGGCAGGGGGTTGAACTAGATGGCCTGTATGGCCCCTTCCAACTCTGTGATTCTATGATCCCATGCCTGATCCAGCAGTGCCCTTGTGTTTTTCATGATTTTCAAAGCACTACAACCACCCCTCCAATGCACAACTTCTCTGTGATCTTGAAGATCATGATATACTTCTCAAAGGCAAACCAGTTCAGCTGTTTGGGTCTGACCAAGCCATGGCACTGATCAAACATTACTCTGTGGGATATCTTGTAACCTTAACCAGAGAAAGTTCATGAGAAAGCTGTATACTTCAAAGCACACTTCGAATATTTAAAGGATCTCATTTCCTTTGGCATCTTCTTCAAAAACAAAAAAGCGAGAGAAAGAATAAACAGTTTATAAAAAGAGACTGAGAGCAGCATTTCTTTCACATGGCTTTGAAAGGTAATTTCTAAAAGGCAGGACGTGTATTTACTTCCATAAATAAACCAGATTTCAGTGTATTTATCAGATAAGGAAAAAATAAGCAATCTGATCTAAACCATCTGAGAGAAGAACTCATTTTCCTGTTTTAAAAAATAAAGACAACCCCGCACCCCTGCACCCTCGCTAGTTAACTTTGGTGAACCAAGTGGCTGGTGTTTAAACAAGGAAAAGGTTATAGTTGCTGTAATACTGTCTCGACCACATCTGGATTTACTTCACAATGCTCCATACTATCTTGACAGAATAATATTTCCTTTAAGGAGTTGTTATTCCTTTGTAAAATACCCTCTAGTCAGTTTCAGGTTACTGGTAGAGCCAGAGGATTATCAAGGGGTTTTAGGAGCCTGTACATCAGCCAGCTAACTGTTGAGTGGCAATCCCAAAGGGTCTCATTTCCATGCAAATGATTTGCTCTCTGACTAATCCACAGCTCCGCCAATTGTGCTCTGCTGACAGTCTTACAATAAATAATCAGTCGGATTGCAAGGGCCAGAGGACTGAGGAACTCCCATCCACCCACAGGCAGCTATGAGACTCGGCTAAGGTTATCAGCAGTCCAAATTAAAGATATATGGAAATGACTTGATATTAAGACAGACCCATGGTCCATCTTCTAACTAAATAATGCCTTATTTCACTAACATCAACTCTTTACTAGCTATTCTTCATGACTTCCCCTTTTAATGTGAGAATTTCTTAGACCTGCACTATTATTCCTGTGCAAATGCTAAATCAACATGTCACCATTCCGTGTGCATTAGGCAATGCGTGATTTTCCATGTCTATATAACATCCATACATTCATAGCTTTTATTCCCTGCACTCTAGTCAAATTCCTAGGAACTTCTGATCTGGTAACTATTACCTCCTTCCTGCAGGGACCCTGCCAAATAAACAGGCCAGGAATTTCTGTATTTCTAGAGGATCTACTCCCCCTCACCCACTTCCCACCCTAATCTTGTTAGGAAGTTTTCTTCCAACCTCTTCTTTGATGGTTAGTAAACTGGACAGCCAGCTGTGTGGCTAAATTAATAGTGAGAAATGGGTTTATAGAGCAAGAGAGCCATCTGTACAAACGGGTATGGAGTATTGTAGCAATCGTAACTCAGGACAATATAAAATGTGACCTTTTTTGTATTAGAGATGGGCATGGGCAGCATTTAGCAGCCAAGGAACTTCTGAACAGACCTTTGCCCTAGAATAATGTCATGCACTGGCGGGCCTATTTTGCTTGTTTGTCAGTCACAATTCTACAGTGGTCGAAATAGTACACTGGGTGACCCTACAGAAATAAGGTTCTAGATCTCAATATTCGCAAGGCTTCAGTTATATTCATAGAGGTCTTTTCAGATCATTCTGATGGGTGGTAGGCTCTTACACATTACTTTAAATGTGGGTTTTATTGCCAGGGCTTGTAAACAGCTGCTGGATTTAAAAGTTAGCTTGTTTTCTTTTGAACAGAAAAGTAATTTTTACTTCTTTGGTTTAATACTTTGTTTTAAGTTTGGGAGATTTTAGATAAAAGTGGCTACTAAGTTCCAGAAGCAAATAAATTGACAAATAAAAACAAGTCTCTGAAAACCTCAGAAAACACATTTTGGGGGACACTGCATTTCATTTATTCACAGAGCAAAAAGTTGCCGACAAGGTACAAAATTGCCCACAACAGCAGTGTTTTTTTTTTCAAGTTGCCATTTAAAAATGTAACATAGTGATGAATGAATGTGTGTGCAACACTGTTAAAAAACAAAAAGACAAGCTGGACAGCTGGCCTGATACAAGCAAGGGAGTGTCTCAAGACTCACAGCTGAGCCAGTTGGGAAACCAGGCTTGAAGAGCAGCTCAAGAATTCACTCTGAATTCTGTTTTTACTTTGCATCTGTCTGCATAGTAAAAAGTCCAGACCAATGCATCGTACAAGATGAACAACAACAGTTAACATAAATCTTGGTGGCAGGAGCTTCCTAGCATCCTTGCCTTGGTTTAAAAACACCCCCCCCCCAACCAGCACATTACATCTAGTTTTTGTGGAACAAACCATTTAAAATATGTGTATTTTACCTAATTCCTTAGATCGATAAAATTAATCATGCACAGGTAATTCAATCAATTGAGCAACATTCAAAAGTGCTGTTTCATCTTCCAGGAAGAAGTAGTGACTCTAATCAGTAGGTTTCTTGATGGAGATATTTGAAAATTAGATTGGGCCCTCGATTATTTCAAAAGGTCTTCATTCTCCCTGCTTCTTTATACTTCTCAAAAGGAGAACAGTTGAAATCCTTATTTCTTTTCAACATAATGCTAAGGAGGGGAAATGTCCTAGAAGGACCCTCATGTTCTTGCTCAGCCATTTTTCTTTGTAGGGAGGAGGTAGGGTTGCTAGCTCCAGGTTGAGAAATACCTGGAGATTTGGGGGGCTGGAGCCTGAGGAGGGAAGGATTTGGGAAGGGGAGGGTCTTCAATGGGGTATAATGCCATAGAGTCCATAAACTGATCTCTGTTGACTGGAAATCAGTTTTAATCCCAGGAGATCTCCAGACACCAACTGGAGGTTGGCAACCCTAGGAGGAGGTCAGGTGAAATGAGCCCTGCCAGCTCCCTTTGCCTGGTTGCCACTGCTCTTAATGGATAACAGCTGCCCCCGTTCCATTCTGCATGCTTCACATTTTTTCCTGCAGCCAACTCCCAACAAAGCTATCAGAAACCCTCTCCATCTTCCAACCTCTATCTGTTGAAGAGATAAAACAGGCCTGACCAGTTAACAAAGTAGGGGGGAAATATATAGTGCCATCACCTTTCATATAAGATGCATGGGCATAGGTCATTAATGCTGCAATCCTCCAATATACAGGGTAGTCAAGAAGACCTGTGCAGTTGTAGAGGCACTTGTGTTTCTGGGGCTGGAGGGGATTTGGAGTAAGGTGCCATCGATATGCAGCTGACATCCAGCTCTATTCCTCCTTACCAGTTGAGCCAGGTGCGTCTGTGGAAGTCCTGAATAGGGGTCTGGAGATGGTAATAGGATGGATAAGGCCCAATAAACTGAAGCTCATTCCTGACAAGACTGAGGTGCAGCTGGTCAATGACAAAGCTGCTCAAGGACTGAGAAGTTACCCTTTCCTGGTGGGGGTTTGCTCTCCCCCTGAGGGAACAGGTTAGGGGTGCTGCTGGATCCTGGCCTACAGTTGGAGGCCTAGATCTCCTCTACGGCACTTAGTGCCTTTCAACAGTTTCAGCTGATATGCCAGCTACAGCAGTTCCTCAAAAAGTATGACCTTGCCACAGTTATCCACACTCTGATTACAGGTTAGGTTACTGTAATGCACTTTACATGGGGCTGCCTTTGAAAATGGTCTGGAAACTTCAGCTCATCCAAAATGCAGCAGCCAGGCTACTTTAGGGGCCAAGTGGGATACAGGGATAGTATCACTACATTGTTTAAAGATCTGCACTGGCTAGCCATTTATTTCTGGGTACAATTCAAAGTTCTGATTCTTATCATTAAAGCCCTAAATGGTTTGGGGCCTGGATACCTGAGAGACCACCTCCTCCCATATTGTCCAGCTGACCAGTTAAGATCTGCCTCACAAGCTCTGCTCTTGGTGCCCCTGTCTTCAGAGGCAAGGCAGGTGGCATGGCGACCGGAGACAGTAGTGACATCTCCTTTATGGAATACCCTTTCCTTTAAGGCTTGCTTAGCACCCATATTGCTTTTTTTCAAACACCTTTGCAAGACATTTCTGTTCACACAGGCTTTTAATTAAGGAGATGGTTTTTTAAAACAACAACAACTCTGTTCTAGCCTGGAAACTGTTATTCAAAGCTGTCAGTGGTCTGTTATTCTGATCTATATTTTTATGCTGTGCAGGGACTTTTTTAATGTTGGATTTCAATTAATATCTTTTAAGGAGTTGTTCTTTGTTTTTATTATGTTTATTTTGTAAAGCTACCTTGGGCAGGTTCTTGTAGAGGAGACAGTAAAATGTCCAAAATAAATAAATCCTCACCTATGAATTTGCAGGCTGGTTATTGCATACTCATTTCTCTGAAAGGACTTGAAGGTGACGTGATACTGAAGAGAAAATGTTACTGGAGCACGCACTGATTAATGCTGTCAAGGTGCCTACTCACAACCCAGTCTTCCAAAACCATGAGTCCACAACCAGTTTTTACTATTCCATCTCCCCACACATGCAAACATTATCTATTTGTATGCCAAAAGAAAAGGAAGAGCTAACTTTTGTAAAGCTTCCCAAGCTGGTGGTTTGGGGATGATCTTTTCTCGCTGTTGGCAAGTAGCAAGTGGCTGCTATTATCTGACGCGGTTTCAAGGCTGTTGTTATCTGAGGCAACCTTTCCCTTACATGGAATACTACCACGACTATTATTAGCTACGAGATTATAACAAAAGCACCTATTAGTCATGATAGCTTAATGGAGTTTTTGTTGTCAAAGGCAATACATTACTAGACACAAGCGGTAAGGTGGGGACATTTTTTAAAGTGTATTTTTATCCCGACTTTCTTCCATGGAGTTCATGGATGTATACATGTTTCTCCCTTCTGTATTTCATCCTCATCTCTATACTCTGAGAGGCAGATTAATCTGAGAAAGAATGGAACAAGGTTACCCAACGAGCTTCATCTCCCAGACCCAAGCTCAACACTCTGACCACTACACCACACTTTCTCCCAAATCAACTTACTGTATCCATTTATTTATGTATTTAATATATATTTTCTACAATACACTGAATCAAGATTCTGAGGTGGCAGTGCTCTAAATGTTTTTTTAGCTATTCAAATGAGGTTTTACATACATACATTTCGATTTATATACCGCCCTTGACCCCTAGGGGGTCTCAGAGCGGTTTACAGGCGTACTACTATGTTTTAAAATCAGAATTGTCTGGTTTTATTGATTTTTTAACATATTGTTCATCTTTTGTTAGTCACCTTAAGACTGTACAACTCTGTTAAATCAATAAAAACCAATATAAGTACACAGCAGCCTTAAAATCAGCAGCTATAAAATAATTCTGAAAATAGCAGTGAAACCAACTCAAAAGAGTGGCAACAGCCCAAGTAACAAGTTAAAAAGGACACACACACACACACATGCCATCCAGTAAATCAAACATCTAGTATTATCAGTAGGGTTGCCAGGTCTGATGGTCATGCCAGTGGGAGGACTGGGGGGTGCTCCAGGAGGGGGAGGGAACATCCCACAACATGCATACATCACCCAGAATTGATGTAGGCATATCGGTGATGGCAACACTCTAGTTTTTGGGCAAAACTCTTTTTAAAAAATTGCACTCAAACCATAGAGTTTCCCCCAAAATCAGCGCGTCACCCCCCCACCCCCCCCAATGTTACTGACATGCCTACGTCACTTCCAGGTGATGTCAGTGTGTTGCACACAATATCACTTATTTCCCAAGCCAGAGCAGGCAACCCTACAAACCATCAAATCAACAGTTCTCACACACCTAATCAAACACAATTCCAGAATAGAAAAGAGACTTATGTTTACTACTTAACAGATTTCCAGTAATGGGGAGCACACCGAGGTAGAACTCCGATGATTAGCATAATTCCTGGGCAGGATTACACGGGAGTAGGTATCTCTCCCTTATTATAAAAGAGTTTTGGGTGCCAGAATTCTAAAATTGGCCCCTTTAGTGTTAGGCCGAAAAAACTGCCACTCGGAAGACACTGGCTGGGTTCATTGGCTGCTTTGTGCAGTCCCGGCCAGCGTTCCAAGGTCATTTACATATGGAAGCTGATTGGACTACACTCCATTCCACACCTCAAACTCACCCCCCCAAGGCAGTTGGAATTTTCAGTTGGGAGAGGAGAATGATGTCAGCTGCTCCCTAGGCAGAGGCTGTGTGTGTGTGTGTGTGGGGGGGGTTGTAAAGACAGAAAGGCAGATAAACGTTGGCTGATGGTTGCCAACTCCAGGTTCGAACTCCAGGACATAGGGTTGCCAACTCCAGGTTGGAAACTTCCAGGATATTTTAGGCATGAAGCCTGCTGAGGGTGGGATCTGAGGAGGAGGAGGAAGAGGGGGACCTCGGACAGATACAATGCCATGCTGCCCACACTCCAGACAAGCTGTTGCCAGTCTCCAGGTGACAGCTGGAGAGATCTTAAAGCTTTGGTGCTACTTCAAAGTTCCCCAGGAGCCCAAAACAGAGTAGTGTTTTGGAAAATCTTGAGGAATTGTTTGGTGCATTTACGATGGGGCTCCTGGGGAACTATTGTTGCCAATCTTGGCCCAGCAGCCATCAAACCATTCTCTTCAACCCCCTGCTGTGCAGCTGACTTTCCCCTAGGGTTGTCAATCTCCAGGTGGGACCTGGAGATCTCCCACTGCTACA
>NW_015172558.1:882017-925551 GCF_001447785.1 Gekko japonicus | reverse complement strand
GGCCGCTGGCGGGAGCCGCGGTCGCCCGGGCCGAGATTGGGGGGGCAAGGTGGGTGACAGAATCTCCAGGTGAGGGCTGGAGAGCACTCAGTATTACAACTGCTCTGCAGAAGGGAGGGCAGAAGTCAGCTGAAGTCAAAGGGGCAGATAATGGTAGGTTGGTGGCTAGCTGGGAAGGAGATGGGGTTGCCAACTACATGCTGACAAATTCCTGGGGATTTGAGGGGTGGAGCCTGGAGAGGGTGGGGTTTGCAGAGGGGTGGGACCTCAGACAGGTAGAATGCCATAGACTCCACCCTCCAAACCAGCCATTTTGTCCTGGGTAACAATTGTTGCCAATCTCCAGGTGAGGGCTACAGATTACTCACAATTACAACTGCTCTTCAGGTAGCAGAGATCAGTTCCTCTGGAGAAAACAGTGGACTCTGTCATTATACCCTGCTGAGGTCACCACAGCAAATTGACACTGTTTGCCCAAAGCCAGAGCACTGCCCCAGAGCCTCTTTCTAGATCCCGTTGTATTGCTTTCACAACGGGCTTTACTGCTAGTTTTATACTAAGTCAGACCACTGGTCCATCTAGCTCAGTACTGCCTACTGTGACTAGCATTTCTCTGCTTTCTTAACTTTGCTCTCTGAGCAGGAAGTGTTATAACTGGAGATGCAAAGACTCAAACCCAAAACCTTCTATATCCTCTATAATTGAACCAGACAATCACCTTCATTAAATGCCCTGCTTGTGAACTTCTAAAGGACTCTGGTTGGACATCACTGGAAACAGAATAGTGTACAAAATGGATCTACCCTTAAATCCTTATGAAGCTTCCTACCATACTACATACTTCATTTGTATATTTGGTGTTTCTGGAACATCTTATTTAGCGTTTCTATTTTAAAAAACCCTCAAAGTGGCACAGAAAAAGGTCAAACCATCAAACTCCAGCAACCCAATTAGCATAAAGCCACAGTAAAAAGTAAAAAGACAGAAAACAGAGTACCAGCAGCAATTAAAAAGAGAAACATATTAGTAAGAGCAATCATCAATCATGTATGGAAGCTCATAGAAAAGTTACCTTAGACAAACATGACTTAAAAGAGTGGGCTGATTCTCCCTGGATCATTTTATTACCACTGCATTTGTACTACCACAGATACAGAGGGGCATACAGGGAGCAGCAAAACTGTCCTGTTCATGCATGTGCTCCTGCCAAAGGGGCTAAAGCATCACTTTGGTTAAAGCTGGCAGGCTAGATGAGCTCCCTGGAACCATATTTGTTGAGACATCAGTAAGCCCTGGTCTAGATTTGTTTCATACATAACTTGTGTATCTCTTACACTGCCTTCGCTAGCCTCATCTCCTAAAAAAAAACAGACAAGAAGAGAAAAGAACAAAATCTTCTTTAAAAACACCAACTGTTCCTTGATCACTTCTTGGGTGCTTTAGCATAAACAGCTATTGGCCACAAACAAATATATCCCAAAATGATCGCCTTCACTTAATAAAAAGATTGAGTGGATTATCCAATTTATTTTGGGAGGGTTGAATAGACTTGGAGACCAAATTATTCATGTGACAATCCATGCTGTTTTTAATTATTTTATAAGATATACATCTTTTTTAAAAACAAAACAAAACTAAATCACAGAAGCAGCACATATTCTAACCAAAGCTGTCTTGTACCGAAAAACCTCAGTAGATAAAAGAAGTGTCCAGTAAAAGAAATGTCCAAAGTGGATTTATGGGGGGGTTTTGGGGGGGGAGGGGGAATTTGTGGAAACAGTAATGAATCGGGAAGCTCTCCCCATCCACTCCAATGTTCCTTCTTGTCAAATTTGGTTAACAAGAAATACAACAGACATCACAGCAAAATGTTCCAATTGTAAATCCTATAAAGGCAAAACACTGAACCTAGTGCAAACACCGGGCAACACAAATGCTTGAGATGCAAAATATCTGATCATTAATTCTGCTTTTAGGAGAGGGTATTTGGGGGTCGGGGCAAGAGCTCAGGGTTTTGCAACAAAGAAAAAAGTATTCCTCCTTGGAATATTCCCAATTCAACAGCTGCATTGCTTTGCGTCTTCCACAAACACTCTCAGAGTTAGCCAAAACGTCTATTTGCGCTGGCTGACTTCCAAGGTTTTATTGTTATGTACTATTACTTCGTTGTGAGAAATGTGAGCTAAAAAGAAAAATATACCCATAGAGGTTTTTTAATTGAGGACATATGTTCTGATTTCTGAAGCCTTATCCGCCAGCTAGGTTGCCACACATAGTTTTGATCACCTGTTTGTATTTCCAGCTCCTCCCCCCCCTTTAATAACATAACTATGCATAGTATGCTCAGGGAGTATTCTAGGATGTCTTATTCAATAAATAAAGAAATCGCTTTTGACTGCCTGCCCCCCCCCCCCACTGGTACTCTAATTCAGGTTTCAGTTCCTCGGCAAAGATTTCATTTATACACACATGTAAGCATGAAAAAAATATGCCTCAAGTACAGGAGTTTTGTTTAAATAAATTAGTTTCCGCAAATGTCCTTCCTGTCCTTTCACTATTGTTTTTCTGGCTAGATGTCACTGAGAAATGTTGCTGATGGATAAGTTAAGGGAATTGTTTCTCCTTACATTCTCCTACAGGGGAGAAAGCTGGAAGTAATAAATGCTCGCAATATTTTCATTCTGTCTCGTTATAAGAATATCTAGATAGCTCCAGAAACAATTCCATGATTTAATTCACCTACCCAGCAAAACATTGAATATGTATGTAAACACACACACCACACAGAAAGAAACACCATACCATTATCTTCTCTAGCTTATCTTTGTGGATCATTTAACCACACATCAGTTCCCATGAGACACAAGAAAGAAGATAATCAAAATGTGCTGGGCACAAAATGTGTTTGTGGTGGAGAGGTCCAACATGAACTGGCCTGTGTTTTGCCTCTATGCCCCAGAATCCTTAGCAATAATATGAACATAAGAACATAAGAGAAGCCAATGTTGGATCCAGTCCAACACTATATCACACAGTGGCCAAAGATACCAGGTGCCATCAGGAGGTCCACCAGTGGGGTCAGGACACTAGAAGCCCTCCCACTGCTGCCCTCCCCAAGCACCAAGAATACAGAGCATCACTTGCCCCAGCCTGAGAGTTTCTATGTATACCTTGTGGCTAATGGCCACTGATAGACTTCTGCTCCATATGCTTATCTAATTCCCTCTTGAAGCTGTCCATGTTTGTATCCGCTGCCACCTCCTGTGGCAGTGAATTCCATGTGTTAATCACTCTTTGGGTGAAGAAGTACTTCCTTTTATCTGTTCTTACCCAACTGCTCAGCAATTTCATAGAGTGCCCACGAGTTCTTGTATTGTGAGAAAGGGAGAAAAGTACTTTCTCGACCTACTCTATCCCATGCATAATCTTATAAACCTTGATCATGTGACCCGTCAGCCGTCGTTTCCCCAAGCTAAAGAGCCCCAAACGCTTTAACCTTTCTTCATAGGGAAAGTGTTCCAACCCTTTTATCATTCTAGTTGCCCTTTTCTGCACTTTTCCCAAAGCTATAATATCCTTTTTGAGGTGTGGTGACCCTAACTGTACACAGTACTCCAAATGAGGTGACAGATATCAGTTCACCTGGAGAAAATGGCTGCTTTGGAATGTGGACTCTATGGCGTTATACCCTACTGAAGTCCCTTCCTTCCCCAAACCCCTCTCTCCTCAGGCTCCGCCCCCAAAATCTCCAGGTATTTTCCAACTCAGAGTTGCCAACGCTACTTTCAATGGTTTCAGGGGGTGACTCTTGAGTCGTACTTTGGGAAGCCTTAAGCCCTGGATTCTTACAGGCCTGAAACTAACGAGACAAGCAAAATCATTTTCATGCAGCTTGTATCCCACTTCCTTCCCTTTTTGCTTCTCTCTACATATAGAATTTGAACATGGCAGACAAACTGAAATTAGCAGATCTAGAGTGCCCAGAATCAATTCCTATTCACTCGTATCTCAAGGAGCTTTCACTCTCGAGAGCTTATACCCTGGAAATCTTGCTGGTCTTTAAGGTGCTACCAGACTTTTCTACAGAACAACAAGGTTGCCTACCCAGGGCCGGCTCACCCGCTAGGCCAACTAGGCATTTGTCTAGAGTGCTGGGCCCTGGATGGGGCGGAGGATGGGGGCGCCGAAGTTCGCCTCCCCCCCACCAAAAGCCCACGCCGATCTAGAGAGACCTGCTGGGCCCGTCTCTCCTCCCAGGGCACTCCCCTTAGCCGCTTTCTGCCTCGGGAACAGGACGAGGCTGTCGCGGGGGAAGATACCGAGGTCGAAAAGCGCCCCAGCCAGAGGCCAGGCTCTGAGGGAAAGCACCCTGGCTCCTCCCCGAGGCTCCCCTCCATGTCCCGCCCACCCGGCCCCTCTCTGGTGACTTCTCATCCATGGCCAGCAGGGAGAGGCGCCGGCAGAGCCGCCCTCCCTGGGCGCATAGAGAGGGGAGCCCGCGCTGGGGCCACGCTTGCTGCCGTCTGCCGGGAGTCTGAAGGTCTTGGGAGTAGGGTTGCCAAGTCAAAAAAACTCAAAAAAACATGCGCGCCACCAGCACGTCATCGGAAGTGATGCGCGACGTCGACCACGTTGAGGGCGTGGCCCCAATTGTTGGAGGGAAAACCATAGAGTGTCTTTCTAAAACTCTGCCAGCGCCTGAGCACAGGGGCACTCCCTGCCAGCCAGCCAGCCAGCCAGCCAGCCCTCCACCTCGGCATGCCCTGGGACCGCGCAGCCCTTTATTACCTATTGGCAGCGCTCCTTACCTGCTGCTGGAGCAGCAGCCGCAACCACCCACCGAGCGCCCGGCCCCCCTGCCGCTGGGCTCCCGGTGGGGGCAGCCAGCTGGGAGGACTCCAGGCCCCACCGGGAGATTGGCATCTGAAGCCTCGCCTAGGGTGCAGAAACCCCTTGGGCCGGCTCTGTGCCTACCTCATCCTATTCACAGTCACTCAAGTATCTTTGCATGCCACAAGCAGTAATATGTGTCGGATCCTCCAGAAGATTAGTGTGTGTAGCAGTCCTGGCACAAATGGAGGTGCTAAATTTACATCTTGTTGTCTGCTTGTGCTAAATGAATGTGATTGTACCCCCACTATCTTTTCTCTGTGTGCAAGAGCTAGCACAAGATACTTATTCTGACAATTTCAAAAGGAAATTAAATACCATCATGTGAGCCATCTGTTGTACACTCCATCGCTCCATGTGCACATTACTTTTTTAGTGATCTTGCAGAGGTTCTGTGTGTTGCTGCTACCCTTGTGTTCTCACTTGCACAAGCAGAACTGCACTAAGTGCATTTTCCTCTCTGCTCATGCATCACCGAATCCATACCTTTTAAAAATATACATTTGCATGATTTATTTATAGTGCCATCGTAGGCAGCGTTATACCCTTCGAAGTTCACTGAAGTCCATGGGCTCAGAAGCATGTGTACCTCTGCTTAGAATGGTACTGTTATTTACTTACTGCATTTATACCCCACTTTTCAATTTTAAAGTCCTCCAAGTATTTTACGGAATGTTAAAAATATAGCTATATATATGGCACCTTGGTGGTGGAAAGTGCCATCTAGTCACAGCTGGCCTATGGTGACCCTGTAGGGTTTTCAAGGCAAGAGATGTTCAGAGGTGGTTTGTCATTGCCTGCCTCTGTGTGGCGACCCTGGTATTCCTTGGTGGTTTCCCATCCTAAATCACCAGGGTTGACCCTGCTTAGCTTTTGAGATCTGATGAGTTCAGGCTTGCTCCAATATCCGGGCCAGACCATATGGCACCTTAGAATGTTCAAAATGCTTCAGGTCCAGTATCTCAGTAATCCTGAGAAAGAGTCTTGTAAGGTAGGTTGAAATTTTCCCTATATTGCTGAGAGGAGCTTACAGCAACATGGCTAATACTTGCCATGTACACATGATCCCTCTATGTGCTGACTGAATATGAGGAAAGAGAGAACAGCATGAACCCCACCCCTGCCTCCATGTGATTGCCATCTCCTGAGCACAGTGCCTAAACATGGAGGAAGTGTCTATAATTGGCAATGATGGGAAGCAGCATTGAGACTGCTGGCCCTCCCCATGCATTTAGTCAATGCATGGAGGGGACATGTGTGGACAGGGTTACCAGGTCTCCCCTGGCCACTGGCAGGGGATGGGGAGGAGCTGGGTTGCCAGATCTGGGCTGGAAACTCCTGGAGATTTGGGGTGGAGCCTTGGGATGACGGATATCTCAATGGAGTCCAATGCCATAGAGTCCACCCTCCATCGCATCCATTTTCTCCAGGGGAACTGGTCTCTGCAGTCTGAAGATGAACTGTAATTCCAGGGGATCCCCAGGACCCACCCTATGCCTAGCCAAGTTTTCGCTGCCTGCCTAGTACTGCAGAAACTTGTGCACAGCACAGTCTGTTAGTGTGACACATGGGAGGTCCTGTCTTGGAACATAAGGAAAAAGCCTTGAAAATTATGCTCTTCTTGGAGTGGGATAATCAAGCAACACAAGTCTAGTTTCCCCTCACTACAGATCCCAGAGTTTCCCCTGTGTTCTTATCGTACAGGATTCTTATTAGCAGAAATGTGGATGTTCATCAAGCTAAAGAGAAATTGGGGAGGGGCGATCCAAGCAGGATCTGCTTTGCCAAACAGGATGCAATTTAGACTACATGATGGCACAGGTCCATTTCAAAATGATGTCAAGACAACTTGGAAAGTCCAAATATTACTCCCCCCCCCCACCAGATCCCTGTCAACTGCATTGCCCTGTTTCATTTCTGGCACTTCATGAGTTCCTCCTCACCTCCCACACACGCCACTGTCAGAGGCGGGCCTTGGATGAAAAGAAACCTCAGGAGGACTCATGTTCTATTGGCAGCCTTTACGGGATTTCAGTGTTTTATATCTTTGTTTTAGAGTTTCCTGCATACAAAAAATTAACCTTTCGAACTGTCTTTAAGAGAGCTATGAAAAACACTAAATTATGAGTCACAAGGGCTCTGTGATGAACTGTATTACGGGGGCCCCAAACCCTGTGACTCGTACATCAAGTTTCTTCCTCTGTTTGAAGTCATATAAACATACAGAAGAAAACATACAGACATAATCAAATCCCATAATTTCAAGGCTTAATCCAAGCCAAAGCTCAGTGCACACTTTTAACTTTGACCATAGGAGTGAATGGGAGAAAGCAGTGTACTTGGAAAACCCATGGCAACCATGAAACCTGTCTACTATTTCTGTGATGGGGGGCAGCCTCCACTGAGCATGATCCCATGGGAATGGCAGTATGCCTCTGTGCAAACTCTGTGAAAAATATGGACATGACAATACACATCTGCATATAGCTTCTGAGAAACAGGTTAAACAAAAGATGCAGGCTCTCAAGAGCAACCATCCCCAATGTGTGTCAATCAATACTGGGATGGAATCAGCGGGATCCATTTTTAACCAGGCCATCAGCAATTTATGAGTCAGTCAATGGAGGCTAGTCTACTACAAAATCCCCGGGTCAGTGCATCATCTTTTGAAAATGAACAAACAGACTGTGTCACTTTGCAAAATACCCCAAGTAATCCATTGAGAACATAAATAGCAAAGAAAGCTAGTTAGTCCGAATGGTAAGAAGACAGACGTTCAGCTTAAAACCATCTCTGCACTGCAAATTATTTTTCCCAATTTTGCGTGCGATTGTCTAATTGCATTTCTATCTTACTATCTGTTTCTCTCAGACACCTATGAATTTATCCTCCTAGCAGCCCAGGAATGTGGAGAAGCCTGAAACTGGTTCTCAGCATATTTATTTACTTATTTTATTAGATTTCTTGACCAGCCTTCCCTGCTTGCACGAGGCTCAGGGCAGTTTACAATAGATTAATTTATACAATCAGTTTAAACCATAGAAATTCAATATTAAAACATTCAAAGCATTTAAATATTTAAAGACATTTTAAAAACAAGACGGCAGTGCTAGCATTCAGTCATTGGGGGGAGGGGAGGGTAACAGGAAGATGTAAGGAACCATTGCTGGCATCAGCCAAAGACCTGGTGGAACATCTCTGCCTTACGTGCCCTGCAAAACTTTAGTAGGTCAGTCAGGGCACAGGTGTCATTTGGCAGAGAGTTCCACTAGGCTGGGGCCAGGGCAGAAGATTTCCTAGTACTGATCGAGGC
Source organism: Gekko japonicus (assembly GCF_001447785.1). Lineage (NCBI taxonomy): Eukaryota > Metazoa > Chordata > Lepidosauria > Squamata > Gekkonidae > Gekko > Gekko japonicus. Next base: position 917,348 of record NW_015172558.1, on the reverse strand, counting down.
CTGCTGGAGATGTTTGGGGTCAGGCACCACCAGAAGATTCTTATCTGCTCATCTTAATTCCCTTCAGGGGACATATTGGGAGAGGTGGTCCCGAAGGTACATAGGTCCCTGACCGTTAAGGGCTTTAAAGGTAAGCACCAAAACCTTGAATCTGATGTGGTGCTCCCACCGGTGCTCTACTGGCAACCAATGCAGTTTGCACAGCAGTGGATATATATGCAACCCCCATGGGGTCCCCATAAAGACCCACGCCACCGCATTTTGTACCAGTTGGAGCTTCTGGGTCAGTTTCAAGGGTAGCCCTATGTAAAACAATTTACAGTAATCCAGCCTGGAGATTACCATTGAACTCTGTCCACTGCATCATGCTGGCTCCTAATGCAGAAGGCATTTGCTGCTTTGATCAACTTGTTTGGCAGTATAATCAAAAACCAATACATGGGACAATTCAAAGGTGAGCCATACAGAACACTGAAGCGGTCCTATTGGGATTGTACCACTCTGAAATACAGAGGGGGGTTTGCAGGGCTGAATACTCCTACTTGTTAAGAAAAAGCTCCCTATGCATAGAAAGCTAATGGCATGGATCCATACATTCCTCCAAGGAGCTCTCCTCCAGCCTAAGGACATTCGTTCAACCTAAGTAGATCTTCTATAGGAAGAAAAGCCATTTAAACTGGAGGAAGTCTCTTAAGGCCAGAGGAGGACTTCCGATTTTGCTCAGTGGAGTTGTAAGATGGTGTAGTATTCACCTAGAGTTCCTAGGATGCCTGCCACAGCATTCAAGTCTCCTGAAGCCACTAAATGGGCAGTGAGAGCAAATATAGGAGGCACCAACATCATGCAATGTCATTACATCATTTCCAACAGTGGAAATTATGTCATGGCATCATACAGTGCTCTACAAATTCTCTAAATCTCTATTATTTTAATCACAGAGATTGGGGGAGCAGTCCTTTTCTCCAGGGGAATGGATTTCTGTCACCTGGAGATCAGATGCAATTCCAGGAGATCTCCAGGCTCCACCTGGAGGCTGGCAACTCTGGCCTCCTCCAATGGTAACCCCAATATATATATAAGCAAAAACTTTCTCACTGCAAGGCTAGATTTCCATAGTCAGGAAATATATGTCATGAGTGAATATTTAATTCTTGCATTTTAAAGTGTTGCCTTATGAAAGAGATCTTTGCCACTTAAGTCTTCTAAATATGTAAATCAGTCCCCAGGCAGAGGACCTGGCAATACAGGGCCTGGTGCAAGTGCTCCCCACCGCTTAAGGGCTACGATCTAGACCTCCAGAGAGGCACTCAGTTCCTATGGCCAGTTATGTCTAGATGGCACGCAGGGGAGCAGGGGCCTTTGTCCACCTCTGCCAACCAAGGGAGCCTCCCATTTACATCGCAGAGGTTCCATTACAGACTCAAGAGTATACCAGAAATAAATTTGAATACCATCTATTCTTGGTCCATTCTTGTGCCTGGATATCTATCCCTACAACCACTTTGCTGGGGGGGAAATTAATCCTGGAAGAAGAATAACTCATGCAAACTATATATTATAGCTGTAATATTTAATTATTTTACTAGATTAATTAATTTAAAACATTTTGATCAACTAAAAAGGAGCCCCTGATTCATTCACAGCAGTTTTTAAATATTATTTTAATACAAGAAATGATAAGAACTGTGGGTGGCAGACACCAGCTTAAAAAAGCATCCCCATTTTTTCTCAGCTAGTGCACACTAAAACATATGCAAATCTTGTCTAGAGAAAAAGTAAAGGATGCTTTTTGCTACAATAATACTCTTTCAGATTTATTCAGCCATATGGAGATTTAACTGCTTTATTAATAAATAGATTAATCTATTAAAACTCATGATCAATCCATCTAAAATTTCTCCAATAAGGTGGCAACTGTCTACTTTTATCCCATCCTTCCTCCAAGGATCTCAGGGTGATATACACAGACCTCCTTTCCCCATTGTGTCCTTATAACAACTCTGTGAGGCAGATTAGGCTGAGAGTGTGACTGGCCCAGGGTCACCCAGTGAGTTTTATAGAAGAGTAGGAATTTAAACTCAGGTCTCCAAGATTGAAATCCAACATACTAAACACTACGCCTTGGCTCAGAATGTGGATTATTGAAATGCAAAATGTGGACTATTGTTTGGGGGGAGGAGGAGGAGGAGGAGGAGGTTGGATTTATACCCTGTCCTTCACTACCCAAAGGAGTCTCAGAGCAGTTTACAATCCCCTTTCCCTTCCCTCCTAACAACGAACACCCTGTGAGGGAGGTGGGGCTGAGAGAGCTCTGTTCAGGACTGCCCTTGAGAGAACAACAGCTCTGAAAGAATTTGTGACTGACCCAAGGTCACATCAGCAGCTGCATGTGGAGGAGTGGGGAATCAAACCCAGTTCTCCCAGATTAGAGTCCACATTCTTAACTGCTACACCAAACTGGCTCTCTTTTAGAGATTAACAGTGCAATCCTAAACAGAGTTATGCTCGTCTAGATCTATTGAAGTCACTGCACTGTTACATACACAACTGTTGAATTTGCTGCCTAACCCTGAGTGCTATATACTTAGGCAGAATACAGGGGTTTTGGTCTCAGAAATATTGTTTCTTCACTACATCTATCTATTTGGTTATTTGATGGATTGTTTGATTGTTTTATTGGGAAGAGGAATATTATGTGATTTTCATGCTACTGTATTTCATAATACTGACAAATTCCTCCTAGTGTTATTTTTTAATCTGTCATTCCTCCAACATTCAGGAAAGAATGTTTACAGATAAAAGAGACTGCTAAAATACAAAGACAATATTTCCTTTCAATATGTATTTCTAAAGGTTTCCACAACTGATACAAATCCTAGGCAGAGAACAAAGGATTTGCAGGTTATGGGAAGAATAACATAAAAAGAAGCTTCAGGCTATAACTGGATTTAACCAATTGGTTTTGTGATTTAGTATTCCACATTTTCTGGCAGATTCATTCACTCCACATTGCACCAAGATTTCTAACCATTACAAAGGTGCTCCAGGTGGAAAGGCAGCGTAGTTAAGCAAAAGATGTGTCAGTTGCTGCCTTTGGCTTTAGTTGATGCATACTTACAACAAGAGGAATGAATTTCTTAGTCAAGTTACTGAAAACAAAGGAGAGACAATCAGGATTTAGGAAAGCGTCCAGCTGGATCCACCCAAAGGAATGGGCCAAGAAAAAGTGAATAGTAGAAAAGGAGCAGTATTCCAAAATGATGATCAATGGGTGTTGCACCAGATGTTTCCCTGGCACAAAGTTCTCATGGCTGATTTACATAAGAAGATGGAAAGCATATGATGCCAGCAAAAAAATGCAGCAGAATTTTCTCCAAATGGTCCTGGAGACATTCTGAATGTCAAAATGATCAGACAACCAAAGGGCTACTTATTCAAGTTTACTCTGATGAGAAGTTAACCAGTAGATCTGGAAGCCAAGCAGAAGAGGTGGGATCAAGAGAACAGATGATGGAAGGGTTCCTGTGTACATTTAGGATTTTCTTATTTTGGAGGAGGATTGGGAAAGTAAGGAAATGTGAGAGTGAGGAATGAGTTAGTTCAGCAATATATGGGAAGGGACCATATCAAATCCCAGTGGTGAGTCATCTCCTGGCTTCCCTACCGGGAGGGGGGGGAAAATCTTTGCTAAATCAGATTTGGCACAGGCCTATCAGCAGTTATTGGTGGATAATACCATAGCCAATGCCCAAACCATCACCACTCATTGTGGGGCTTTTAAAATAAAGCACCTTCAGCAGTTTGAGATTTGTGTGGCCCCTGATATTTTTCAGAATCTCATAGAGGACATCCTTAGGGGAATTCCTGGTGTGGTACCATATTTGGGCAATGTCCTTATTGTGGGTGCATCCACTGAGGAACTTGAAACTTGGGTATGTGAGGTGTTGCATCGTTTTGTGGATGCTGGTCTTCATGTTAAGCATTCAAAGTATATATCTGGTATATCTCAGATTGAATTCCTTATCTATCTTATTGATGTAGATGGTATTCATCCCACTCCAGCTAAGGTTAAAGCAATCCATGATGCCCCAGTGTCACAGACTAAGCAGGAACGTCAAGCCTTCTTGGGACTTTCGAATTTCTATCATATGTTCCTGCAGAACCCTTGCATCACCTCCTGGATCAGCAGCCTCAGTGGCAGTGGATAGCCCAGTATAATAGGGCTTTTCATGTTGTGAAAGATTTGTTATCATCTGATAACAGTTTTTGTTTATCATGATGAAAAAAAGCCACTAATATAGTATTGGAGCTCTTCTAAGTCATCAACTTGCACATTCTTGTGAGGCCCGTATTGCATTCTACTTTAGAACAATGACTCCAGCTGAACAGACTTATGCACAAATTGATAAGGAAGCTCTTGCAATTGTAGCTAATATGAAACAATTCCACTATTATGTCTTTGGTCAGCCAATCATAGTTACTGACCATAAACTGTAGTTGGGACTGTCTGCACCTAATCGACAGACACTGTAGATATTGACTCCACGTATGCTTTGGTGGGCAATTTTTTGAATGCTTAGGCTGGATAAGGGTATTGCCCATGTTGACACTTTGAGCCATCTTCCTCTTCCATCAGTTGAGGTGGATCCTTCTCCTTTGGAGGTTTTGTTGTTTGAGTCCTTACTTGAGCCACCCCTTCATTCGACTGATATGGTGACTATGTCATCTTAGGACCCAGTTCTTGCTCATGTTCTCAGTTGGGTGTGGAGGGGTGGCCAGCAGGGAAGCTTGAAGAGAAATCCATGCCATTTATGTTGAGACAACATGAATTATCCATGCACAAGGGCTACCTCCTTTCGGGAAATAGAGTTGTCATTCCTACAGCCTTGAAGCACTGTGTGTTGGAGGTGCTACACATTGGGCACCCTGACATAGTGTGGATGAAGGTTCTTGTGCAAGTTATGTGTGGTGGCCCAAGATGGACAGTGAGGTAGAAGAGTGGGTTAAAAAGTGCGATGAATGCCAGGCCTGAAGGCCAGCTCTACCACATGCCCCAGTGCATCCATGGGAGTCAACAAAAACACATTGGTCATGGCTTCATATTGATTTCACTGGTCCAGTTCAGGGCCAGAGTTTTCTGATAGTGGATGACTCATACTCCAAATGGTTGGAAGTTATTCCTGTTTCACTGATGACATCCTGTATTGTTATTGAAGCCTTATGTTGACTCTTTGTAACACATGGATTGCCAGATTCTGTTGTCTCTGATAATGGCATCCAGTTTACATCAGAGGAATTTTGCACATTCCTTGCCAATGGCTTAATCCGTCACATTATTTGAGCCCCGTTTCATACAGCCCCGTTTCATACAGGCTGAGAGAATGGTGAGGATAACAAAGGATGCATTAAAATGAGTTGCTGAGGGTGACTAGGATCTTCGTGTGACAAGTTTTCTTTCGATGCAACACATTACACCATGTACTACCATAGAACTGTTGATGAACAGGTGGCTGACAACTCCTTTAGATAATATATATCCTGATTTAACTGAGGATTAACCAAATGATGGAGGTGGAGTTTGAAAACCTGTTCACACGTTTGGCCCAGATGATCCTATGTCAGGAATTACTGTTAACATAAGAACATAAGAGAAGCCAATGTTGGACCAGGCCAATGGCCCATCCAGTCCAACACTCTGTCACACAGTGGCCAAATACTCCTTTTACCCCTTGGTCGTCCAAGGGCCCCACTGCCTCCCTGGCTGGTTTCCTGTTTCTAATGTATTTGAAGAAAGTTTTATTGTTGGTTTTTACGTTTTTTGCTATATGCTCCTCATATTCCCTTTTTGCCTGCCTGACCTCAGACTTGCATTTTATTTGCCATAGCCTGTGTTCCGTTTTATCAGCCTCACTGTGACTAGCTTTCCACTGCTTAAAGGAATTCTTTTTACTTTTTACAGCCTCCATTACTCTGTTTGTTAACCATGCAGGCTTTTTCCTATACCTGTTTGTGCCTTTCCTAACCTGCGGAATATATATTTTTTGAGCTTCTAGGATCGTAGTTTTAAATAGATCCCAAGCTTCCCCAATTGTTTTGACCCTTTCTACTTTTCCTTTCAGTTTCCTCCCCACGTGTCCCCTCATATCAGAGAAATTACCCCTTTTAAAGTTAAAAATGGTTGTGTGAGTCTTTTTGGCCAATTCTCTATTTGTACAAATGATGAACTCAACAACATTATGATCACTGTTTCCAAGCGGTGCAATCACTTTTACATCTCTCACCAGGTCTTGAGTGTTACTTAGGACCAAATCAAGGATCGCCTCTCCCCTGGTAGGTTCCGTGACCATCTGCTCCATAGCACAGTCATTTAGAGTGTCTAGAAACTCAATCTCTTTTTCCCGGCTAGAACACATATTGACCCAATCAATGTGTGGGTAGTTAAAATCACCTATTATTACACAGTGTTTTTGTCTAGTTGCTATCTTTAAGGCATTCATCATTTTATAATCCTCCTCTATCTTTTGATCTGGTGGGCGATAACAAACTCCCAGTGTTAAGTTTCCTTTTGGCCCCCCTATTTCAACCCATAGAACTTCCAGAAGCGAATCCAATTCACTTAGCCTCTCAATCTTTCTAGACTTTATACCCTCTCTGACATACAGAGCTACCCCACCTCCAACCCTTCCCCCCCTATCCTTCCGATATAATATATAACCGGGAATCACTGTGTCCCACTGATTTTCCTCATCCCACCAAGTTTCAGAAATACCCACAATGTCTATTTTTCCCTCCGACACCAAGCACTCCAACTCCCCGATTTTACCTCGGACACTTCTAGCATTTGTATAGAAACAGCTGTAATTTCCCTTACAAGTTAAGCCTGCATCCTTCCTCTTGCTATCTCGAGTCGTTGTCCGGCAGTCCATGTCACCAGCCATGGCCTCTGTGGACAATTTCAATCCACCTCCCTGTAGAAAAGCAACCGGTACCCCCTCACCTCTCTCAGATGAGCCAACCCGAACCAGAGACTTTTCATCTCCTGTCGGCTTTCCCCCAATATTCAGTTTAAAAGCTGCTCTGCCACCTTTTTGATTTTAAGTGCCAGCAGCCTGGTTCCTTCTCGGGACAAGTGGAGACCGTCTCGCCTGTACAGCTCCCTCTTGTTCCAAAAAGTATCCCAGTGCCTAACAAACCTGAACCCTTCCCCCCTACACCATCGTCTCATCCACGCATTGAGACTCCTGATCTCTGCCTGTCTCTCCGGCCCTGCGCGTGGAACAGGTAACACTTCTGAGAAGGCTACCTTGGAGGTCCTGGACCTAAGTTTCCTGCCCAGCATCCTAAATTTCTCCTCCAGGACCTCACGACTGCATTTCCCCACATCGTTGGTGCCGACATGCACCACGACCACTGGCTCCTCCCCAGCACTATCTACCAGCCTATCTAAAACACGCGTAATGTCCGCTACCTTCGCACCAGGCAGGCAAGTCACCATACGGTCAGTACGCGGGTTCGCCACCCAGCTGTCTACCTGCCTAAGGATCGAATCACCCACTACCAAGAGCCCCCCTCCCACCCTACCCAGGGATGGTTCCTTGGTGCAAAAGGATACCCGCTTACCAGCTGGGGAAGAGGTCCCTTCTGAGGGCACATTCCCCTTATCCTCAGCACGGTGCCCTGTTTCCCCTTGACCCTCATGCTCCCTGACAGCGCTGGGGCTGCCAGATCCAGAGTGGGACATATCTAACAAGTCCCCGAGAGTCTTTTCTGTGCACCTAACTGACTGTCTCTGCTTCTCCAGGTCAGCCACCTTGGCCTCAAGGGAGCAAACATGTTCCCTGAGAACCAGGAGCTCCTTGCACCGAGCACACACCCATGACTTCTGTCCAGTGGGCAGATAGTCATACATGTGACACTCTGGTTCTGGTTCAGCATGGATCACTGCTACTGTGACGCAAGCTATGGGGCCATTATCCTATTGGACAGACACACCAGACGGTCTTGCACTGAGACAACATGTGGACCAAATGAGGGGACGCGTGCCTGAGTCATCTGTGCAAGTGCTAGTGATGCAGGTGCCAGTGATGCTCAAGCAACAGAGATAGTTGATTCGAACTGCTCATAAACCCACATAAGGACATGTTGATATGGAGCCTTAACTTCAAAATTTGCTAGAGGCTACCTAGCAGTTCAAAAGCAAGAAATTGCAAGTAGATAAATAGGTACTACTTTGGTGGGAAGGTAACAGCGTTCCATTCGCCTTGGCGTTTAGTCATGCTGGCCACATGACCACGGAAATGTCTTCAGACAGTGCTGGCTCTTCGGCTTGGAAACGGAGATGAGCACTGCAAACCTAGAGTTGGATTCAACTGGCTTTCGAGCAAGGGAAACCTTTACCTTACTGAAACATCAGAGGTCACATCACCTCCAGTGCAGAACCAAGATCACCCACAGCGTGTTTGAGTTCGATCACGGTATTCGTAAGACTCTGTCAGCTAGGGGGAAGAGATGTAATGTATTGGTCTCTTTGGCTTGCCATACTTGGTGGTATTGGAGCTCAGCCCTTTAAATAGGCTGGTAACATTCCATGTCTTGTTTGTCAATTTCGGTTTCTTTCTTCTTGCCCATAGCCACAGCTGTTTTGAAGGTTGTTTTTGTTTTATGGAGCTATAATAAAAGTGTTGGTTTTATCTTCTTCGTGCAGTCTCCTTTCAAAGAACATAACAGGTAGAATATCTAGAGTCCAATGGCACCTTTAAGACCAACAAAGGTTTATTCAAGGTATGAGCTTTTGTGTACACACACACTTATCATGCGTGCACACGAAAGCTCATACCTTGAATAAACCTTTGTTGGTCTTAAAGGTGGCATTGGACTCTAAATTTGTTGTATTGCTTCAGACCAACACAGCTGACCAACAGATAGAATATCTGTTTCCCATGTAAATGGTCTCAGGTTCAATTAGAATATTTATATCCCACCTTTCCTCATGGCTCAAGGTGGCTGACACAACTCAAAATTAAAACATCACAATTTAAAACCATTCAGTACAAGGCAGCTTCACGTGGCCAATATTAAACATGCTCATTTTAAGAGCTCAGTGGGAAACATTACTTTTGCCCCAAAAAGAGGGACATACAGGAATCTTACTGAGGAGGGGGAAGAGCAGCTCCAGAGGGGGTAATGTGCTCCCTATGGAAAATGGCATTGGGAAAAGGACTGGGTCTTCTTGCCCCCAGCACTGGCCCAGTCATTCTGACCCCTCCACAACTGCTTTTTAAAGGCTTTTTAAAAATGTGGACAAATCCCATCTAGGTACCCATCTAGGTAACATCTAATTTGATTCAAGTGTGCTAACTGAACAAAGGACAGTGGTGTTGGAACCAAGGAGGGCTCTTAAACTGAGGAGAAGAGGGGAAAAGAGGAGAGGGGACTATCTCATTGACTTCAACTGGAGTCTGGTGCATACTTGACTGATTTCCCTTTGAAATAAATGAGCCCTCGGCATTTTTCAGCACTTTTCTTGTATCACAGCCACACCCTCTCTATTTTCTTGCCTCTGTGTGCTTGAGCATTATTGTAGCTTGCTCAAACCCTCTGGGATGTAGTAAACTGACAGGAAATCCATATAAAAAGGAGGAAATAAGGACAGGGCCTGCCAAAAGTTGGGGCTTTGCAACTTGTCAGCCATGAGCCGTTTATTGAGGGCCTCCACCAATTTGACCAGCCTTGTTTCTGGAGTCCTAGACAGGCAATGAAAACAAGATTGTTATTTTTCATTTGGCTGTATTCTCAAATGAGTGGGAAGAATAATGTCCCTGGAACAGGTGTAGGAGTAAATTACCTGAGTGGGGTCAGCACAGACTTGGACAGAGATGTGAGGGATATACTCTCTCTCTCTCTCTCTCTCTCTCTCTCTCTCTCTCTCTCTCTCTTTTGTTCTGGTGCTTCAGGACTAAAGAGATGTGATGCAGGCGGCCATGTTTACTGCTCCTGCATCTGCCCTGTTCATATACGATGGAGGGCTGTGCATGGGCCTAAGTTTAAGATCAATGTATGTCTGTGGGTGAGGAGAACAGAGCCTTCCCTGTCCTTCACCACTCCATCCACTTTTATCTCCCAGCTGCATTCCAATAGCCGGCTGGGTTCAACTGTGGTTCAGAAAGGATTTCTCCCACCTTTGCTTTGCTTGGATTATATTTCCACTTCCTTGGGAGTGTCAGGGACTGCCCCTAACGGGGGAGATATTGGTTTTCTCCACAATGCAATTTGCACCCCTCAGGATGATGCAATAAATCAATCATACAATACAGGAACTGTGGCCTGCCCCCCCCCCAGTCATCCCCATGATAAAGCAAACTAAAAGAAAAACCATATCAATAAATAAGGAAGGTAAAGACAATCTGGTCTTTGCCACTGTTAGGGAGTTAGTGCACTGAGTTCCAAATGGGGAGTCAAATCCTCACTCTGCCGTGAAGCTCATGGATGGCTTCAACCCAGTCACTTTCTGTGAGCCTAACATACCTCATAGGGTTGTTGTGAAGACAAAATGAGGAAGAGGCAACATAAGCTACACTGAGTTCCTTGGAGGAAGAGCAGTTAAATAAAATAATTCCAAGTACTCATTGTTTTCAAGTCTTCCCACATTTTTGTAGGAAACATATAAAGCTTGCCCTAGCCTACCAAAAGTGAGAATGGGAACTTAAGCAGTAAAGGCTGCAGCAAAAATATCTGAATCACTCTTCCTCTCTCTGGATTCAACAGCATACAGTAGAGTTGGAACCAGTTTTTCCAGCCAGATGAAGCTTGCTGGGAGACTGAAAGCCCTGTGCACTGTTGCAGTGAAACTCAGTGAGGAGGAAGAGAGATTTTTAAAAAACACACATGAACATTGTTACTTCTTTTTCATATGTACACCACTCTATGCCAATATAAGGAACAGTTTTGCAGGACCAATCCATCTGTACACCACCTTTTATTGAAGGCTAAAGCTGGCAACAGCTGTACAGCAATGCATGAAAAAAAAATCACAGATCAAATGTGTGAGGCACAGGCCTGAGTCAAGTGCTTGGCAACATATGAGCAGGGGAGGAAAGAACTTTCCTCTTTAGCAACCAGTACAGACATGGGGTAGCCAGCTATTGGCTGGAAACCAGCAGGAGAAATAGGGCAGGGATGGGGGGAATGACATTACACCAACGGCAAGACTTCATTTCCAGGAAATAACTGAAAGTGAGGTCACATGGCTGGTGTGGTGTCAATGCTATGCTCTGGGATTTGGACAAAACTCTATGGTAAAATCATAGAGCTTTGCATGAATTCTAGCGCATCATGCTGGCATCACACCAGCAACATGATGTCACTTCTGGGTATTTGCTGGAAGTAACATTGCACCATTGCTGGAATGCCAGTGTTCCAAAAAAGTTCCCCCCAAAGGCCTCGGGGGCAGGTGAGAAACAGAGAGGGAGACCATATACAGACATAGTGCAACTGATTGTCTAAGTATAGAGTCAGTGTTTCATAGTGGTTAGAGTGGTGGACTAGCATCTGGGAGAACCAGGTTCAGATCTCTTGCATCAAAGCTCGGTAGGTGACCTTGGTCAGTCATTTTCTTTCAGTGTAACATAAGACAAGGTGCCCTGCTGGATCAGACTAGTGGGCTATCTAGTCCAACAACCTGTTCCATACAGCAGCCACTCACTTACCCTGGAAGGCCAACAAACTGGGCACAGAGGCCAAGGCTCTCCCCCTAGCCTACTTCACGGGTTTATTGCTGTAAGAATAGAAGAACAACATCGTAAGCCACTTTGAGTTTCCATTAGGAAGAAAATCGGGGTACAAATAAAGTTTAAGCAAATGGGAGTGAGACATATGATCACGCACCCCTGCACCTTCTTGAGTGCAAATTACTTTTGCCAGGCTGTACCTTAGTTAATCATTATGCCAGCATAATAAAAAAATGCAGTTAGAGCTAACTTCGATTTGTACCTGAGTCAGGATGTGGAACCAGATTCAAATCTGGCAAGACTCCTGGCTGGAACCAACCACACTTAAATGCAGCTTAATCTTTTTTAAAATAAAAACATACCTTTTATTTAAAATTATATTTGTCGTCCAGGGGTGGGCAGGGACATTGTGTGATGTCCCTGACTTGGTGACATCACCTGGAAGTGATGTCATGTCATCGGGGATGCTCTGGTATTTGGGCAAAACTCTATGGGTTTTTTCGCCCTCAAAACCATAGTTTGCCCAAATACCAGAGCATTCCCACATGACATCCCTGACGTGATGACATCACCCCCGGGTGACATCATTGCATCAGTTTCCCCCAACAGCCAGCTGGTCTTAGGCGGGGAGAAGCCCCCCAAATTGGGGAATCCCCCTCTGGTACCTGGGGGCTGGCAACCCTACTTTAAACCCAGGTTTCTCTGATCAAAGTCCGCCGTGCAAGCCATTACTCCATGCAGTAAATGCCACTTGAGAGATCTGAAAGAAACCAAAGGAATGCAGCACAAAATAACTTTTGTTTCTTGTTTGTTTACTTCCCAGCTGCTCACACATTAAGAACTACGAGAGGCTTAAAATGTACAGGGGGTTGGTTCAAACATCCAGTCAAATGAGGTGGGAATGCAGAGTCTGAAGTGGTAGAACGGACTGTGCCACTCCAGACTGCAGCAGCTGGGGGAAAGCATGTTTTTGAATCTTCCCCCAGCTTAAAAAAAACCAACCCTTTGCAAGTAGGAAACTCGAAAAACACCAGACTCAGAATTTTCCTTCCTAATATATCAGTCCTTATAGAGAGTTTTATCCCCTGTAGATAGATATTGAAGAATGGCATCTCCAGCCTGCAGACTTAGGCATGACAGTCGATGCAACCACCTCAGGATTCTACCAAGTCGTTGTTGTTGTTGTTGTTTGCTGTCAAGTCACAGTTGACTTATGGTTTCAAGGCAAGAAGAGGCATCCAGAGATGGTCTGCCATGGCTTGTCTTCTCATCGTGACCCTGGTATTCCTTGAGGGTCTCCCATCCAAATACTAGCCAGAACCGACCCTGCTTAGCTTCTGAGACCTGATAGGACCAGGCTAGCCTGGGCTATCCAGGTGAGGGCTACCAAATTATTCTATTGCACCTGCGACCAGGCCAAACAGGATATTGCAAATGACTCCAGGAAGAAGGAGGGGTGGATCTAGGGCTAAACTAGCTGTAAAGATGTCCATGAGCTCAAAAAGATGGATGCCATTGCCATTTTAAAGCTGAATTCAACCATTTTAAAATACCAGTGGGGGGCTATTTTTGGCATTTGAGGTGTGTGGGGGGGACCAAGACTGCCTGGTCCTGCTGCACTGCAGGCTCAATCAGGATTTGGCTTCCATAGCCTTTTTAAATGGCCAAATTATTTCCTGAAATAGCATCAGCATCCATGTCGTCGAGCCCATGAAGACTGCAGCATTTAGTTTGGCTGCCAGACTAAGTTTGCCAGCTCCAGGTTGGGAAATACCTGAAGATTTTGCGGGAGGAGCCTGAGGAGGGCAGGGTTGGGGAGGGGGAGGATTTCACTGGGGTACGATGCCACAGGGTCCCCCTTCCAAAGCAGCCATTTTCTCCAAGTGGACTGATCACTGTTGCCCAGAGATCAGATGTAATCCCAGGAGATCTCCAGCCACTACCTGGAGGTTGGTGACCCTGTCTCAGGCCATCGCGCCAGCCAAAATTATTGATTGCCACTGATCCTCCTGCTCCGTAGTGAAAAGAGGGAGAGGGGAATCTTATCTGTAATGTGTGCACTGACCTTTGGGAGTGTTCTGAGCACCACTGAAGTCCAGTGCAATGGTGGTGGTGGAGAGCCCTGCTCTCCTTCCACACTTGACGCTGGTGGTGGGGACTGCTTCTCCCTTCTTGCTCAACCCTGGAGATGCTCAGAAAGCATTGAGATTTCCAAGCCTCTGAGGGATCAGCATGATGTCAGATTGCTCATGTCCTTTCCCAGGTTTTGGACTCAGAACTCTTTTTAAAAAAAATGTGCTCAGCAGTGTCAACCTGTTAAGAGCATTTGTGCAGCCACTGAAGGAGTAGATCCAATCTTGAAATAATTCTGGGAATTGACACAAATGTCACAGCCTCTCCTTCCAAACCCAAACATAACTTTAATTTGAACCAGGCCTTCGCTCAGAATGTTTGTTACCTCTTGTCGTAAGCATGAAAGGAACCAACGGATTATCTTGGGACGAATTTCACCCATACAGAAATCTTACTGGGGGGGGGCAGAGTAAATGTCACAGTAGAGCTGCACATGGCCTCTTCTCCTTTGGAAAGCAGAGTGATCAATAGTGGAGGATGGATGAGAGTGTTTAACTCTGTACAAGGACACATGACTCAGACCATTGATTTATCAAGGTCAGTGCTGGCATCAACTCTCCAGGGTCTCAGGCCCAATTTTTCACATCGCCTACTTACCTGACGATCGTTTTAACTGGAGATATGCCAGGGACTGGACCCGGACCTTTCTACATGCAGGGTAGTTTCTCTGCTCAGGAGCCCTGCTTATAAGAACGTGAACACACAAAGCTGCCACATACTGAATGAGACCACTGCTCCATCAAGGTTAGTATTGTCTACTTTAATTGGCATCAGGTCTCTGGAGTCTCAGGCAGAGATCATTCACATCTCCTGCTGCCTGATCTTTTCAACTGGAGATGGTGGGGACTGAACCCGGGACATTCTGCACATAAAATAGATGTTCTTCCACTAAGTCATGGCCCTTCCCAAAGCCATGCCCCCTACCTTTATCAGCTTACCCTCAAAACTGCTTTAACCCCCCACAGGGCTCCAGATCCCTGTTGGCAAGTCTGGCAGCACAGACAGGGACAGAAGCAGCTCTGTGTGTTAGGATTGTGAGTTTCACTGGAAAAGCGGTAGGGAAAGGATTAAGAACTCCCTTTGGTCCTGTCCATTTGCCCAAGCAAATCAGGACGGTGTTGTGCAAGGGAAAAGGGCTTGTGGAGGGACTTCTTGACGCTTGGCCGCCATGTAACACATGGTTTGCCATTTTCACCTGAAATGAATCTGAGCTGCTCAGATGAGCCTTCTCATGTAACAGTGCAGACAAGGCAAGTGCTTTTACCCTTGGCTGACTGAAGCCAGGACAGACAAGTGGATTAGGGTGTTGGTTACAAAAAGCCAAAGAGATCCAGGAGCTGGAGGAAATTACAGAACAGCTCAAATATTCACAAGAATTCCTTCTCCGAGGAAAGCTGCCAAACAAAGCCGTAACTCTTTATTAAGTCCAACAAGCCAGATAACGGGAACTGAGGTTTTGGGGAGGCAACAAAAAATAATCTCCTTTAATTGACTTTCCCTTTTGTTCCAAAATAGGCCTTCATCCCTGAGAAAGTCTGGACTGGCATTTAAGTGGTATCAGGGTCAAGTTACTCAAAGCAAAGTTTTTAAAAAAAGACAGCATGACGCCTTTGACAGGAATGGAAATACCATTTATCACCTCAAAGGTCCCATTAGTCTAAGTGGATTCAACTGTCCATTCTCTTCATACCACACAGACGTTTCTCCCCCTCCCCTTGTGGCACCTTGTAACAAGTTCCATGGAAGGCTTGTGGGAAGAGCTGAAGGTTGGGTTCTGGCCATGGGACGATATGAATTGATCAGGCCTCAAGATAAATATTTGCTCTTGTTTCCACTCTGTGACTGGAACCCACTGGCCTCTTGATTCAGTAACCCTGGGCCCTTCTGCAAATTTTATTTCCTTTTGCTCAACAGACATCAGACAAAGTGAAAAGTTAAACCCACGTAACCAAAGATGACCAAAAAGTGTTAACATTGATAGAAATTAATAAGTGCCAGCCTATATGGGATTGAGGCAGCTATGTTCTGTTACTACATGTCTTCCCCATTCAAGTATTCATCAGGGCACGGGGATCTGATTTTTATCTTAGAAAGGAAGTATGTATGAGGGGATCTGAGTTCCTCTCCTCCCACCCCTGGATCTTACCACCCTGCACTCATGTGCTTCAGGTACTCTTCTCCTCACGTCAACTTCTATACTGGAAGTAAGCCAGACTGAGGAGAAAAATGCTTGGTGTCACGGCAGCATACTATCCTACTCAAGAGTTGTTGGGTTTTTTTAATCCTCTTCAGGTCTCTTCAATGGGGTTTACTCCCAGGAAAGTGTTTTCAGGATTGTGCTGAGAGTGTGAAGAGGTTGGCAAAGGAGGCAGCTTTCGTGTTCTTAATGGAGGTGGCACAACGAAGCCATAACATTAATAACCCGTTCAGAATTGCTTTTGTTAGGGTAGGTCTGGACCTGTGGATGTTAACCAATCCCCTGCACATTTAGCTTGTGCAAATGTGTGCGTGTGTACACATACAGACACACATGCATATATATGTTTTCTGCAGCCGTCTGCATTGAATAGCTTCTGCACAGTAGAAAGAATTCAAAAGTGGAGTCAGCACAGAGTTGCAGCGTGTAATATTATTCCTGTCAAAACAGGAACCATATGTTACATTCCAGTTCCTCTTGTTTCTGCATAAAAAGGTGGCTCTGGATTTATTTATTTATACTTCGGCTTTCTAATATTCAAAGCAGCTAGCAAGTAATAAAGCAAGTAATAACAATGTAAAAATGAGATAACCATGAAATACAAAGATAATATTCTGAAGATTTAAGATAAAAAACTAAAATTATCCCTAATCTCAAATTACAAACCATTATGGAAGAAGAATGTACCATTTTTAAAAATCATTTTCCCAGACAAAGGCAGTTCTGGAGGCCTCAACAAAGCAAGGTGAGCCGAAAAATATATCAACCCAACAACAAACAAGCCCTACATTGTCCACAATCAAGCCATAACTCTTATACTGAACTAAGGAAATATTAAGTTGGTTCTTGCACTGTGAAGACTCTAAAGCTGTATTCAGACATCATGAACAACCCTCCAGTTGTTTATGAAAGGCACATACCTGCTTGAAGGCTATTCTAACATGATTCCCACCCTGTCTCATGTGTACCCAGACTATGACATGACACTTTGTTGGGTTGAACGGAAGACTTCCATCAGCCATTAATCAAGTTCATGATCACAGTGAACAAACAGAGGTTGGTTGGTGATGTCTGAATAAATCTGTGGGGTAGGTGTTCATGTGTGTGGCTTCCCACAGATATCAGTGGGCAAAAAGGGGGAAATTCCTCTCACACATGCATGCAAGACCCGGACTGTAGAACTTTGCAGCTTACAATAAGCACTTTGCATTATGTTCAGAAGCTAACTGTTTGTAAGACCAATTACTGAAGATCAGTATATGTTTGCATCTTTGCCTGATAAGTTCTATGTCTTATCTGTGTAGAAAACTTCCCCTAGCCATATCTAGCAGCATGAAAAGATGTGGCTTCGGTTCATAAAAAGACAAAGCTGCAGCTCACAATCCAGCTATACTATGGTAGTTGCTGCTTGGTTTTATCAAGATTGCTAGGACTAATAAAGAGATGTGAGAATTTTTTGGCTGGTATCTCTAGTATTACTTTAATAGGGTCATTGTAAGGATGGCTGAGATAACGCATGTGAAGCAAATTCTAAAATGCTATATAATGCTCATTATTCTTATTGCTATATAATACTATCATTATCTTATTGCATGGCTGCTTAGTCCTTAAAATGACTCACACTGTATTTATCTCACAGTTTTTCATCCAGCTACTCTAGACTAAACAGTCCAGAGTTAACAAGAGAAATCTGAAGGAAGACAGCATCTTTTTTAAAAATGTGTTTTTTCCCTTGAACATCCAGCCTGAGGAAGTTTCATGTCACCTGCAAGCTTGCATGTTTGAACACTGGTTGATGTTCATAAAAGGTATTGCTTTATTGACTGCGGAACTTTTCTGAAACCAATGCCTGTTACCATTTCCCTTGCTATTACTTCATAGTTTCTAGCAATCTTTGTTAAACTGTGTTTGGTTTGCATATAACATAAATATGCTATGCATATCTGCAAATGAGGGGAAACTGGGGGAGCATAGCTAGCAAAAGGAAACATCCACTCTCTACCCCTGTTCCCAGAGAACTTGTTTGGATTTGTCTCTCAAGTATCATTCTAGTCCAATGTTTAGGCTATGAGGAGATGGGGAATCCCTCAGCCTCCATGCACTGTTGTTGGCCCTCCGGAGGAACTGGTTGGCCACTGTGTGAGACAAGATACTGGACTAGATAGACCATTGGTCTGATCCAGCAGGGCTCTTCTTATGTTCTTAGACATTGTTAAACAATAAATGGGTTTTTAAAAAAAAAAACACTGCTAATTATACTAAATACTACAGACACCTTCCCACAGGGTGTTTCAATGTTTAGGCTATGAGGAGATGGGGAATCCCTCAGCCTCCGGTGGAACTGGTTGGCCACTGTGTGAGACAAGATACTGGACTAGATAGACCATTGGTCTGATCCAGCAGGGCTCTTCTTATGTTCTTAGACATTGTTAGACAATAAATGGGTTTTTTTTTAAAAAAAACACTGCTACTTATACTAAATACTACAGACACTTTCCCACAGGGTGTTTGAAATGCACATGGATACATATTTCAGAAAATAAAGTGATTTACAGTGTAATCCGATGCAGAGTTACTCCAGTCTACTCTAAACTCTTTGGTTTAGATGGATTTAGAAGGGTGTAACTCTGTTTAGGATTGCACTGTTAGAGCCAACTGTGTTCAATATCAATGCAGTGAGAATCTATTAGCATACAGAGGACCATTTCTCTGGAACAATGGGAGCTCTTTTGTCTTATTGCTCTCCTATGGCTCTTGTCCCGATGCAACACAAGTAGCCTGCTAGCTGTACAAACATAGCAGCAGGGAATCCTTGCTGCAGGGAAAAGGGAAGCCTACTCAATCTGTTTTCCTGATTTCTTACTGCAGTCATTTCCCCTAGTCTCACAGAATTTTTAAAAAAAGTTAAATTGACTAGATCAAGTTGAGGTCAGATTCTGATCCAGTCAACCACACACCGCAAGTGAAACTTGGCATTCCTTCCCCCATCACCCCCCCCCCAAGTTTAAAGTGTTCCAGGAGTACATCATACACTGTTTCACACACTGTTTTAACAAAATATTTAACCACTTTAAAAATAGCTTTCAAAATAACCTGATAATATTACTTGGAATGTGCTACTTAACTAAAGCTGGGTGCAACTATTTCTGTGGGGGGGGATGGTATGTGCATCTCTTCCAAAGCAACCTCAGTTTTGGGCATGTTATATAAATGTAGGGGGGAGAAAGAGGAATAATGAGCTCATGGGGGTGACCCGGAACCCAAAGCAGGTGAGCCTAACATACTTCATAGGGTTGTTGTGAAGACAAAATGAGGAAGAGGCAACATAAGCCACACTGCATTCCTTGGAGGAAGAGCAGTTAAATAAAATAATTCCAAGTACTCATTGTAGGCTGGTTTCACACACATTGGATAATGTACTTTCAATGCAATGCATGGAAGCAGCAGCAGAATTTGGCGCAAGGGAGTTTAACAAATACCCAATTGATTTAGATATGTATATATTGCATTTCTCCCAACCAATGGCTATTCTAATCCAGCCAGAATTTTTTTTAAATGTATTTATTTAAAACATTTCTACCCTCCAGGTTGCTAAGAATGAAAGCAGCATCAGGCTGCAATATATGTTTGCCAACAACTGGGGGGATGTCCTATTCCTTAAACTGAAGTTTAATTGGGATGTTATCTGCCATGTTTATGTTCTTTATCTTATGCTATGAAAAGTTTCAGATGGCGATTTCCATACATTAAGCCTCTAATAAAGGGGCAGGACTTTTTTTCTCTCCAGGCTGTTGGCAATCCTAGACTGCAAGGATACAAAACACTAAAGAAAAACAACTGACAACAGCTGCTTGCATTCAACAAAGTTAGTTGTTTCTCCACTTCCTTCTCTAGGCATTTCACTGGCACCTTCCCTGTCATGTGAATATCTCACCAATGGTTCCTTAGCTTTTATTTAGATGACATGCATGCACAGGAACCTATTTTTCAGGAACAGCTCAGGGATGCCTGCGTATTCTCACCCAAGTCATTCTCACTCACCCAAGAAGAAACGACAGCTTTAAACAATATTGTTGAACACTGCCAAGCACAACACTAATGCTGATTAAGCCAATTACACAAAAGGTTCTACGCAAAATCCATCCAATTACAATCCATGTAGTCTCCCTGAAGGCCAGGAGGCAAGTCTGCCATGACTCCCATAGGATGTAAAGACAAAGTCAAGACACCGAAGCTCTGCAGGCATGGAGGAGGCAGATCACTTTGGCCAGTTGAGAAAGCAGCTGTGGCTCCTGTACAGCAATCGGGGGGGCCTTACCAGATATGTAGACGAGCCAGTTTGGTGCAGTGGTTAAGAGCAGCAGTCTCTAATCGAGAACCAGGTTTGATTCCCCACTCCTCTACATGCAGCCAGCTGGGTGATCTTGGGTCCGTCACAGTTCTCTCAGAGCTGTTCTCTCAAGAACAGTTTCTGTCAGAGCTCTCTCAGCCCCATCTACCTCACAGGGTGTCTGTTGTGGGGAGGGGAAGGGAAAGGAGTTTGTAAGCCACTCTTAGACTGAGTGAAGGGCGGGGTATAGATCTTCTTCTTCTTCCACAGAGCCACGTTAGTGGCCAAACAATTAACCCTGGAAGAAAGGAAGGTGACAATTCCCTCTGTCGTAGGTGATTAATCCCCATTCTACATGTGACACAGGGAGTAGAAGTCTGAAGTGTACCACTTCAGACTGCACATAAGAGGAGTAGTATTTTAGTGCCTCCTGCAACCTGGTACCTTCCTGCATGTAGAACACTTAACATACCAAGGGAAAAAGAGTTAGCTTAGGCTTCTCCCTGATTCACTAGTTTACTGTATGCAAAGAGATTCACTAGTTTACTCTATGCAAAGAGATTGCCTTTATGCAGGTGAAAATGCAAAAATACAATCGCCCTTCACCTGAAATGGTACCATCTAGAATTCTGCCAACTCAGTAATTTTGCAAAATATGTAGAATGGCACTGAATAATGATCCAGTCAGCCACGTGTGACAGAGTGATGCACAGGGTGGAGGTGGGCACTCTTGAAGTGCTCAGCAAAACCTGTGCTTAATTTCTGCAGATGCTGGACAAGAGACACCCCAATCTCTAGTAGTAGAAAGGACACACTCCTCTTCACGGCTCCCCAAACCTCATCTGTTCCCTCGCTACTGTCTTTCTCCCTTTTTCTTCTGCTTTCCTTTGTTCCTCTTCTCCCTTAGCCTTCTTTAAGGGCTTCTCTTCTCATCAGGCATTTATTTTTCTTGGGTTTACTTTCCAGGATTCAGTTCCAGGAAGATAAGGGTAGCGTAGGGTTGCCAGCTTTAGGCTGGGAAATTCCTGGAGATTTGGGGGTGGAGCCTAGAGAGGGCTGAGTTTGGAGAGGGGAGGAACCTCAGTGGACTATAATGGCACAGACTTAACACACCCCAAACAATCCATTTTGTCCGGGGGAACTGATATCTGTAGTCTGGAGATCCACTGTAATTCTGGGAGATCTCCATCCCCCATATGGAAGCTGGCAATCCTAGGGTGGGGATGACTCCATAGGAAAATGATGAGTGGCAAGTTGTGGGCGGGGGGGGGGGGGGGAAATATTCCTTTTGTAGTCATTTTTTTAAAAAAACACACCACCTTTTAATAGTAAACAATAAAAAAGAAGGAAAGTGACTATGCTGAGTTCATTCGAGATGTTATTTTCATGCAAGGAATAAGCAGGAATAAGGTCCATTTTATGTTGGCTGCAGGCTCCTGGACTCTTATTTGTTATTTATTTTATTTATAATTTGTCTTTCTCTCTGAAACTAAAGGGAGATTATAAAGAGTAAGTCATTGCAATCAATTAGATGAAACATGTAATAAGCAATGCAACAGCACTAGGATTACAAAAATACAAAGAAGCATAATGCAAGAAATGGTATTACATAAGGAGAAAACAACGCAGTGAGAGCAGAATAATACAAACAGCAAACAGATAGTACACATTATACAGTGGTATAGTCCACAGGCCCATTCCTTTATAAAATAGCCTTCCTAATCCATTCTGTTATAACACAGCCCTATTACCTTTATAGAAATCTCTTCCTGAACAATTCCTTTTTTCCATAGTCTGAGGAATGACAGAAATGTGGGAGTCTTCCTGATCTCCTCAGGCAGGCAGTTCCATAAGGTGAGGTTCACAATAGAGAATGAATGGGAACAGGAAGGATTGCCAAACACCCAGTCTGGCCAGGGTTCTCCCTGATTTTTGGGGCTTCAATCTGACACCAGCCAGCTGGAGAAGCCCCACCCCCATACAGGGACGTCACGCCCGATGACATCACCCAGAAGTGATGTCATCACACTGCCAACATCAGGGGGGCCCACTCTAGTTTTGGGGCAAACTCTATTGTTTTGAGGGCAAAAAACCCAGAAAGTTTTGCCCAAAAACTAGAGTGGCACTCCTCCCCAACAGCAGCAATGTGATGACATCACTTCCAAAGATCCTGGACACCAGCCAGGAGCCCCCCGCTGGCAACCCTAACTCTATGAACAGGCAGTTATTGATCTCACCCTTTCGCAGGGTGGCAGCCTCCAAAGGCCCTGCTCCAATGAGCAAAGCTGTTGTGGTGGAGCATAAGAGGAGAGGTGGACCTGTAGATACGTGGGCCCAAGGCCATTAAAGTCTTTGTATGTGACAGCCAGAACACTTTGAGCCAATTAACTGACAGGCTGCCGATGAGTGTAATGTGCATGATCCACCTAGTTCCTGATTTAATTTATATGACATTTCATAGTTTAATAAAATACTTAGTCTTCAAGGTAGCACAGCACTCCTTGCCTTTCAGTCAGCTTTATGAGTTCTGGAAGAGATAGTTTATGGAGCAGATTGATCTTATCTAGCCTTTATTGGAAGGAAGCAGAAATTAAGGTGATAAAATACTTTTAAGAACAAATCTCCTCATTCTGGGGACTACTTCAGCTAGAAATTCAAGGTAGCTAAAAAAAATTACCAGCATTTCTCATCTGGCAGCTAAAAGAAGTATTTGAAAATAAAAACATGAAGGCAATTTCTAAAAGGGGAGCAAAGATTCATTGCTACAAATGACCATACCCCTGGGCCCCCACCAAAAGGAAGCCACTTGTGATACTGATGATGTGTGGCAACAATGTACAAAGAGCTGTAGTAATCAATCTTACATTATGATAAAGTTCAAATTCAGAAAAGAAAAAGAATGTTAACGTTAAGCAATCCATTTGGATGGGCCTGTGAAAAATTGGTTGTGAGAGGAAATTTTCTCCATTAAGCCCTGCAACTCCTTCAAAAGAACAGACATTTTGCCAATGCTAAATGGATTCTTTTCTCCCTCAGCATGTTCATGCTGAACCCCTTGAAAAACAAGTGGCATTTTGTTTTTCAGAGAGTCTCTTCACTGAAGGTTATACATCCCATAACTATGCATCAGTGCTGTAAACTTGCAATGACCAGTAAATTAGGAGTATAGTACCACAACACTGGGTATATTTTGAGATTGTTCTGTTTCATCTGGTATCATATATGATATGAGTGTTCCAATTATGGTGGCGAGGTCTGTATTTCTAAATGACTTTTTGAAATTCAAGTACTTCAGGGGACAGTGTACTGGAATTCATTTCAGAGGGTAGCCATGTTTGTCTGTAGTAGAACTACCAGATTATAGAAAAAGGGAGCATTGACTTTCAAAATCTTATACCCCCAAAATCTTGTTCCTCTCTAAGGTGCTAATGGACTCCAATCTAGTTGTTGTAGTGGAAATGGGTCAAGAGCTCTGGGTTCAAATCCCCGCTTAGTTATTAAGCTCACAGAATGATTTTGAGCTAGGGACTTATATATACTTCTGAAGAAGGTAGGTCACATTTGTTGGGGGTTTTTTTACAGGGAAAAGCAAATTACTATTTTAGCAGCATGAATGGATGCTGTAGAAATTGTTGTTTTAAAGAATCATTACCAGGAAGTTAAAATGTAAAGGGAAGAACTATGCCCTCAAATTCTTGGATGGTTGTCAAGGTGAGGCCTGGGGTTCTCCCAGAATTCAGTTTAGTTTAGTTTTTTGTAATTAGCCATTGGCCATTACAAAATTACAAAACACAAACTGTGAACAAGATATAAGTTAAAAGTCAGAACATACAAAAATATCAGAGATCAGTAACAAAATATGACTAATTTAATACAGTAGTCTAAATAATGCCCCTTCCCGATGCCACCTTGGAACGTATATTCTTTGCAGCAAGGGCAAATAATGAAACTTTATAAGAGACATATGCATCAATGTCAGATAATAAAAATGAAATTTCCCCTCAACTGGGTAAGCACTAAGACCAGATAAAATACAATCTAAGCACTAAGACCAGATAAAAATTTAGCCCTTGGACTAGAATACAATGGGCAAAAGAGAATGTAGTGAGGTAAATCCTCAAGTTCATGGGAATCACAAATACACAGACGATGGGCCAATGGAGTTTGATTGAATCGGCCCTCCAAAATTGCTGTTGGCATTGACTGAAACTGTAGAGAGGTAAAGGATGCTCTAAGTACATGTTTAGAGATATTAACTAGGTATGGAGTTCTAGTGCGGTCCAATTTAATTAATTTATACCATGGTGACGCTTTTGATTTTAATATCAGTCATAAATCCAGTTTCTAAATTGGGATTTATCAACTGATGTTCCCAAAAGATCATTAGGAATAGAATATCTTGAACGTATGTTGTTAAGAAAGTCAAGGCGCCGTGAGGTGAGGTCTGGGGTTCTCCCAGAATTCTAACTGGTCTCCAGGCCTTTGGAGGGTGAACTCTATGGCATCACGTCTCAGCTGAGTCCCCTCCCCAAACTCCACCCTTTCCACGCTTCACCCCCAATTCTCCAGGAATTTCCCAACCTGAAGTTTCATCTCTAGTTGTTGACAGAATGGAGGAGGGGAGATGGATGCTGTAAGCCACTTTGGGTCCCCCAGTGCAGAAAAACGTGGGGTAAAAAATATATAAATTCCTAATCCCATTACAGTCTTTTATATCAGGAGAAGCCAAACTGCACTATTTCAAGACCAGGCCTATTGGTGACAAAAGCAAGTCAAATACATAAATCTCATTTTCAGAGGAACTCTTCACGGATTTTAAAAATAAGTCATGCCAAGTAAACTGCAGCCATTCATAAAAGCTTGGAGAGAAGCTGAAATCAGTTTTTAGCCCCCCTTGAACAAATGCCTTAACAGGCACCTGCAAATCAAGGGAGGGGAAAAAGCAGCCTCAGGCCATCAAGTCCATTGTTGAGAAAGCATTTCGGCATTGAAATGAGGTAAGCGACAACTTTCCAGCCCTTTGTCAGCCAGGCCTGGTACTATTTTAAGGTATACCACAACTGCATTTGGGTTTGTTGAAGAGGCTCCTCTCCATCCCCTGGCTTGACTCCAGACACATTCCAGTTTTTAATACACAACTTTGCTCAGGATTTGGTCACAGATGTCCCTGGGACATACTGGCTATGAGTTTCCCACATTATAAGGCGACCCACCCTTTCCTAGCATGAGGTCACTGTACAAATCTCTGCCTGTAAATGAGAAAAACAGTTGGAACCAGCTTCTCTGCGTGTCCAGGTCACAGAGGGAGCAATTAAACAAACTTCTACTTTTTAACAATTTTTTTTTAAAAAACCTTCTTAGCTCCAGAGAGCTAATACTCCCTAGAAATGTTCCTGCAAAGTGTACTTAGTGTGGCAGTGAAACATTGTGCCTTCCCAAAGTTATACAGTGGGTTGCTGAGGTAATAAAGATTCACTCATAAGAAAAGAAGAACAGGTTACCATGGAATTATTTAAAGCCATCTGCTTCCAGCAATACTCTGGCAGGTAAATTTAGTGTGATCAGAACTCAGCAGGATATTTATGCCAAAAAATCCCAAGAAAAAAACAAATGTCAATGAAATAAATCAGTCTACTCCACAGACGGCCCAATGAGTGGCCTATAGCTCCTTTACTGGGCCCCTTAACATGTGATGAAAAAGTTTGGTTACTTGAACAGAAAAGAAGAAATGTGTTCTCAGTACATGCACTGCATATCTATGAAGTTTTTACAAGCCAGTGTGGGGATGCCGAGGATGCCACAGGGATGCCAGCCTCCAGGTGGGACCTGGAGATCCCCTGGAATTACAGCTCATCTCCAGACTACAGACACAAATTCTCCTGGAGAAAATGGATGCTTTGCAGGGTGGATTCTAGAAGAAGAGAGAAGAAGAGCTTGGATTTCTACCCCGCCCTTCACTACCCAAAGGAGTCTCAGAGCAGCTTACAAACTCCTTCCCCTTCCCCTCCCCACAACAGACACCCTGTGAGATAGGTGGGGCTGAGAGAGTTCTTACAGAAACTGCTCTTTTTCAAGAACAGCTGTGCCAGAACTATGGCTTGCCCAAGGTCATTCAGCAGGTGCAAGTGGAGGAGTGGGGAATCAGACCGGTTCTCCCAGATTAGAGTTCACGCACTTAACCACTACACCAAACTTTCTATGACATTGTACCCCACTGAGGTCCTCTCCAGGCTCCACCCCCAAATCTTCAGGAATTTCCCAACCTGGAGCTGGCAACCCTTGTGTGTAGTGTTTAGTGTCAGACTAGGATAAAGTTTGAATCCCTGCTCCACCATGGAGCTCACTGGGTGACCTTGGGTCAGTTGTTCTCAGCCTAAGCTACCTCACAGAGCTGTTGTGAGGATAAAATGGAGGATAGCAGAAAGATGTTGTAAACCACTTTGCATCCCCATTATAGAGAAAAGTGGAGTATAAATATCTAAATAAATAAATTATCGCCATGCAATGAGACATTTACCATCTCCACTTAAAAGGGCCTGTCCTCCATGTTTTCTTACAGTAGCTTCCCAACCACCAAAAAAACCCCACCACCACATCTGGGGTAACAATGCTTGGATGGAGGGAGCAGCCTCACACCCACCAGCCCTGCCTGACCTCCATGGGTTCATTAGAATTTTGGAATAAAATGATGCCAAAGATACTTGATGACTTGTACAGGAATCAGAGCAAACAAACTAGGTGTCCTTCCAAAGTCATTACAACCATTAACTCAGCTGACAAGGGTATGGCTCAGGCCTCCTTCGAGAGCCAGCCAATCCAGCTAACCTTATCCTGCATTCCACTGGTGCTATAAATGCATACTTAATTAGAATGCCTGATCTCCAAGCTACACACAGCTGTGCACCACATTCCAAGAACGGCTCCAGGTCATCTTGAAATACTTTAATTAGATATTTGTTTATTGAAAGAAAAGTCAGACAAAATGCTCCAAGATGGAGGGGGGGGAAGGCCCTTTGCAGAGGCAGTAGGCTCAGCTGTAAACAATCAACAAGTTCAGATCTTGACTCTTAACCAGAATTACACCTTTGGCTACCCCCCCCCCCAATAATGAACAAGTTGGTCATTTCTCTGAGGACAACTACAAAAGGGGAGGGTCAAATACTACTTTCCACAATCAGTGATGAAATTCTTATGTGTGGCTGTGCACCAATAAAATGATATGTCACAGCTTGGGAAGGAATCAACATTTGGTCATAAAACATAGGAGAGAAGAACAACGCCATCTGCTTTGGGTTCCCATTGGAAATGAAGTAAATAAACAAACAACTCAAGCCACTTCCTCTCTTTCTTGGTTCTATTTTCCTAATACCCATTTTTAATGTAGGCTGCTCTTTAATTTCAGCAATATTATTTACTAGTAGTAAAGACAACTGTAAAAGCAATACAACGTACTCTAGCAAGATCTCATCCTCACCCCCCTCCTTGGCCGCCCTCTCCTCTATGAGGCTGGTAAGAGACTTCATTTTCCAACCCCCTTAGTCTACGTTTTAACATAACAATTACACATACAGCGCCATCAGACAGGGAGAAAGAAAAACAATTAAATGAGAATAATATGCTTTTAAAATTTGTTCCGCAGCATGAGGAAGGAGGTGGAAGGATGGCTTGTGGAACGGAGCACAGGGGCTGGCTAGCCCAGGGGGCTCCTTGGGGCGACTGTGACAACAATGGCTGCCAGCCAAGGCCGGTGCCAGGCAGGAGTAGGTGGCCATCTTGGAGTTGAGGCTCTTTGGATCTAGCCTGGCCAGTAGGAGGGGGGGTCTCCAAAGGCTGCCCTGCACTTGGCCCTATGAGCCCCCCTCGCTGGCTCCTCTCTGAGGCCTCCTTCTGTAGCAACTGGCAGAGGGAGCAGCGAGGGCACCTGAGGCTGGGTGTCCAGTTGACAAGAAGCTGCCGAGGAGGCACCGCCTCCCCTGAGCCACATGGAGCTGGCCTGGGCCCAAGGGAAGCAGGAGGAGATGGGTGACCACCCTCCTACCCACCCTGCCACCTCCTCTGCCCGACTGGCAGGGATAGGGATGCTGCGCTCGGCCCAAGGGGGGAAAGTGGGACAGGTGGGATTCCCTTGCTCACCCTCCAGGGCGGGTGACCTGTCCCTCTGGGTCAGGAAACAGGAGCTGTGAGGGAGCAGTGAAGAAGAGCTGAGGCAGTGGGCTGGTGGGGGTGGCACCATGTTCCCAAAGTAAGTCAGCTGTTGAAGAGATGGATCGTGGCCGGAGGCTGGGAAGAGAGAACCTGTCGCTAGGCTGCAGGCAGCGTCCATCCCATCCGTCAGCTCTCTCCAGACTGAGCCCGAGATGCTGGCCGCCACTTCTGTGGGCGGGACTCAGGCAACGCAGCCAGCCAACGCAGGCAGGGGATTGGCAGACCTTCTGAGTGACATTAGGCAGCCAACTGATTTGCAAGTGCATGAAACGTTGCCACCCGAAAACAGAATTATATATAAGGAGAGATTTACTTCATTTATACACCAGTTTCCTCACCAACAGAACCAAAAGCAGCTTACAACATTCTCCTCTTCTCTGTTGTATCTTGTGAGGTAGGTTAGTCTAAGAGCATATGACTGGCCCAAGGTTACCCACCAAGTTTCTAACCTCTACACCACTCTTGCTCTTGGGATTCCTAACATTAAGCTTGTAAATTCAAATATCAGAGACAAAATGCTTAAAGAAATATTGTCTGGATCAGAAGTAGAGTTGCCAGCTCTGGGTTGGGAGATACCAGGAGATTTTGAGGGTGCAGCCTGAGGAGGGCAGGATTTGAGTAAGGGAGGGACTTCAATATGGTAGGATGCCATAGAATCCACCTTCCACAGCAGCCATTTTCTCCAGATGAACTGATCTCTATCACCTGGAGAGCAGTTGAAATAGTAGAAGATAACCAGCCAGCACCTGGAGGTTGGCAACCCTAATCAGAAGTCTATTTTTCAGATTATAGCTTTAGTAAGTGACAATTCTTCAGATACACAACAATAATTCCAAAGTAAAAGTAGCATCACAGAACTCCTGAGAAAGTACCTGAAACACACAAAGGTTCAGCCTCTGTCCTCACTGATGCCCAAATAAATTATATGACTCCACCAGAATTAATGCGAAAATTGACGTGACTTCTCAAGTGCTAATGTTTCAATTAGTTTTGTTTATCTTTCCTTTATAGTTTCATCTTTAATCAATCCTGTTTGCCTCATGAAAGTCTGGAAGAAATTGTGTCATTGGAATGACTACAACAAATGTCAGGCTTTACACATGTCCACAGCTGAGAGTTTGTGTAGTCCACATCTTGTCAGCCTAGTCTCCCTTCCCAATGGAACCTTTAAGTAACAAAGCAGGAATGTCCCTCCAGCACGTGAAGGGGTGAAACTGGCCTACAAGCATGTGATGTTAGGGATGCCAGGCCTGACCTAACAACCAGCAAGAGACCAAGGAGGGAACATGGGGGATGGCTGTTGCCATGGCATGATGTCATTTCTGAGAAATTTCTGAGAAATCTCGAAAGTGATGTTATGCCTCTCTAGGAACCACCAGAAACTCTAGGTAGAACCATAGGGTTTGAGGGGATTCCTAGAAAGGACTGATGTCACTTCCAGGGAAAATCCAGAAGTGCCCCCAAAATGGCATCATGCCAAAGGCCCAACAGTCATTTTTTTAAAAAAAATCTCCTGCCACCGCTCACAGCAGCAGGAAACAGGAGCTGGAGGTGGGAGGTCCCCTGTCCCCACTTAGCACCTACCAAGCTTGGGTGATGTGCATCCTCCAAGCCCATTGCTTTCTTTCCCAGTGTGAATTTTCATAGGCTCCAACTTGCTCTGTCTCAGCAATATGCTCTGTGTTACTTAGAGAGCATGTCTCAAATAGCTCTACAACCTTAGTTTGCCCTTGGGCAAAGAAAACACAGCTATTAACTTTGTATGAATATTACAGGTGACTGCTGAGCTATTTTCCATCATAGTCTTTAAAACCCTATATATAAATCCCTTTCTTTTGTGGCAACCAAAACTCTCATGTTACTTCTAGCAAGGTGAAACTGAGCCATACAAAACACAAATTAAAGAGGGAATAAAGTGGAAAAGTCCAGATTTCTTTCAATGTCCCCTTTCCTTTTATTAATGTTGTTAAACAGAGATGTATAAATATGAATACATGTGGATCCCTCTATTGTGATATACCTGTTCTTAGAAATGTTATATATTCTCTTCTCCATTTTATATTCATTTATTCACTACATTTATAATCTGCCGTTATCCCCAATTGGGACCCAAAGTGGTTTACACAGTTCTCCACTCTTCCATTTTAAACTCACAACAACCCTGTGAGGTAGATCAGGGTATGTGACTGGCCCTAAGCCACCCAGCAAGCTTCCATGTCTGAGTTGGGATCCAAACCTGCAACTCCCTGATCCTAGATGACATTCTAACCTGTACAATGGCTCTTATGATTCATAACTTTAAGCATATAAATTCAAATTTCAAAGTAACAAACTGCTTAAAGGAACAAAGCCATTAATTTATGTGCTTATTTACAAAACTTCTACCCCACCATTCTTGTTCTTGATGAAGTTCACAAAGTAGTATAAAATGTACATGATGAAATACAACATCTGAAAGCAGCAGGACATCGGGTGGGAAGGTAACATGGTATAACCCACTCACATGAAACCTTGGAAGCTAAGCAGGGTCAGTACTTGGAAGGAAGACCACCAAGGAAGACTCTGAAGAGGGAGGGCAATGTGAAATCACCTCTGCTTCTTGCTTGCCTTGAAAGCTCCTTGCTGGGGTGGCCATGTCAGTTGCAACTTAATGGCACTTACTCACGTATCTCTAGGGAAATCTCTCACAAGCCCTCTCTAGTAAACAGGACAAGACCAAAACTTGTGTGTCCACTGCCCTCCTAGGACAGTGTCCCAGCCATTCCATGCAGCTGCGTCACAGGGATAGGTGAGACACTAGGGCTCCCTCGAGAAGCCATTCTGGGACTAGAGATGTTCAGATCACAGACATATGGAAGCTATGGGGTTTGAGGGAGGGGACAGAAACAGGGGTTTTCCAGAGTTTTATTTGTGCTGCGGGTTTCAGGGAAACTGGAAATTATGTAATATTCACATTCTTATTACCCTCAATTTTGTTTTACAATGTTTAACAACAAAATTACAGTATTTAGAACTAATGTAACATATAAAATTGTAGTAGGTTGGACACATTTATGAAATTTAAAAGCAAAAATGTTATTATATAAAAGCAAAAGTCATACAAGCAAAATTGTGAATATACCAAATACCCAAGAAAGAGCTGCAAGCGGGGCTACCCTAGTTTTTGCTAAGATAGTTATACAAAAAAGTTGAAAATACCACACACACACACATTTTGTAGTAAACAAAAGTGTATGATTTTTGTACAGACCACATGAACACATGTGAAACTGCCTTATACTCAGGGGTCATTTCCTACAAGAGCGCACAGGAGCGGAAGCTCCGGCAGTAAAGAGCCCAGGGGGCAAGTACATGCAACAAGCCCCAACCCCCTGCTCCCAGCAGCCCTCAGTCAGAGCAAAAAGCAGCCAGGTAAGTTGCAGAGACCCCTCCCCCCCAGATAGCAATCCAAAACAGTCCAGTGGCACCTTTAAGGCCAAGGTTTATTCAGGTACAAGCTCTCCCTCCTCTGTGAGGGCAGATCTGCATATCCCCCCATAGCTAGCAATCCAAAACAGTCCAGTGGAGCCTGAGCGGTAGGTTACAGGGGGTGTAGCATATGCAAATGAGTTATGCTAATGAGTTATGCTAATGAGCTCCTGCACCTCTTTTTCTACGAAATGACCCCTGCTTATACTGAATCTCATCTTTGCTACTTCAAGATCAGTATTGTCTCTACTCAGACTGGCAGCAGCTCTCCAGAGCCCCCAACGTGAGAGACGTAGCGCGTCACTTCCTGTGACGTGCTGGCGGCACGCGTGCACGCACGCATCACCAGAGAACTCCCAGAGCCCGGTGAGGCTCCCTGCCGCCAAGGTAAGTAGACTTGGCAACCCTAGTGTACATACATACACACATACACATTTACTTGCTGGGAAAGCATATTTCACCACAGCCCACACTAAGGAGGAAGAATCTTTCCTATATTATAATCCTGTTTTGGGGTGGCAAGATTCCATGCTTGCTCTCAGCCATTGGCCCGTCAGCTGCTACTCAGAGATATCTGTTGTCTGGAGTTCAGTTGTAATACCTGGTGATCTTCAGGCTCCACCTGGAAGTTGGCTGCCCTAGGCGTAGCAGTCAGCACTTCAGAGCAGGGTGTGCTAGATCCAGGTTCTTGCTGTAGAAGCTGAATGGGTGATTTTGGACCAGTCACAGAATTTCAGCCTAATCTACCTCACAGGGTAGTTGTGCAAGTCAAAAGGGGAAGAGGAGAATGATGTAAGCTGCTTTGGTCCCCATTGCAGAGAAAGACTACTTTTTCTCCTGGGAAACCATTGTTGTCAATCTCCAGGTGAGGGCTAGAGATCACTCAGAATTACAACTGCTCTCCAGATGGCAGAGATGAGTTCCCCTGGAGAAAATGGTGGACTCTGTGGCAGTCAGGGCTTTAGAGCACGGAAGAGGATGCAGGTGTGTGTGGGGGGGAAATGGAAAGCTTAAGAGAGAGGGGGAAATAAAGGTAGGTTGAGAATTGGCTGGGAAGGAGATAGGGTTGCCAACTCCAGGTGGGAAATTCCTGGAGATTTGAGTTATGGAACCTGGAGAGGGTGAGGTTTGAGGAGGGGTGGGACCTCAGACAGGTACAATGCCATAGACTCCACCCTCCCAACCAGCCATTCTCTCCTGGTGTGGAACTCAATCAGAATGACAACTGATCTCCAGGAGGGAGGGGGGAGGAGATGCAAAACTGAAATCAGATGGGAAGATAATGGCAGGTTGATGCTTGGCTGGGAAGGAGATAGGGTTGCCAACTCCAGGTTGGAAAATCCATGCAGATTTGAGGGGTGGAGCCTGGAGAGGGTGAGGTTTGAGGAGGGGTGGGACCTCAGACAGGTACAACGCTATAGACTCCACCCTCCAAACCAACCATTTCTCCCTGAGTAACAATTTTTGCCAATCTCCAGGTGATCACTGAAAATTACAACTCCTCTTCAGGTAGCAGAGATCAGTTCCTCTGGAGAAAATGGTAGACTCTGTGTCATTATACCCTGCTGAGGTCACCACAGCACATTGACGCGGAGTGCCCAAGGCCTTGGCACTCTCCCAGAGCCTCTTTCTAGAGCTCGTTAGTATTTATTTCCACAACGTCCTTATTCCTAGTAAAAATAAATTGAAGCCAAATGTGTAATAAGAGTAGCAGAGGAAATGGTAGCCTTGGGCGAAGTGCTGCTGCATGAACATGGCTACACCTGTGTGGTATTACATCACATACTCTTATTGTGGTAGGGCAATCACACAAGGTTATGGAGAGAGTAATAAAACCTACAACTATTTTGAGAGATGGTGAGGAGAAGCGTGAAAGCAGACCTCGAACAGCAAAAACTATCACATGGTCCTGAACAAGACAGGGACCATTTTCCTAGGGTCAGTTCCAGATTTTTTAGGGGCCTCTGGGCAAGATGCTGTCCCATGGCCCCTCAACTAAGCACAGTTCCCACCATACATGTGTACTCATGCACACTATCCTAAATGGAGAAGAATACTTTCATAAAAGCACTGAGAGCCAGTTTGGTGTAGTGGTTAAGTGCACGGACTCTAATCTTGGGGAACCGGGTTTGATTCCCCACTCCTTCACTTGCAGCTGCTGGATGATCTTGGGCAAGCCATAGTTCTGTCAGAGCTTTTCTCTCCCAGGCAGTTCTGGATAGAGCTCTCTCAGCCCCACCTACCTCACAGGGTGTCTGTTGTGGGGAAGGGAAAGGAGTTTGTAAGCCGCTCTGAGATTCTGAGTGAAGGGCAAGGTATAAATCCAATCTCTTCTTCTTCTTCACTGTCAACGTGGCAAAGCTAAAGGAAACACAACCTTGAAATGGTTTTCTTGTTACCCCCCCCCCAAAAATGTACAAGAGTCACAGAAAAGACAACAATACCCTCGGTTTGCAAGACCTGAACAAGGCTGCTATTGATAGGACGTTTGGAGGTCATTAATTCATAGGGTCACTGTAAGTCAGGAGGCACTTGATGGTGCTTACTACACACACACACAACCCTCCCCCCCAAAAAAGTAAAGCTGTAAGTGGATTATTGCTTTTTCAGACAGCTGAAACAGTTTATAATAGAATAATAACTGCTCACAGTGTAGACTTGTTTGTCCTATTCCACTGTTGTCCCTGTTTGACGCAGATTCTTGTAGTGCTTCAAAAACCTGCAAGGCTTTTCTGGCCACAATTGTTAAAAGTTTACACAGTAGGTCATGGATAATCTCTCAATGGTAACTGCACACACTCTCCAAATTGTTCTTCCATCAAAGGAAGAAATTACCTTTGATGGAAGAGACACATATCCAGACACATAAGATATTTGTTACCAGAACAATCTGGAGAGCGTGTGCAGTTAACCATTGAGAGATTATCCATGACCTACTGTGTAAACTTTTAACAATTGCACATGACATGAGAGAGCAACACCTGGCTCTAAAGAAAATCTTTTTTTCATATATTTATTTTTGGATTTGTATTGTTTCGGCCCTAAGGGGCCGAAATGCGTATGGTCTACTGGTCATAAGATATACCCATCAATTGTATATGTAAAACTATCAGCTCTCTGTGTAAAAAGTTTTAAGCGTCTGATATTTGGATCATTTCTTTTAACCTGTTTTAATCTTTTAATCTCTGTTTTGATTCGGTCATTCCCTTCCCAGCCTCCACCCAACCAACAAGAGAACTAAAGGGGAATGGGGGGGGGGCCCCAGGGAACAA
>NW_015172558.1:880002-881843 GCF_001447785.1 Gekko japonicus | reverse complement strand
AAGGGGGCGGGGCTTCACCACGTGACTGCCCCGCCCCCTAGAGGTTCTCTTCCGGAGCTCCGTACCTGAGAGCTCCCCCCCGACTAGAGCCCTGGGGACCAGAGACTGGATGGAAGAAGTTACAAAAACTATATTGAAACAATACAGTGGGTGACAATGTGGCAAATGAAGTTCAGTGTTGGTAAGTGCAAGGTGATGCACATTGGGACTAAAAATCCCAACTTCAAGTATAGGCTAGTAGGGTCTGAATTTGCTGAGACTGAGAGGGAAAAAGATCTTGGGGTCATAGTGGATAATTTAATGAAAGTGCATTTAATGAAATTTAATGAATGAATAATTTAATGAAAGTTTATTAGGAAAGGGACTGAGAATAAAGCGGCCAATATTACAATGCCTCTGTATAGATCCATGGTGCTGCCTCATTTGGAATACTGTGTACAGTTCTGCTCATTGTATCTCCAAAAGGACATTGCAGGGCTGGAAAAACTACAGAGGAGGGCAACTAAGATAATTAGGGGGTTGAAGCACCTTCCCTAGGAGGAAAGGCTGAAGAGTCTGGAACTCTTCCATTTAGAAAAGAGACAACTAAGGAGGAAAATGACGGAGGTTTATAAAATTATTCATTGGGTGGACAGAGTTGACAAACAGAACTTTTTCTCCCTCTCCCAACATACTAGAACTCAAGGGCATCCAATGAAGCTAATGGGCAGTAGGTTCAGAATGGACAAAGGAAATACTACTTTACACAGAGAGTTATTAAAATGTGGAATTCACTGCCAGAGGATGTAGTGATGGCCACAGGAATAAACAGCTTTAAAAGGGGATTAGATAGATTCAGTGGCTACTAGCCATGGTGACTGAGGGGAACCTCCACATTAAGAGGCACTAAACCTCTGAATCCCAGAGCCAGGAGGCAACATCAGGAGAAGGCCTCAGTCTCTATGCTTGGGGGGGGGGCATCCAGGGGAACTGGTTGGCCACTGTGTGAGACAGGATGCTGGACTACATGGACCATTGGTCTGATCCAGCAGGGCTCCTCTTATGTTAATAACTGTGAATAGTATTGTGATATAACTAACACCTCATTGGGTTTTTAAACTTTCAAATTTAAAATAATAAACACCCCAGAATTAAAAGCATCAATCACACCTTGCATGGAATTAGGCTCAAGCCATTGGCCAGTGATAGCAGGGTGACTCTGATGAAACTGTCAGCACAAATGTATTCCCAATGAGGTTAATTTGTCCAAGCCCCTAAGAAAGGGATACAAATCCAGATCACTGTATCACCAAGCCACAAT
The DNA here is from genome assembly GCF_001447785.1 of Gekko japonicus. NCBI lineage: Eukaryota > Metazoa > Chordata > Lepidosauria > Squamata > Gekkonidae > Gekko > Gekko japonicus. The sequence goes on along the minus strand of NW_015172558.1, from coordinate 880,543 downwards.
CCCTGTTACTGCCCCCATAACTGTTTGAAGCAGTTATGATTTTGATGACAGCAACTGAGTTTCAATGGATCCTACACATGGGGTGGTCAACAGCTGCACTCTTGGCGCCACTCTGATCTCCGAGCAGTGGCCCATGGGGCTGGAAGTATACTTTACCATACTTGCAATGCAACCCCAAGGAGAGTTACACCCTTCCATCAAAGGCAATGGACTTTGAAGGGTGTATAGCTCTGCATGAGTGGTTAGTTTTCCTCATAAAGGCATTATGGTAAACTAGCATTAAAGGGTTTCCCAGTCATGAATCACAAAAAAATAGCATCATAAAGAAATACTTATATCTACATATAACATACAAAACCAAAAGCAGAAGTGTAATATTAAAGTGTGGAATCTCTGTATTGTCTTTTGAAGACACTGTCACTGTTTTTCTTAGAGTGAAACTATGGGCAAGACTTTAGTCAAACTTTAGTATTTCGTAAGGCTATCAGGGCTTGATATACATTTTCAGGGGACCAGAACTAGCCCATGAATTGGCTGTGCC
>NW_015172558.1:866059-879920 GCF_001447785.1 Gekko japonicus | reverse complement strand
GAAAGAGTGAGGGGAACTTGAGGATCAGGGCTCAGGACCACAGGAAGTTCTTGGAGGAAAATGTTGTTTGGGCACAGAGCCACCGGTAATCTTCTGGTATGAGTTTAATCTGTGTCCAGTTCCCTGCACTCTGGATGGCCCTTAAACATCACAAATTGAATGCTGCATGCAAATTGCAGGACACATTGTAAACACCGTGGAGCAGAGATTGCTCACAAATACACTGTAGCCTACAATTACAACTGCTTCTTGATATATTATACATTGACACTGTTACTTCACTGTGATAAATAAAGAATTTTTATGAAACATTATATAAAGTATATGGACGTTTTGGGATTCTTGGCTAGAGAAAAAGCCTAAAGCTGTAATCTCAGAAATGCGTATCTGGAAGAAAATAAATGTGTTCAAGATTCAGATGGAAGTCTAAGAAACGTTAAATTGTTTAGGTGATGAACAACATACAAAAGTAAGCAAAACAATGCTCCTTTGGACCAGCATTCTAAGAGTGGTCAACCAAATGTTTTTTTTGTAAGCTTACAAGAAGAGCTGTGACCATGTCTTCTAGCAGTAGGATTTCCAACTCTGTGCTGGGAAATTCCTGGGGATTTGTAGATGGAGAGTGAGGTTAGGGGGAATAGGGACCTCAGTAAAGTATAATGCCATAAACTCTACCTGCCAAAGCTGCTGTTTTCTCCAGAAGAACTGATCTCTGTAGTCTGGAGATCAGTTGTAATTCTGGGAGATCTCCAGGCCCCACCTGGAGGTTGGCAATCCTATCTAGTAGTGACCTTAGAGTCCATGTATGAGTAAGTGTCAGACCCAGATTTAAATCTCTGCTGGATTCACAGAAGAAATAATTTCTTCAGCAGCAGCACTTCATCTGTAAAGTAGAAATGACAATGATCCAAGGATATGCTATTGTACAATACAAACAATCACGAGGAAGTGGAACTGATAATTAAATGGTGGTTACCTGCTCTGATGCTACGAGCTTGTTAGCAACAAACACGAAGAAGGTAGATATATGTTCTGTAGATTAAGTAAAACTTAATGCATAGGTTATACCCAGATGTTTATGTTAATGGATGGTCAGCCAGATACCGTCCCAGAAGATCTCGCCAGTTGTTTGGAGGCTGTGGTGGGATGGTTAAAGCAGAGCCATCTGAAACCAAACCCATGAAAGACGGAGGTCCTGTGGCTGGGCCACGGGGGTCCAGGTCGGGGAATTCAGCTTCCCACTCTTTACAGAGTACAGAGCTAGTACCAGCTTCCTCCGTCAGGAGTTTGGGTGTGATTCCAGATGCCTCTTTTTCATTGGAGGCTCAGGTTACAAATACAGCCAGGGCGGCATTTTTCCATCTTCACCAGGCCTGGCAACTGATCCCTTACTTGTCCCCCACTGACCTAGCCACAGCGATCTATGAAACAGTCACCTCGAAATTAGACTACTGTAACTCACTCTATGCAGGGCTGCCCTTGAACTTCCTTTGGAAACTTCAACTGGTCCAGAATGCAGTGGCATGGGTCCTTATTGGGACCCCTTTGAGAGCACATATACAACCTGTGTTCTTCCAACCGTACTGGCTCCAGATTGAATACCGAATCAGGTTCAAGGTTCTGGTACTTACCTTTAAAGCACTAAGTGGTTCGGGACCATCGTATCTATGGGACCGCCTCTCCCTATATACCCCTCAGAGAGCATTACACTCATCTGGTGACAACTCATTGGTAATCCCTGGCCTCAGAGCAGCCCAGCTGCCCTCAACCAGAAACAGGGCCTTTTCAGCTCCGGCCCTAACCTAGTGGAACTCTCTGGCTACTGAAGACCCAGGCCCTGCATGACTTGGCTCAGCTCAGCAGCGCCTGCAAAACTGAGCTGTTCCGCCAGGCACACAGTTGAGGACAGTGATGGTTAGAGGGATCAGCTGGCCTCCCTCTTTCCCCTCCTCCTTCCACTCTGTTTGTTCTATTTCTTTTTATTCTGTTCCTTCTTTTCTTGAATTTACCATCCTCCTCCTTCCTTCCTTTTCCTTCATCTTGCCCTTTTTCTCCAGGGATGTTTTTCCCATTTGTTGTTGGGCTGTGAATCTGTGCTAGCTGCCTCCCCAGTTGCCTACCAATGACAGATTGTTGGGGCACCATCTGATATAGCAGACTGATTACTAGTTCCTAATCTGAAATGTGGATTTTAAATTGTAATGTTGATTTTATTGTATATTTAATTGTTGGAAGTCACCCTGAGCCCTACTTGGCTGGGAAAGGAGTGGGATATGTTGAAATATAATAATAATAACAACAGTAACAATAATGCATTGTATTACAAACAAATCCATTTTAAACCATCTGAATAATGTAACAGAAACCAGCCATTACAAGATCTTTCTCTTAAAACTGCAAGGGTTTGTCTCAAGAATGGGCAGTTCTCTCAGTGGAGGGGGGTAAACAGTGGGGTACCGCAGGGATCAGTACTTGGTCCACTGCTTTTTAACTTGTTCATTAATGATTTGGAGTTGGGAGTAAGCAGTGAAGTGGCTAAATTTGCGGATGATACAAAGTTGTTCAGGGTGGTGAAAACCAGTGAGGATTGTGAGGCACTCCAAAGGGATCTGTCAAAGATGGGCGAGTGGGCGTCAACATGGCAAATGGGGTTCAATGTGGCCAAGTGCAAGGTGATGCACATTGGAGCCAAAAATCCTAAATATAAATACACGTTGATGGGGTCTGAACTGGCAGAGACTGATCAAGAGAGAGATCTTGGAGTTGTAGTAGATAACTCACTGAAAATGTCGAGACAGTGTGTGACTGCAATAAGGAAGGCCAATGCTATGCTGGGGGTGCAGAAAAGAGCAACTCGAATGATAAAAGGGTTGGAACACTTTCCCTATGAGGAACGGTTAAGGCGCTTAGGGCTCTTTAGCTTGGAGAAACGATGACTGAGGGGTGACATGATTGAGTTTTATAAGATTATGCATGGGAAAGAGCAGGTAGAGAAAGAGGTATTTTTCTCCCTTTCTCACAATACAAGAACTCGTGGGCACTCCATGAAATTGCTGAGCGGTCGGGTTAGAACAGATAAAAGGAAGTACTTCTTCACCCAAAGAGTGATTAACACTTGGAATTCACTGCCACAGGAAGTGGTGGCGGCTACAAGCATGGACGGCTTCAAAAGGGAATTAGATAAGCATATGGAGCAGAGGTCCATCAGTGGCTATTAGCCACAAGGTATAGATAGGGACTCTGGGGCAAGTGATGCTCTGTCATCTTGGTGCTTGGGGGGGGTCAACAGTGGGAGGGCTTCTAATGTCCTGGCCCCACTGGTGGACCTCCTGATGGCACTGGTATTTCTGGCCACTGTGGGATACAGAGTGTTGGACTGGATGGGCCTTTGGCCTGATCCAACATTGGCATCTCTTATGTTCTTATGTTCTTATGTCTGACAACACTCCTTTCAAAAATCTGTAAATCTTTCAAATGAATGTACGGCTTCCAAAGCTTGAATTTACAGCTCATTCCTTTTTTATGCTACCAGTAAAAATGGAATTTAAATTTTAATGCGAGTGTATAGGTTTCAGATCTAGAAGTCCCCCCCTCCTCAGTGTGTGCAAGTGTGTGAGAGGAAGGGGGGATATGCAAGCATGCTGGCTCACTCATGGGGCTTCTGCAGGATTTTTCCATAACCCTACTGGACCATTTCCAAACACATCAGCAGGGGAAAGTTACTATTTCTTATGGTTCTCATAAGAAATATCCTGTGGGTAATCTCATCTTGAAATTCTTCTGGTTGAGGAAATCATAGTAAAAAGATCTGCCTCTCAGTAAAAAGTTTACAGACATATATTGCTGAAGCCAGTTATAACCAAGAACTCTTTCCTTTAAATGCACAATTCATTCCTAACTTTGTCTTCAATTTAGAAGCCATTTTACACCACCAACTTAAAAAGGCACTTCGTGAAAACCACTGAAAATAACTCACAACCTGCACTAGAGCAGAAACTGTTAATAATGACTACATTCTGACAGTCGACAATTGCAGAATTAAGCCAGTTCTAGTAATGACTGCAAAACCAAGACCATTCTAGCACAGGAAGTTTCCATTTCAAATATAAAATCAGCCATGAAAACTAACAGTTCCTTTCTTTCAACATCAGCCCCGTCATTTGTACTAATAGCACCCTACCTTATTTATTTATTTATTGAATTTCTACCCCACCCTCCCAGCCAAGGCCTTACAGGGCTGCTGTCCAAATTACAGAGATAGACTAGCAATATGTGTATTGCTTCAAACACCTAAAAGCCTTATATAAATGCCACATGTTATATCACTCTGTGCACAAATGTGTGCCTTTTAAGTGCATACTCTAACAAATCATTCCGTAGAATATGAAGCGTTGTCGTTCTACTGTACGGGCTTACATATTACAAAATCATACAGATAAAGCGTGGTCCATCACATAATAGTGCATGCACAATTCCTCACCTAAACAGCTAGTTCATATAGTCATCAAGTCACAGGCTACATTTGGATGTCAAGATATAAACCAGGGTTTGTTGAAACCACTGCAGTTGGTGCAACAGACTCTCATTTGTCTCCCAGATAGATCCCAGTTTGGCTGTTTCATGCTTCTCTCCCAGCAGAGAGAATATTCTTCCTATACTACTTTCTCCATGGCCAGATGGTTGCAAGGGATGGTGCTTGGTTTCTCAACTCAGATATCTGTGGTTAACAAACCAGCTACAACCCCTTATCTGAAATCTTGGTTTGGTGCCCAGACTGCCCACCAACAAACCCTGGTTTGGTAGACCATGTGCATCTAGACAATGCAACTAACCATGGTTAGATGGAACCGTAGGTTCTAAACTCCAGTTCACTGTGACATCTGAATGCAGCCATGCTCTAGTCCAAGACCACCACCTGTACAAGCTAAGTAGATACGACACCTAATTCCCTGGACTGTTCCTTACCAGGGCTCAGTTAGACATGGATCAGAATGTTTTTTCCTGGACTGCACAACCTTCGCCAACAGTTGAGGAGCTGAATATTTGGATAAAACAAGGTCTTGCATGTATAAAATGAGTATGTCAGGGGAAAATACTCAGTCTAACCTGTACCCTGGCATGTAATTTTTCTGGGCACAAGAAGTTCATCTTAAAATGGTACAGTCCAGGAAGAGCTGCACAGTTTGATTTTGCTGAATGTACAAACCGGGCCATTTTATAAATAAATATAACGATCCATTGTCTGCTTGCTTCTGGTAATTGCTGCTGCTGTCATAGTTTTGTTTCACTCTAGAGGTTTCATGGTACATACAAACGTTCTCGGCTGGGAATTTGCACCTGGTTTCTGCATCAAAATGCTCCTGTCCCCAGTGACACTTCCACTCTGATGCCATTTCTTAAAATAAAATCACAAACAAACTGTGGTCCTGAAGCCATCTTTAAATGTGTGCATTCTATTTTCCCCTCGCAGACATAAATATATGGTTCACCAAAAGAAAGAAAAAATGAAAAAAGAAGATATACCTCAGAGAGACGAATGGTATCATTCAGCCAGCTTTTTCACTCTGTCTCATCAAATTCCCCTCCTTGCTACAGCCTTCACCCCACATGGCTTTTGCCCATACAGGCCCCATGATCCTCAGCATACCCTTTTTGTTGGTCAAAGGAGACATCCTCCTCCCTTTTTCACCAGCTGAAAAGCTGACTCGATCCAACTCAAAACACCTTGGGTTGAAAAACAATGCTTTATACTAATCAATTACCTATACAGAAACCATGATATCTGCACTCAAACACAAAATTAGCCTTTCTGAGTCAGATAAGTATCTAGCACAATGTCCAGTCAAAGGCTCCAAGGAGGACATAATGAGGATAGCTCACATGCAAAGACCACTGTTGTTGTCTCATGTCTGCTATACTGCTACTGAACATGGGAGTTTCTTTTCAGCCAATCATGATAAATAGCCACTGATAGTCACTGATTTCTCTAATCCTTTTAAAAGTAATTTATGCTATGCCTGAATGATTTAAATCTCCGGATATAAAAACCCACGAGAGGTTTCTCTGTTTTTCCATTTCCTGGAACATCTTGTCTATTCATTCAACATTTATAACGCTGAACAATCTTACAATAAAATCACAGGCACTTTAGGAGACCATCTAGATAGAAACTGGATCTCTATCTCATTTATCGTATTTTAAATAATAAAAGTGCAAGTTCTTTTCACATCTGTAAGACTGGGGGATGTAAAGGCCAATCCAATGCACCAGACAAGGCCTATCAGAGGGACAACTGCAGAAATACCTCCAATTTTCATCCAAGGTATGGAAAAGGTTTCTGCGGATCCAGAATGCAGATTTAGCATTTAGGGAAAGTAGATTTGACATGTCTGTGTATCTCACCACTATGCCATTTTTAAATACACAGCAAGCCTATAGACATTTAAAGAATTTAACGCATGGAAGCCAATGGCCTTTGTTATATTAATTAATTTGGTGTTCATTGTAATCCTGTATATTTTCCAAGCCCCTAAAAATGTTAACAAAAGCAATAAAAAAATAAAAGTGTCTGATAAACTAATCTAGCCACTTGGAATTCCTTTAAAATGAAGGAGGGTTGCTTTTTTAAAAAAATACAGATCATATTAATAGGAATAATTATGATCTGTAACTGTCAAACAGAAGATAGTCCAATTGCCTTATCAACTGTACATTTTTTTTTAGAAATGATTTTGAGTTCAACCTATTCCAAGAACAATCTGCATAGTGTATACAATAAATTACACAAAATGTGTTTGCTTGCATAAAGTCATCCATAGTCTGAAGCCTTCATTGTGAAGGGAGAATGGTGAAGAGATAATTTCCTTTTGGGTAAAGGGTAAAAATACCAGAGAGGTGAATTAGCCAGCTGTGCTGTCCTTTCAACAATGGAAAAGCCCTTTCCACAAAACAACCACCAGGTTTAATTTACTAGTCAATTGGCAGGACCATCCATGGCAAGCGAAAGGCACAACATCCTCTGTTCCTTCCCCCATTTACAACAACATTCTGGCTAACACAACCCCTCCCTAACGCTGGTACTTTTTGTAGTATCAGAATAATGTTTCACAGCTGCAGACTGGACTCCATCCGACCGCATTAGAGCTGCAGGACTGCAATCTTATTATCCCCCCCCCCCAACAGAGATCATGGGTGGGGAGAGATATGCAAAAATGCCAAGGGTCCCCACAAAGACACCTGCATGATGCTGACTGCCAGGGGTTGGGGGGGGGGGGGCTACCCAGAAGAGGTTTCCAGTGATAAAGCAGAGGTGGTAAGAGAGGCAAACTGGACCCGATTCCCTGCAGGGTGGGGCTGTGGCCATGCACAGGGGAACTGTGGGATTCATGCGAAATGTATCCGGGAAGGCAAAGAGGGAAGGTTGTCAAAGAGCCACTGCATTGTGCTGCATCATTTTTCCTGGGGCAGAAGGAAAGAGGGATAAAATGGGAGGGGGGGGGATCTTGCTTTTAAAATGGATGAAATAATTTAGGTGCGTCTGATTTCCTCATCCATATTCCTCCTCCCCCAAAGACAGGCACACTTAGGCTTTTGGAAAGAAATTGCTTCCCAAGAGAGAAGACACACACACGCATTCCCCTCAGTGTATACACACGTATCCCCACCCCACCTCAGATACAGACCTACACATCCCATCGGGCTGGCGACGGCGGAGGGACAGGGGGGACAAGTTATTCTTCCAGTGAACACGATTCGCAGAAAGCACGGGGGCCCCCTCCCTCCCTCCCTCTACGTCCCTCGCCCTCCTTTCGCGTCGGCACAAACCTGTTGGAGTCTTATGAGGAGGGGGGAGGGAGAGAAAGATCGGCCGGTCTCCTCCTCCAGACCTTTCGGCGAAGAGAGATGGAGGGCAGCGGAGAGAACGGGAGAGCCACGGCGAGGGCGGGGGCTGAGAGACCAGAGCGAGCGAGCGGCCACGCCTGTTTTGCAACCCCGTGTGGACCGTTCTGGGAAGCAAAACCTTGCCCGAGCCTCCCAGGTCCGGAGGCGCGGGGGCTATTTCTTGGGCTGCCTGATCCACCCATCCCGCCGGCGCCTCCTCCTCCTCTTGCCCCCTCCCTCCCCCGCGCGATTCTCCCAGGACTTGGATCAGCATCTTCGGAACAAAACAAGCCTCCCGTTTCTCAGATCGGGGGCGGAGGGGAGACAGCAAGGCGTAAGCCTCATCCCTCCGCAACATGATGGTGGAAGGAAGGCTTTCACCTGCTGGAGAGCCACCGCGACACTCGAGGGGGAGAGAACCGCCCGATCCCCTGCTCCTCGCCGAGGGGGAGTTCGTGCAGAGACGCTGCAGTACCCTGATCGTCATCCGGCCCCTGCCATGCAGTTGTCTCTCCACCACCCCCACCCCGCCACCTTCCCGCGCAACTCCATCAATCCCATCAATAAATGCATCACCAGCCACCCCTCCCCATCTTCTGCGCCCTCCCCCTCAAGGAGGCAAAGCCCTGTGCAATAAAGCCTCTTTCCCCTCCTCTCCTGACTTTCAGCAGGCTCTTTGCAATCCGCGACAGGGGGTGGGGGTGGAAGCTCCTACCTCTGCTCGCAGGGATTTGGGGAGGGGGGGATCCGATCTCCTTCGCCCTTGTATGCAATGCGGTGCGCTCCCTTTCTCAGCAGTGACGGCGGCGTGGAGGAGGAGGAGGAGGAGGAGGGGTGGGTGGATGGGGGGGTGATGATGCAGCAAGAGCAAAGAGGCAGCCTCGGTGGCCGGAGCGGGCAGAGAAAGGGGGGGGGGGGGGTAAGCGAGAGAGAAAGTGAGAGAAAGCGGCTCAGAGGAGGGCAGCAGCGGATGGAAGTGGAGAAAGGGAGTGGACTCCAGGAATCCGCAGCCAGCCGGCCTGCCCCTTCCAATGCCCGCCTGCACAGCAACAGCTGCACTGATTCAGACAGGGAGCGAAAAAGGGGGCGGAGAGAGAACGCGCGCCCACACAGGGACAGGCGCGCGCGCGTCGCACAGGAGAGGCGCGCGCGCAGGCCGACCCGCGAACGGCGGGAGGGAATCAGGACTCTAAGGCGAGAGGGCCGTCGCGGCCGGCGACCGATCCCCTCTCCCCACCCCCCAGCTCTCTGCATCGGACCGGAGGAACACCCCAAAGCCTTGCCAACCGACAGACTCGGCCTACCAATGGATCTTTTGTTAGTATGCCACATAGGGGACCATGCCTGTTCCTTCGCTCTCCTCTCTCTGGGCAAGGAAGGAACAGAGCAGACAGAAATGCAGTCCTGGACACTCATGGGTCTAGTTTCCATATGGCTGGTGGTGAAACCATATCTGGGTTATTATAACACTTATGTGCGAGCAAGGGTTCTCATGATGCTCTTTAAAACAACAACCCTTCTACATAGAAAAGTAGCCTGTCAGGAAAATTCCTTTAAAATACATCATGAGATGTCACACGTGTGGCCCCAGTGGTGGACCTCCTGATGGCACCTGGTTTTTGGCTACTATGTGACACAGAGTGTTGAACTGGATGGACCATTGGCCTGATCCAACATGGCTTCTCTTAGGTTCTTATCTTCTTATCTAATTTTCTGTATATAGGGGAAATCATAGGGATATCATCCCTAAGGAACAAACTACAGTTTCTGCATCCCCCCGCCCCCTTTTCAAAATGGATTTAAGGGAGGTGCAATAGGATGACGGTTAAGAAGTTTATTCAGTAGTCGTTTTGCAGATGAAAATTATCCCTCAACTGCTTTTTCTCTTGCAGACAAAAAACCATAGAAACCTGCTTGTTTTCCCTTATGAGGCAAACAGCAGCTGATGGTAATTTTTAGGAGGGAAAAATGGCATGATGGGAGTGTCAGAAACCTGTTCACCTCATCCTGGTCTTCTAGTTCAGATTGCAACTTCCACAGAGTGCAACTTCCATAGGCATTGAGAAACCCAAACTGTACTAAGCAAGACCCTAACAAGCTCAACTGAATTCAGCCGGCTTATAATTTTTGAGTAAATGGGCATTCAGTTGGGCAATATTTTTCATAACATGTAGTTCACTGACACACAGGTTATTTACTATGACTTGGATGCTGTTGGGAAGTGTTTTTGCCCTTTCTTCCCCATAGCACCATGGTGCTTCTGTGTACCTCCTTGATTTCCCCAGTCCTTCCTGTGATGTCCTCTAGACCCAGGCTATTTACAGCTTTAAAGGTCAAAACTATGCTCTGATTTGGGCCCAGAAGCCTTCCAGCAACCAGCATAGTGGTCTCAGAAGTAACCTGATGTTCGTCTTCTCAAGGAATTGTGTTCTGTCTTTTCCTGAGTTTTCAAAGGGGAGCATTTACAGTTGGGAAAGCCTGGTCCCATCTGTCTTAATTGGAATGAGCTCATTCTTTTAAAGTAGGTACTGTATAAAGCTGCTATAGAGTTCAGTGATTTGAAATTCAATGTTTTTGTTTTTATGTTTAAATATACTTTTTGTTAGTTTTATGGTGGGGGCTGGACATTTGTTTTGAAGCAATATATCCCATAATATGTTTACACATCAATTTTACACCTGTGTTCAGATTTATTTGGCTTATAATAGTAGACTATGTTTGTACAACTGGCCTGTTACAGCCGGCCAGATTAACCTGGGGTTACTCTAGCCTAGGCCAGAATAACCCCTCCGGGGTTATTCTAGGCTAGGCCAGAGTAACCCCGGGGTTACTCTGGCCGGGGGGTTAATCCGGCCTGTTACACCGGGCTAACATAGCCACGCCTATTTACATTTAACAACCAATACGATTGTCAGGATAAAGACCAATGAAAGATCTTCCCGCTTAGGGACTTTGCTTCGCTGTGATTGGTCGCTGGTCGGAAGCGACCAATAGGGTGCTAGTGCAGATGGAACCTTGGCTGGCTCGAAGCTTAACATGGGAAGTGAATTAGACGATTCATGTAATACTTTCAGTACATTACAAATATGAAAAGGTTTGTTCATAATTTTTAACCCTAACTTCGATACAGAAGAAGAAAATGCCATCGAGTTAGAACCAACTCATGGGCAACCCCATCCATGGGATATCCTAGGCTAGAGGGGAACAGAGGTAGTTTGCTTTTGCCTTCCTCTGCACAGCTTCCGCAGTCTTTCTTAGTGGTCTCCCATCCAAGTACTAACTGGCCAACTCTCCTTAGCTTTCAAGCTTTGATGAGGTTGGGCTAAACTGGACTATACAGGCTGCTCAGTTTAGACTCAGGCACTTGTAATAATTGGTGCGGTATGTGTGGTAGCTATGGGGTGAGAGGAGAGGCTCTGACGTGCACCTGCTTTCTGCCCTGAAAAATATCCAGTCTCCCATTCTGGTCTCTCCTATAGATTATACTCCAACTGCCTACAATCAAATAGAAAGGGGGGACACAAGCTTTAAAATAAAGATTGGTAGCATGTAACCTATACGCTCTCTAAAGGACTCTTATTTGCAGAACTTGTTAGATGAAGATGGTTAATTAATTATCATATGGCATTATGTGTAGAATAGCTAGGACTGAGATCCTAAGATTGTCTGGCAGACAGAAGCCTTTAGTGTTATGCACCACTAGGTGGTGAGATAGACTTGTTTTTAAGGCAAGAGATGTTTCAGAGGTGGTTTGCCATTGCCTGCCTCTGCGTCACGACCCTGGTATTCCTTGAAGGCTGCCCTTCCAAATACTAGCCAAGGCCGATCCTGCTTAGCTTCCAAGATCTGATGTGATTAGGCTAGCCTGGGCTATCCAGACTAAGATGGTAGTTATATGTGATAGAAAAGAATGAGTCCAGTAGCACCTTAAAGACTAACAAAATTTGTGGTAGGGTATGAGCTTTCGTGAGTCACTGCCTACTTCTTCAAATACAGCTAGAATGTGAGTCCATCTGTCCTAAAGGTTGGAAAGTTGAGTGATTTCAGATGCCATGCCAATGACAGTAGCCGATGTGATTAGATTAGGTGTGATATGCAGAGAGGTAGTAGGCATGGAGAAATCAGCATTGGTCTCGATTCAGTCCAGGTGGATGCATTGTCTCCAGCTTCCTTATCAGTTGCAATTCAGCAGCTTTTTCTAATCTCCCTTTGAAATTCCTTTGTAAAATAACTGCTACTTTTAGGTCAGCAACTGAATGTCCTGGGAGGTTAGAATGTTCCCTCACTGGTTTTTGAATGTTGTGGTTTCTGATGTCAGACTTAATGCCCATCAATTCTTTGTTGAAGGGACTGGCCTGTTTGTCCAATGTAGAGGGTGGAAGGGCATTGCTGATAATGATGGCATAAATCACATTAGAGGATGAGCTGGAGTATGAACCTGAGATGGTATGGCTGATGTTGCTAGATCCACTGATGGTGTTGCTAGGATCTATACGAGAGCAAAGTTGGCATCTTGGCTTGTTGCAATCCTTGGTACCAAAGTCCATGTTACTGTTAAGTAGTTTATCATTATGGGTGAGAAGTTGTTTTAGGTTAGCAGGCTGTCTGTAAGCAAGAAAAGGTTGACCCCCCAGTGCCTGTGTGAGGGACATGTCATGAGTTGTAAGTCATTAATAAGGCGTTGAACTGGCTTGAGTTGTGAGCTGTAGATGACCACCAGTGGTGTTCTGTTGTCCTTTTCTTTGGGCTTGTCTTGTAGCAAGCTGTCCATGGGTATCATTCTGGCCTTTCCAATAATCTTTCTCACCATATCAGGAGGATATTGTAGTTGCAAAAATGCCTGTTACAGATCCTTCAAGTGAGTATCTCAGTTTGAGGGGTTGAAGCCGATGTGACTATAGCATAGGGCTTGGCTATACACAATGGATTGTTTGATGTGGTTGTTGTGATAGCTGGAGGCATGTAGATATGTTTGCCAATCTGCTGCTTTCCAGTATAATGTGGTACTTATGTGTCCCTCGTTTATCTGTACTGTGGTGTCCAAGAAGTTTATTTCTTGTGTAGAATAATTCATAGTTAGATTGATGGTGGGGTGGAAGTTGTGGAAATCCTGGTGAACTCTCTCAAGGGCTTCCTGGCCATGGGTCCAGACAATAAAATATGTGAGGTAAATGGAGACCACTGCTTCTTAGATTTCTGACTTGACAGACATGACACTGATGGAGATGAACAACAAAGGTTTATTTAACTGAAAAGAAAGTATTTAATAAGGTAAATATGATGTGTGGATAACTTAGATATATATACAGTAAAGCTGCCTCTCAAATAAAGTAAATAACCCCTGAGGGGAAATTTTATTTCCCTTTCTTTGGACAGGGTACCTCAGGAGGTTCAAAGCTGCTCTTTTCTCTCACAGAGCACCTTTCCACAGAACCTACACACACCAGTAAGGAATGATGGGCCCTTAACAGGATGCTTATTTGTACCACTAAAATGCTTTCTTCCTTAAGGTGACCTTCAAACCCTGACTAAAAAGCCAAATAAAAGCCTTGCTAAACTGACACTCCTTTCCAGAACCACAAAATTCCTATCCAAAAGTAAAAATGGTTTCTTCACCCTTCCTAAAGTGAGGGTGGCTCACCCCCTCCCATCCAGTGGAATTCCATGGGCTCTGGTTGGCTGACAATCATTTGGATTAGCATGAGGCCTAAATCACAAGGATTGGCTGAGGGCCCCATAGGAGAGGTAGGACTTTAAGGGTGATTGCCATAGTATGCTTACTGGCATACGGATTGGGAATCTCTGAAAAAAGAACAGAGGTCACAAGAGGAAGTTATCTTTCTCTGCAAAATCCACTGAAATGACTGGGGACGTCCTTATGTTACAGAGTTCAAAGGAGAGCAGCATTCACACATGTATCTTATATAAGGATGGGCACAAACCGGTTTGTGGTTCGCAGAGTGATGTTTGTGGAAGAGCG
>NW_015172558.1:859023-865489 GCF_001447785.1 Gekko japonicus | reverse complement strand
ACCACACCTTAAAAAGGATATTATAGCTTTGGAAAAAGTGCAGAAAAGGGCAACTCGAATGATAAAAGGGTTGGAACACTTTCCCTATGAGGAAAGGTTAAGGCGCTTAGGGCTCTTTAGCTTGGAGAAACGACGACTGAGGGGTGACAGGTTTATAAGATTATGCATGGGAAAGAGCAGGTAGAGAAAGAGGTACTTTTCTCCCTTTCTCACAATACAAGAACTCGTGGGCACTCCATGAAATTGCTGAGCAGTCGGGTTAGAACAGATAAAAGGAAGTACTTCTTCACCCAAAGAGTGATTAACACTTGGAATTCACTGCCACAGGAAGTGGTGGCGGCTACAAGCATGGACGGCTTCAAAAGGGAATTAGATAAGCATATGGAGCAGAGGTCCATCAGTGGCTATTAGCCACAAGGTATAGATAGGGACTCTGGGGCAAGTGATGCTCTGTCATCTTGGTGCTTGGGGGGGTCAACAGTGGGATGGCTTCTAATGTCCTGGCCCCACTGGTGGACCTCCTGATGGCACTGGTATTTCTGGCCACTGTGTGATACAGAGTGTTGGACTGGATGGGCCTTTGGCCTGATCCAACATTGGCATCTCTTATGTTCTTATGTTCTTATGTACCAATAGGAGCCCTCCAAAGTTTAACGGGTACTGCTGGCTGCCAATAACAGAGTTCCCATTCTGCTCTATGGGATCAGAATGCTATATATACACTCAGCTCAGCTTCACAGCCTGTCTTCTCTCAGCGGTTTGCAGTTACATGGAGAGGCAGAGAACTTGTTAAAAGTGGAGTAGCAGAGCACATTCCCTTGTGATTGTGAACTCCTCTCCCCTGCTAGGGTTTTGGTATTAGGTTGACTCAGGGCTCTGAGCAACCTTGTCTGTCTGTTCACAGTGAGCACAGGGGCTTAGCTAGTGGGTTCCTCAGCTGAGGACTCATATTTTGATACTGAACTGCACTCACCTGCCGGAGTTCAGAGATATTAGGGAGACTCAGGGCTCCAAGCCACCCCGTCTTTCCGCTCAAGCTGAGCAGAGGGGTTAGTTAGTGGTTTCTTTGGCTGAGGCATCACATTTTGATTTCTCTCCCCTGCTGGTGTTTGGAGGTGTTCGGTGAACTCAGGGCTCTGAGCCACCCTCTCTCTGCTCATGCCAAGCAGAGGGGCTTAGCTAGTGGGTTCCTCAGCTGAGGACCCACATTTTATACCTTCCCACCCCTCCTGATTGTGAACCAACCCCTCTGTGCCATGAGGGTGAAAGTGGGTATTATGGGGGGAAGACATCCTCCACCCCCCGCATACCAGTGGCCTGTGTCCCTGAGCACCAAACCCATCCTGCCAGCCCACTGGAGCCCGCCTCTAGTAGGGCATCACCAGAGGTCTCAGAGCCTCCTTCCCCCGATCTGTTCCTAAGGTGCTCCATAGAGGACAAAGAGTTGTTAGCATTGCCCAGAGACCAGCAGCTGCTAACAAGATTTGAAGACGTCTCTGACAGCAGTGATTCAGAGGGGAGAAGCATCCTCCCCTTCCACCTCCCTGTTGCTGCTTCTGCCTCCAGTACACCCCTCCATGGCCCCTCCCAGTCCAATGCCAGAAAGCAGCCATCCTTCATCCCACCTTCTTCAGTCCTGGGGCTTCATTTCCACCCCCCAGTTTGGAAACATTTCCACCACATTGCATCCTCTCTGCAAGGAAGGGGAGTACAAGCTGGCCAGTATGTGTGATCTCCAGATAAAAAGCAGCATTGCTCTCGGGAATGCAGAGCTCATGTAATGGAAACAAGAGCTTTGCAAAGAAGTGCAGAGGCTACAGGCCAGCAGATATGGCCTGAGGGAACAGTGGGTGAAAGAGGCTGGAGGGGAGGAGCCACAGCCTGGCACCTCTGCCTCAAAGAGCCTAACCAGGGAAAAGCCTCACTACAAGTGTCAGTGGTATCCCTTTTCCCCTGATGGCCACCACATGGATTAACCATACTCACCCAACCATGGGCATTCCCAACCAGACCCAGTCAACTGGGTGGGGACCTGCCTTTCTTCCAGTGAGACTTCGATCTGCTGCTCCACCCATGTCCTCTTGTGCCTGTGACCTCTCTTGGCCTCCATCCCTGCCACAAAATTTTTAAAAAATGAGTATTGTACAGAAAGTATAACAATAAAGATGCCATGTTGTAAGGGATTCCATCATGGGACTTATTTAATTCCTAAGTAAAAGTGTATTGTCACCTACTAAGATACTTCACATGGGTCCTAGAATTATTTGCTTTGCATTTTTCAGTATGGATCTCAGGTTTGCACAGCCATAGATTTGTTCATTGATCAACAGTAGGTGGTATATTGGCAGCTTTGATTATTTGAAAGCAGACCAAAAATATAATTTGCTGTTGCCTAATGAGCCATAGAGCTAATTCATATATTATAAAACATATGTGACACTTTTTCTCTGAGAAAAAGTATGGTATAGTGGTTAGACTAAAACTGGTGAGAGCCAGCTTCACCTCCTGGCTGGGCCATGGAGCTCACCAGCAGTTCCAGCCCATGCAGAATCAGCATAGCATTGTATTGCTAGTGACTTTGGGCCAGTTGCTAGCCTTCAAGTTGACCTACCTCTCAAGACAGGAAAAACAAGGGGAGGGAATTCTATGTACGTTGGCTGAGCTCCTTGTAGGAAATACAGGATTAGGGATGGGGACAACCTGGAAAATGTGGTCTGGTTTATGGTTCGTGCGGTGTGCGATTCGCGAACCACAAACCATCATGAACTTTTTGGCGCTAGATGAATCAGTTTGGCATGTGATGCGGTAGGACACACCCCGAGCATGCTAGAGACACCAAACATGCAGGGTATCTCCGTCTGACTCTCCTCTACCTGCTCTCCAAGTTTTGTGAGGATTGGATTTACGGGGTGTGAGATTCAGCCCCCAAAAGAAGGTGCCTCCAAGAAATTGCACATATCCTATGCAAGCCAGTGCAATGTACCCAGCAGACCCAGTGCCACTGTGGCAGTGCAAAACCAACAGGACTAAGGTTAAAATAGTAATCTGGTGGGAAATGTCAGGCACAGGTACCAAAGTGTATAGAATGGACCCCCTACAGACTACATACACCAAACACACAGGGAACCTCACCCTGCCGCCCACTCCTCTATATGAACTAGCTCTATGGCCAGTTGACCAGGTCTGGCTGGGAATGCCCATGGTTGGGTGAGGATGATTAATCCATGTGATGGCCATTGGGGAGAAGGGATATCTCTGGGATTAAGGAGAACCAGGATGGTAGCCCAAGCACCTGGGGCAAAAGGTTGGGGTCAATTATTAGGGAAGAAATTTAGGCTGATGGTTGAGAGGTTTTGAGAGGCAGCATGGGATTGAGTGGATTGGCAGTTACTTTGTGGGGAGGAAGGGGAATGGAACCCTGTCCCTCACCCAGCTCAAACCTACCAAGCCCCGCACAAACATGCATCACATGGATACTGATTCCAGATGTAACTGTCAAGTACCTAATGATGTTCCTGACCTGTCATAGGTTAACTGCCTTTGAGAGGGTAGCTTGAAGCTCTCTTTCTTCCCTGACTACACATGTGTGCATTCTGCCTCATTCTTGCTTGCTTTCTAGCTTTTGCCAGAACAGTCACTTATCTGCATTTCTTGTGTTGCAGTTCCCTTACCAGAAGAAGGGAGATATTCCAGTCCCCATTTAATCCCTGTTCTGGTTTAACTGGCCAGTTTGATGTAGTGGTTAAGAGTGGTGGACTCTAACATGGAGATTCAGGTTTGATTCCCCACTCCTCCACATGCAGCCAGCTGGCTGACCTTGGGTCAGTCACTGTTGTCTCAGAGCTGTTCTCTCAAGAGTAGTTATCTCAGAATTCTCTCAGCCCTACCTACTTTACAGGGTATCTGTTGCAAGGAGAGGAAGGGAAGGAGATTGTAAACTGCTCTGAGACTCCAAGTGAAGGGCAGGGTATAAATCTAACTCTTCTTCTCCTCCTTCTTATTTTCCCCTTCTGAAGCCTATAGGTGGATTCTTACTCAGCTTACCTCTCTTTTCTCTCCCCCCACTCCTGTGCTTACATACATACATATATTCACCTACTACCTGATCTTTTAAACTAGAGATACCAGGGATTGAACCTGGGACCTTCTGCATGCAGATGCTGTGCCATGGAGCCCAAAGTCCTTTTCCAGTGCTGCCATAGGAAGGAGCTGCACACTGGGCTATTCCCATTTGGTCCTGTAGTTTTGACTCTACTCTTGCAGCCTGGGAAGAAGCTGCACTGCAGTGGCTCCCTCACCATCAAGATAA
Organism: Gekko japonicus; assembly: GCF_001447785.1. Lineage (NCBI taxonomy): Eukaryota > Metazoa > Chordata > Lepidosauria > Squamata > Gekkonidae > Gekko > Gekko japonicus. Next base: position 861,180 of record NW_015172558.1, on the reverse strand, counting down.
TGTCACAACAAGCCCACAGTGCACTATCCACTCAATTCTCCCCTCCCCATTTCAGATGGCAGATGCCATTTGCAATGGTCCCACTTACCATATGGATTAGGCAGATGAATGGGTCAAAAAGAAAAACAGTGTAATCATTAATTTCTGTCATGAAATTACAGTATGATATTCTACTTCCTTGACAGAGCAGAATGCTCTTTTGCTGAGGGTGACTGGGAAAGTTGTTGATGAGCTTTTCGCATCACCTGTGTGGAGCACTGATGAGTCACCATAGCAAACAAGTGGTTTCCACCTCCCACCAGACTCCTGTCTCCATCAAGGAACTGCATTCAAGCGCCATCTGATCCCCTCACATTTCAGAGCACTTTTTGTCTGAGAATGAGAGATGTTGTACCTTTGTTCAGGCCTTTTTTTCTGACAATAACTACACTATGCTTTGCATCCTCAAGTCAAAGACCTGATTTTATGAGTTTTCATGAGGCTTTGTCAGGAAAAAGGAGTGGAAACCAGGTAAAGATTTGTTGTCATTTGTATAAAACACATATAAAGTCAGTGGTCATAGAACAGAAAGGAAAATTCACACAAATTAAAACTGCAGGAATGTTTTAGGACTGTAAATGGACTTTATTCCATGTTTATATTTGATATTTGCACAAAATGATGCACATAAAAACATGTCAAAGCCTCATAATACAATCTAATATACATATCAGACAATATGCAAAACATATTGAGACTAGAACCTTATCAAAGCAGCCACAAACAGATAAATTAAAATTAATAAATTAAATTTAAAAGCCCTTCTGAACAAAACCAATTTACACATCCAGCAGAAGATAGTAAGGGAGGGTGCAGTAAAACCTCCACTGTCAGATTGTTCCAGAGCTTTAGAGTAATAACTGATAAAAGCTGTGGAATGGGCTATTAGTATCCTGACCTTTCTATGGGAAGAAACAGGAAGAAATGGGGTTGATGCAGTGGCACATACAGGGAGAGATGGTCCTTCAACTCGGGGAATCTGATTTTAATCAAGGAAACAGTGTGGGATGAAAGAATTCCCTCTACCACATCAGATATATGGTCCCATTCAAAAGTGAGCCCCCCGAGGTGGATTTTTACCATTTTTTAAAAATAATAATAATGAATAATATGACCCGCAGTTAGTCTCTGGTGTATAATAAGCAGAATTACTATTGTACTTATATTAAGCCTAGCCAATCAAAATGGCTTCCTCTTGCCTAACATTCATGGGGACTTATGTTGCACACACCCCAGCTCCATTTTATGCCTGAAAAGACCTCTGAGGCCTAAGCGCATGTTGTCCATGGGAACATAGTAGGATAGATCCCAGAATCTGATCTGAGGATCCCAATACAAGCCCCAAACTCCCTAATAACACCAATGGTTTTTTGGTAGGGATGTGCATTCAGATATGAATTAATCAAAATCTGAATGGAATCTCCTCTTTGTCTTCATACCTTTAATCTAATCACTATTCTAGTGCTATTTGTGTTCTCTCTCTCTCTCTCTCTCTCTCTCGCTCTCGCTCTCGCTCTCACTCTCACTCTCTCTCTCTCTCTCCCCCCCTCTCCCTCTTCCTCTCCCTCCCTCCCTCCCTCCCTCCCTCCAGATCTATGCATTCTGAATTTTAAAAATAATCTCCAGAAAAATTAACGGTATTATTATGTAGTGGGTGGTCGCCCGAACAAACGATAGACTACGTGGTGGTGCATAGCACGCTTTATTCAGTACACAACAAGAAGGAGGAACAAACGGCCGGCAGGCCAACTATATACAAACCTGGGGACACCCCCCTGGTCACCATTGGTGGGTTTGAATCTCCCGCCATGGTTCCCATTGGTTCCCCAGTGTAGGGCTAGGATCCTAGTCCCCATTGTTGTCCAGGACTGAAGCTCAGGTGTGTGTGCTGACCTCAGGTGGCGGTCAGTGGACACAACATCCCTCCCCCCATAGTCCGAACCCTCCCCTATGAGACATAGTCTTTAAGGTACGCTGGGGGCCGTCGCACCCTCGCGGATCGTCTGGGGGCCGGAGCTGGGGCCTCCGGGGTTCGGACCTCCGGGGCAGAAGTCTGAGGTGGTGCTGGGGCCTCTGCGGCTACTGATTCGGGCTCTGGGGACCCCGCATCCGCTGCCG
>NW_015172558.1:845366-858032 GCF_001447785.1 Gekko japonicus | reverse complement strand
CTGCGTGCGGGCCTGAAAAGCCAGCCGCCTAGCCAGCGTCGTCGGCCGCGGTGTGAGGTACCTTGTGAGGGCGTCGATGATCTCCTCGTAGGTGCATTCCAGGATGGACCGGGGTGCGAGGAGGCTTTTGGCGAGGCGGACCGTCCTTACACCGCATGAGCTCAGGAGCAGTGCCCGCCTCTTGCCGGCATCGGAGACCTCGTTGTACTCAAAGTGGCACGTCAGCTGGTCGGTCCACGAGTCCCAGAGTTCTGGTTGGGCTGGGTCGAAGACCTCCAGGTTCCCTCGGTTGGGGGCCATGGCGTGTCGGCAATGCGGGGCTTAGGTTTCCTGTCGTGGAGCGCGGGGCGGCTGGTGACCAGGCGTGCGCCAATGTGAGCTGGGAGGCGAGGAAGCCGGAGTTTGGGAGGAAGGAGGGCCGGAGTTAGAGCAGGGCTGAGCTGCGGGGACGCGGCGGCAGCGGCGCTCTCTGGCTGCGGGGACAGCTCAGGCGGCGGGGCGGCGTGCGAGCCGGCAGAGGGCCAGCGGGCCGAGCGACGGAGAGCTAGTCCGAGCTGCGGGGCTTACCGGCGGCGGCGGCTGCGCCAGCGACGGGGCGGCGTGTGCGCCGGAACAGGCCAGCGAGCCCGAAGAAGGCGGCGGCTGGGGAGCGCGACGGCGCACTTTGGCTGGCGAGCCGGGCTGGCGAGGCGGCGGGCGCCCGAGCAGCTGGTTGGCGCCGGAAGGAGGGCCAGAGGCAGAGCAGAGCCGCGGGGACGCGGCGGCAGCGGAACTCACCGGTGGCGGCGTCAGCTCAGGCGGCGGCTGGCGACGTGCGGCTGTCCGGCGAGCGGCGTGCGCTGCGCTCTTGAGGTCCGGCTTGGCTGCGCGGCTTAGGGTCGTTGTTTAGGAGGGCGATCATCCCATCCTCGTCGCCACTATTATGTAGTGGGTGGTCGCCCGAACAAACGATAGACTACGTGGTGGTGCATAGCACGCTTTATTCAGTACACAACAAGAAAAAAGCCAAACGGCCGGCAGGCCAACTATATACAAACCTGGGGACACCCCCCTGGTCACCATTGGTGGGTTTGAATCTCCCGCCATGGTTCCCATTGGTTCCCCAGTGTAGGGCTAGGATCCTAGTCCCCATTGTTGTCCAGGACTGAAGCTCAGGTGTGTGTGCTGACCTCAGGTGGCGGTCAGTGGACACAACAGGTATTGTAGTGGTTTCCTATTTGCATTTCATAACTGCAGAAATGTCGAAAAGGGAGACAGGTGGGATAATTCAGGAAGAAAGTGATTCAGCAGACAATCTAACAAATAGAGGCTTCTTCCAACCAGAAGAATTAGAAGATTGCTCCCACCTAAGAGATGCTTCCCCATAGATGTTTCAGCTAAGAGTCCCCATAGGCGTTTCATGTAAGAGTACTATCACCATAGATGTTTCATTGCTTTCTGTTTCCACTTTGTGCCAATAATTGCTCTATCCCTACTGGTTTAGGAAGAAGTTTCTTGAGCAAACTGGAGGAATAGAAGGAGAAACTTCTGTCTCTCAATATAAGCAGGGAGAAATCAGATAAGGAGGAGGAGAGGAGTAGATTGGATTTATACCCCGCCCTTCACTTGGAGTCTCAGAGCGGCTTACAAACTCCTTTCCCTTCCCCTCCCCACAACAGACACCCTGTGAGATATATGTGATGAGGAAGATAAGATGTGAGATATATGTGATGAGGAAGGATACAATATCAATAAAGCATCTTGATGTTTTTAATGTAAAAGTTGTCAGCATTTCTACAATTCAAATCATACACACAATCTTCCTGCCCCATTCCTCATTTCTGCTAGCCCCAATAGGGAAAAATATAGGCAACTCCTGTATGAAGATTGGTATGGGAAGCTGTCTATGGCTGCGATCACATGCACTAAATAATGTGAACTAGCAAAATCCAGTTGGAAAGTGGATTGAAAGTAATTATTTATTATGTGTGATCACAGCCTATTTTAAAAGAAACTTGGTGCATGTGGGCAAAGGGAGCTAAACCCTGACCCTCCTGTACCTGTCTTTTGGAGGGGAACATTTCAAGGACTAGAAAACTATGAGGTAAGCCATGAGGTAACAGTTTGCTCCTCTTGCCCACATACTGCTGTGTTTTTGTTTGAAAACAGACCACCAGCTCTCACTTGAACAGATGACTTTGTACAAAGCTATTGTTATGCCAGTAAAGGTTATTGGAATTGAATTGACTTTGTACACAAGGATCCTGTATTAATTATTATATATTAGAATTCATTTATGCCCAGCTGCTTTCTGGGACAGCCAAACATCTTCCTCTGCAACACTGTAAATTACACTGTTAATTTCTGCCAAAGCAGGTATGCTTTCTCCTGTCTACTTGAAACTTGGCACAGATGCTCACTTAGGTGAAGTATTAGGGATGGGCACAAACCTCATTTTTGTGGTGTGGTTCCTTGGTTTGTGGCTGAACCATGTGCAGAATTCTCAACAACAGATGGAGCCACAACAGCTGGACTTAAAGGGGGTGTTAATATTTATTTTGCACAGGATAGGGAACATGTTGTATTTATGGCCCCCTTTATTTATAGCCCCCTTCATGGTATATCAGTACATTCTATACTTTAGTAGCAAAAAATGTAAGGAAGCCATATTCATATCTGATCATTAATTATCTTTAGCATCTGTAATGGGTAACAGTGTGGTTGTTTCTAAGCATAGCATAGATGACATAATAAAAACAGGTTGCTTACCTGTAACTGATGATCTTCGAGTGGTCATCTGTGCATTCTCACCCATGGGATACAGTGCGCATGCGCTGGATCAATCAGCACTGTAACGGATTTTCGCGCCCAGACCTTGGGCATGCGCAGGAACCCCACCACGCATGCCCAGAGGGGTGGGCGCGGACATCCCACCAGTTCCTTCAAACCACCATGAATCAACCTCTATGGAAAATGTAGAAGCTGACAGCAGTGGAGAAGGAGGGTGGGTGGTGTGAATGCACAGATGACCACTCGAACATCATCAGTTACAGGTAAGCAACCTGTTTATCTTTGACGTGGTCTCTGTGCTTCACACCCATGGGAGATTAGCGAGCAGTGGCCTACCTGGAAGAGGGTGCTGGCAGGTCCTTACTGCGAAGCCGAGGATAAGATGTGATGTCCCATGTTGGTACGAGAGTTCTTACAGACGTCTAGGGTGTAGTGCCTTATGAACGTATTAGGCGTGGCCCACGTAGCAGCTCTGCAAATGTCCATTAGGGGAACTCCCTGAAGGAAGGCAGTTGAGGCTGCAACAGCTTGAGTTGAATTGAGTTGAATGAGCCCTGATAGGGCCAGGCAATGGCTGCTTGGAGATAAGGTAGCAGAGGCGGATGAGACTTGCAATCCATCCTGATAGGCGCTGAGCCGTGATGCGAGTGCCCAGCCTTGCTGGCGCATAGGAGATGAAAAGTTGAGAATCACGTCTCGTTGGACTGGTTCTATCTAAGTAGAACAGGAGCGCACACTTCGTGTCCAAGGTGTGTAATAGCCTCTCCTCTGGGGATGTCGGAGCCGGGAAGAAATCCGGGAGGAAGACCTCTGCCTGTAGGTGAAATTCTGACACTACCTTTGGCAGGAACGAGATGTCAGGTACGAGGTGGATGCTGTCTGGGAAAAAAGAAAAGTAAGGAGTGTCATGTCTGAAAGCCAGTATTTCTCCAACTCGCCGTGCTGAAGTGACAGCAACCAGAAAAGCCATTTTCCATGACAGGAATTTTAGGTCACAAGTTGCAAGCGGTTCAAAAGGTTTCCTGGTGAGTTGGTGAAGGACCAGGGGAAGGTCCCAGAGGACGGCAGGAGTTTTGATGGGAGGGTAGAGGTGCAACAGTCCCTTAAAAAAATGTTTCGAAAGTGGATGTGAAAACAGTGTGCATCCCTCAACTTGAACATGGTAGGCCGAAAGTGCGGCTAAATAAACCCTTAACGAGAAATGTGAAAGTCCCGAGTCAGCGAAAGACAGGAGGAAATTAAAAACTTTCTCGAGACCTGCAGAGGTGGCTCGAGGAGCATCGTCACCCAAGGAGGAACAGAATTTTTGCCACTTGTAATGCTACGACTTGTGTGTAGTGGACTTTCTGGCGTTTAGCAAGACATTTGCTATGCGGGTGGAAAAGCTGTTGACGCTATTCTCCAGGCTGTCAATTTCATTTGTGGCACGTCATGGTATAGGAGAGGGGACTCGGATAGGAACAGGAGGTCCTGTGCTGGAGGAAATTGATGGTAGGCTCCAGCTGACAGGTGGAGGATGGTTGAGAACCATGGTTGCTGTGCCCACCACGGGGTTATGAGGATGCAGTCCGCTCTGTCGGTGATGATTTTGTGGACCACTCTCAGAAGCAGGGGCAACGGAGGGAAGAGGTAGAGAAACCCTCTGGACCACGGATAGAGGAGACCATCCCCTAGAGACTGTGGGTCCTTGCCACCTCAGCTGCAGAACAGAGGGCACTTTTTGTTCACTCTGGTGGCAAAAACATCTATTTGGGGAAGAGTGGGAGAAGGTAAGTTGGGTTCAATTCCCACTCGTGCAGACTGAGTCCTGCCCGACTCAGGTGGTCTGCCTGCATATTCATGTGGCCCGGGATGTGCGTGGCAACTAAGAAGATGTTGTGGGCTATGCAGAAGTGCCATAGCTGGAGGGCAAGGTTGCAGAGACGTTGGGAGACAGTGCCCCCTTGCCTGTTCACATAGCTGAGGGCACTAGTATTGTCCGTGAGGACAGTGACACATTTCCCTTTGATCAGGGGCAGGAAACTGGTGACCACGAACTGTATCGCAAGCAGTTCCAGAAAATGTATGTGCCATTTCCGTTTCTGAGTGTCCCATCTGCCTCCAACACAAAGTCCCATCATGTGGGCACCCCAGTCTGAGAGGGAGGCGTCTGTAGTTAGGGTAATTTGGGGTGATGGAGGATGGAAGGGTGCTCCCTGGAATAGGTTGGAAGGGATAGTCCACCAAAGTAAAGAATCCTGTACTTTGACAGGTGGGAATAGGTGTGTGTCTCTCTCTCTGGATTGAAATTGTGAATAAACCAAAGTTGTAGGACACGCATTTTCAGCCTGGCACAGACCAAGATGGAGGTGGTAGCAGCCATCAGACCAAGGAGCCTCTGTATTTGGAAAACCGTTACCGAGGGTCGAATACGCATGACAGTGGCAAGATCTATGATGTCGGCTGCTCTGTTTTGTAGCAGGTCGGCTCTGCAAGCTGTGGAGTCCAGGAACGCACCGATGTACTGTATTTTCTGGACCGGTTGAAGTTGAGATTTTTCCAGGTTTACTTGTAGACCTAGGTTTTCCAGGAGGACTAGCGTCTCGTTGATGTTTGAGACTAGATCGTCCCTGGAAGTCGCTACCAAGAGCCAATCGTCAATGTATGGGTAGATGGCGATACCCTTGAGACGGAGGAAGGCTGTGACCACCATAATCGTCTTTGTGAAGACTCTTGGGGCGCTTGAAAGGCCGAATGGCAGGGCTGTATATTGGTAATGATGTTGACCAATAGCGAAGCGTAGGTATTGGCGGTGGGACAGGTGGATAGTGAGGTGGAAGTATGCGTCTTGGAGGTCGAGAGTGGCCATCCAGACGTTCTTTTGTAGAAGTGGCAGAATCTGCTGCAGGGACACCATGCGGAAGCGGTGGTATTTGACAAAGTTCTTTAGCGCCCATAGGTCTAAGATTGGTCGAACGCCTCCATCCCGCTTTGGGATGGTGAAATAGTGGGAATAGAATCCCTTGCCCCATAGATGTAGTGGCACCTGCTCGATGGCTCCCTTCTGCAGAAGGACAGACACCTCTTCGAGGAGGGCCGAAGAAGGGGGTGTGGAGACGAAGACAGGAGTAATGGGGTTCTGGAGAAATTCTATGCGGTAGCCGTGGGTTAGGATGGACAGCACCCATTCGTCTGTGGTGATGTGACCCCAGGTTTGGAGAAAGGGGTTAGACGGGTTGGATTTGACTTGGAGGTAAGGAAGTCAAAAACCCTGCTTGGAGGACTTTGGCTGCTTATTGCGGGAAGACTGTTGTCCCACCCCAAATCTGGGTTTTTGAAATGTGGGCTTCTCACCACCAGAAGATGTACATGGCCTCCATTGCCTGTCAGGAGATTGACGGTTTGGAGTGCATTTTTGCCAGGGTCTAGACCAAGGACGAGGTTGATATTGCTGCCCTGTAGAAGATGAAACTCCAAGAGTGTGAGAAGCCTTTATGCTCTTATCCATATCATGTAATATGATGTCTGTGGTGCTGTTAAAAAGACCAGGGCCATCGAAGGAGAGGTCTTCTACATATGACCTAGTATCTGGTGGAAGATTAGTGGTAATAGGAATGCCTTCGTAAAGCTATTGCAGAAGCCATAGTTCTGGAGGAAGCGTCTAGGGCATGCTTGGAAGTATTAATCTGTTGTTTTGCAAGTACCATGCCTTCTTTTTGGATTACGCGGGCTGCCTGAAGTTTGTCTTCTGGAAGGTGAGCCAGAAGCTCAGAAAACCGTTCCCACAAAGTGTATTGATACCTACTCATACATGCTAAGTAGTTGGTGGCCTTCACTCCTAGCGCACCCGTGGAGTAGCAACGTCGCCCAAATGCATCTGCTCTCTTTGTCTGAAGGTGCAGAATGTGTTCTCTTGGACTTGGACGAAGAGGTAACTACCATGGAGTTTGGTTGGGGATGGGAGAATAAAAATTCTGCTCCGGTTTCCTGGACTCTATACATATGGTCCAAGCGCCGTGTTGACACTGGGGCTGAAGAGGGTTTATCCCATGGCGCTTTCGCTGCCTGTAATAAGACTGTGGACATGGGCAATGCTATGGCCGTTGACGTATCAAGTTGTACGATATCGAAGACGGTATCTGTAACCTGTGGTTGTTGCTGCACGACTGAGAGGCCAAGAGAGTGGGCCATTCTTTTTATGAGGTCTGCATAAGAAGTTAGATTGTCAGACGGAGATATGGGCTGGTCATCTGTTACTGCCTGGTTAGGAGATTTGTGGTCAGGGGAGGTATGGACCTCTGAGGCCTCCATATCAGAATCGTCCTCTACAGAAACTGAGGAATCAGGATCTGGCAATTGAACCGGGGTTGCTTTAATGTGGCTGGTTGACTCTGTTGGTGGTGGAACAGGAGGACTAGGAGGATGATAGATTTCTGGTCTATGCTGCGAGGGATCATCAGACGGATGATTTGGAGAACGAGAGAGAGATGCTGAGGGTCCGGACCTAGGGGGTGACCGTGATCTGTGGGCAGAATGGGCAGAGTAACGATCCCAATCAGAGTACCCCACCAGAGTCAACCACGGCATGGATGGTGGATAAGCCCCATAGAGATATCTCAGTTGGCGGTGATCTCATGAGAGAACTGGAGGTGGGGGCATGAAGACTCGTGGAGATCGACTTCTGGAGCGGGAGCGTCCAGGAGACAGCGTAGTATCCTTTCTCTGTGAGCGGCCCCTATAAGCTCGCTCATCGATATCGACAGGCTCAGCAAGCAGACGGGGAGGATGACGTAGAGTATTCCTGGAGATCTGCCGATGCCGACCTGCATCGACATTGGCATAGGCCTTGGAGACCGTCGATGTCAATGACGGAGAAGGAGAGCGATCCACGCCCCAGGGGTCACTAATGATCTCAACATTCTCGATATCGGAGAAAGGATGCATCTCTACCAACGTGTCCTGATCGAGTTGATGTATAGGAGAGTCCATGAGCTGGATGGTCAGTATCGGTGGAGCGGCATGGGCCACCAATACTACTGTTGGAGCGGGGGCACGTTAGGGGCGTTACCCGGTGCAGACGCTGCTACCTTTCCCGTCTTTGCCACCTTTAGGGACTTAGAGGAGCCCTTTTTGGCAGACTTGTGCTCCTTGCTGGGCTTCAGCTTCTTCTTCGTTGGAGTGGACGTGGAAGACTGCGCCCTTGATGCAGGAGGCTTTGACATTGATTGGCCAATGTCGGTGTAGGGCTTCGATGCCGAAGCCATCTATGTCAATGGTCTTTCTGAATCCATCGCTGAGGGAGGATGTAACACCGATTCCAACAGCGCTACTCTGAGGAGTGCCACACGGTTTTTTCTGGTTTGGTTAGAAAACCTGGCACAATGGCGACAAGACTCGGGCCGGTGTGTCTCCCCCAAACAAAAAATGCAAAGGGTGTGGCCTTCAGGAGGAGCGAGTTTACTGCCGCAACCCTTGCACCGGTTGAAAAAGCCCCACTTCTTCTCCATAAAATAAGGAAGATGGAGAAGAATAAAAGGTGGGGGGCGGGCCGAAGGCCAAAATGAGGTAAATGAAAGAACTTCCCCCTCAACAAAAAACATTTTTTTTTGTTTTTTTGAAGAACAAACGAACAAAGACTAGGAAAAAGAAAGAAAGCTGAGGAAAAAATCCGAAGAGCCTGTGAGGCAAAAATAGTACCGATCAGACCATCGAACAAAAGGTGCTTCCAGCGCGGCGGAAAGAAAGGAACTGGTGGGATGTCCGTGCCCACCCCTCTGGGCATGCGTGGTGGGATTCCTGCGCATGCCCAAGGTCTGTGCACGAAAATCCGTTAAGAGCTTGCTACAATGCCGATCGATCCAGCGCATGCGCACTGTATCCCATGGGTGTGAAGCACAGAGACCACGTCGAAGATCTACTTCATCTGCTGCTCAGGTATCTTCAGTGGGAGAATTGCATGGGATGAATAGGGAATGTGGTTTTGGAGGTTTCTCTAGGCAGCTTCCCTTCCAGATCCAGCCAACAACATATGTCTTCAGGTTTATTCAGAAAACACTGGCTAGCTGTGTGTGGTTATTAGGCCCAAATCCATCTAGACTCCTTCGTGGTAAACACAAAATGCCGAAGTTTTAGTTTCATGGGATTGGGGCCGCCTCCGCCAATATGACCACCATCGTGTACTGCAAAGCAGTGCCGTCGGGGTGGGCTGATTAGCCAACTGGGACATCTCGGCCTACGACACCCCCCTTTCTGCTGACCTCACGGTGAGGTAGAATAATGAGTGGGTATTTTCAACTACCGATGCATCCTGTGAGATTGATCTGTGTTTTAAGTGGTCAAATTGTATAATTTTATCGCACCCTGTGTGCCTAAATTGTTTTAATGTGTTATATTTTATTGCACTGTTGAGCCATGTAAGCCACCCTGAGCCCGCATGCGGGGAGGGCGGGGTATAAATGAAATAAAATAAATAAATAAAAAGCACGGAAGATTCCTCAACTTTTTTGAGGGAAAAAGAAGAAGCTTCCTCAACTTTGCAAAGTCTTTCCAGTATATTTTCTACAAATTTAGTTTCTTTGACTGGAGCCTTAAGGTATTGACTTAGATCCTATCCTCCTTTTTTGCTTGCAGAAAGCACTTCCACATGTGGAAGAGGGGAGGGTGCTTTTCAGCTATTTCCTACTACTCCTACAGATTCTCAAAGTGCCCTGCCCCCATCTGCCAGGTCTCTATAGGTCCACTGACCCATGAGGCGGAGGGATTTCAGGGGACACAGCAAGTTACATAGGGAGGGGAGTTTCCCTTCATCTAGCACTTCTCTGCTTGTGCTAGCTAGCTTTGGCTCTCATGGGTAATGAAGGTCCTCATCAAGATACAATGAAAAAAGGTAATAGAATACATTCCATATAAGTGGATTTCAGCCTCTCTAGAGTGCGGTTTCAAGTGATGCTATTTTTGTTCCTAATGCATATTTTTTGTTGTTATGACGTATGTCATGTAGGCATTTTTAATTTAGTTGATTATCTCTGGAAATGCTGAGCACTCAGATGATTTGAATAACATGCACTCCAACCTTCAAGATGCTCATTTTTGGCAGTGCAATATCAATAATTTTTGGCTTGTAGAGAGGGATAATATTTGAGCTCCTCCTCCTCCTCAGAGAGCAGAGCCAAATATTATGTTTCTATATGGCAAAAATTATACAGGCTTCATTAGGGTAAACCTTCTCCCATACTTCCACCACCTCCACCGACGGCGGAAATACCATCTGACTGGAAGTATCCGTGATAACCCAGCAGCCATGTGAACCACACGGCAGCAAGACCAGCCGATTGGCTTGGACCATCATTGGACGATAGTAACAACTCAGACCATCTTGGAAATTTAAAAGCACTTTATTTGTAATAGGATATTATTGATTGTGATCTGTGATTTTATTGGATTTTATTGTTTTTATGAATGGGTTTACCCCCTTGTAAGCCGCCCTGAGCCCGCTTGCGGGGAGGGCGGGGTAAAAATACTTAAAATAAATAAATAAAATAAATACTGGAGTTTTACCATTTCTAGGCTCTTTGACTTGGGAATCCTGAATTTCCTAACATTTTATTTTTGCTACATTCCTACCTCACTTTTTTCCATCCTGAAGAGCACCATAGTTAAAGTTCCCAGGGTATTTCCTGTACAGGTTCTGTACTTGTTTAGCTTCAACACAACTGCTGTATAACCATGTCCTCAGACCATAACCTGGGCCCCCAGAGGTTCTGTGTATGGCAGAAAGGTATCCCAAATCAAATAATTCTCAAATGATGAGCAAAATGTCTTTTAACATTGTATGTTATTGTGAGAGCTGTGCAGCCAATGCAAATCAATGCTCATGTTTTGCACATGTTCAGAATAGAATCCACAGGTCACAATCTGGAGACCTGAACTTTGCCAGTGCAGAAGAAGAACTGGCTACTCCTTGCACTACCCACTACCCTAGTTCTTTCTGAGTGCCATCCAGGGATGGTATCGGAGTCATAGTTGGACGCCTGCTGAAATCCACAGCATAGCAGAGGGTCCATCACCTTCTGAAGATACTTGGTCCATCAGCTCCCACCAGCAAGTGGGAGATATCCCAGAAACACCACAGTGATCTCCTGAGCAAACTCCCATTTCCTGATCAGAGAGGTGCTTGGAAGAGAGAAGCAGAGTGTAGAGAAACAGAGCACTCCTTTAAGCTCCATCAGGGCTGGGAGGGTCAGAAAGAATTGGGGATCCGTTCTTTGCAGCAGATTGCCCCAGTGGCTCTTAGGACATTTTAATGGACTGATTGCCCATTTACTGGTTGGACAGATGATCAGTGCAGGAGGGCAGTGACCTTTAAAACCTCCAGCACTGACCCCAGAGAAGTAGGGTTTGTTTGTGTGGTGAGTATGCACACGAATTTGTTTGTGGGGGGGAGCAGCTGGGTGGACAAGGATGAAATGGTGACAGGGCACTGCAGGCCAACTTGCTATGGGCTCACCAAAACCTGGAGCCAGTCCACTCTTCACCAATTACCTTCCCCTGCCATCTACTGTGGAACAGAATTAAAGTTCCTTCCATTTACTCCAGCAGAGAAGGGCAGAAAGTGAATGGCAGGACAAAAAGAGGAACAGCATGGGAGGCACAGCAGCAGCAGCAGTCTTTCCCACTGCATTCATTGGTACCATTAAGGTAAAGGTCAGTTCTCTGGGCTGTGTCTGAGCAACATTTCTCTAGAAAGGCCTTGACTGCTGGAAACAGCAAAAGAAGCCCAGTGGAATACGGGGTCATTTTGATTCAACAGCATATAAACAATGTTAACAGAGAATTGAAACACACAATGGCTAAGCTTACCCTGGAGGAAATTGTACTTCATCAGGATGTAGTTTGTATAAATAAGCCTTCATTAAAAAATCCGAGTAGATATTGAAAGTCTTTTTGGAACAGGAAAAATAATGGAATGGGCAGCTCCATGGCCTCAGGAAAAGCTAAGTGTTGCAGCTTAACGTGTTTTGATAAGCGAAATAGCCAGGAGTTTGTGATGGAAGAGGGAGAAGGGGGTGGGGGACTGTATCCCTGTACCGAACGTCAAGGCCTCTGAAAGTAAGAATTGGTGAGCATAAGAGCTGCATCAGATTAAAGAAACGGACCGCGCCACTAGTTAATCATTTTCTGGACTTGGGCCATACCGAAAAACAGTTGAAATTCTGGATCATAGAGACCGTTCAGACTACTAATCCAAACATGTGCAGAGTGCTCCAGAAAAGAGAGTTATTTTGGATTCACCATCTACAGATGTTGGCTCCCTTAGGACTGAATGAAGAAGTGGATTGGACTTGCTGTCTTTGAAAACATCTATACCTGTCATTCTGTAGTTTTTTATGCTGACCTTGTTCCCCCCCACTCACGCTGCTCTTTCTCTCTCTCTCTCCTGTCTACCCCCCCCACCTTGTAATTTCTTCCTTGGAAAGCATTGTGCAATGCATGTGGGTGATTGCATCATCCCAGATTTCACTATATATTGATGTAACTTTAGCAGCTTGTAACTTGATCATTACCTTTGATGGAGATGACACACATCTAGACCAATGAAATCTCTGATACCAGGTTTGTTGGCCGATTTAATTATATTTCAGGCTAAAATTACTCTAAAATTAGACTTATAAAATTTCATTAATTGTATTTTTATTTTTATTCAGAATAATTTGAAGAATTGGCATGGCTATATTTATGGCCCAGCATATAAGCTAGTAGCATAACTAAAAACATATAAGGTAACCAGCAAAAAAAAATCTTTATTATTATTAATGTTTTATTTTTTATACATTAGGTATGTAATAATCAGGCTCCCCCCCCCTTCTTTTTTCCTTTCTATAATTTCAGGAAACAACATCTGGTTTTTCCTGAAATTAT
>NW_015172558.1:836366-845313 GCF_001447785.1 Gekko japonicus | reverse complement strand
TTTTAAAAAGTATATATGTGTGTGTGTGTGTGTTACACACACACACACAAACCCCCCCCTTTTATACATTTATTTTGGATGTGTGTCAGTGCAATATAGAGAACTAGGAAAAAGGCCCGTTGTGGAAATAAATACAACGACCTCTAGAAAGAGGCTCTGGGCGGGTGCCCCAGCCTTGGACACTCAGTTTCAATTTGCTGTGGCAACCTCAGCAGGGTATAATGACACTGAGTCTACCATTATCTCCAGAGGAACTGATCTCTGCTACCTAAAGAACAGTTGTAATTTTGCGTGATCTCCAGCCCTCACCTGGTGATTGGCAACGATGGTTCACCAGAAGGGAATGGTTGGTTTGGAGGGTGGAGTCTATGGCTTTGTACCTGTCCGAGGTCCCACGCCTCCTGAAACCTCACCCTCTCCAGGCTCCATCCCTCACATCTCCAGGAATTTCCCACCTGGAGTGGGCAACTCTATCTCCTTTCCAGCCAATCATCAACCTACCTTTATTTCCCCCTCACTCTTCAGCTTTCCACCCCCCCACACATCTGCAGCCTCTCCTGTGCTCTGAAGCCCTGACTGCTACGTCATAATGGTTGTCATACGGGGGCCACCTCAGCAGCATATAAGGATACAGAGCCCACCATTTTCTCCAAGGGAACTGATCTCTGCCACCTGGAAAGCAGTTGTAATTCTGAGTGATCTCCAGCCCTCACCTGGAGATTGGACACATTTTACCTCAGAACAGCAAACTGTTTAGAATGTTAGATTCAAAAGCCAATCAAGTCGCATATGCAAACGACCTCTGTGTTCTGAGGCAAAGGCCAATGAGGCTGCATATGCAAATAACCTCTGTGTTCTGACTGGCTATGGGGGGAGAGGAACAGCAAACTGTTTAGAATGTTGGAGGTGAGACTCAAGTGATGCAGCCAGTGGATAGGGACGGATTCTGAGTGACACACCAGGGCACCAACCATTTCCGGAGCGTGTGGAATGTTTTAGAGAAGTGCCACCACCATTCGGCTTTTATATATAAGGAAGATAGTGACCACTGAGGAAGGCCCGAAGGGGCCAAAACGCATTTGGTCCTAAGTTAAAAAATGTTTACCCGTCAAGTGTATTTGTATTAGAAAAGCTACAGACGTAACACCTCCACAACCCACTGTTGGAAAATGCAAAGACAATATTGTCCCCTTCTTCCTTTCTCAACTTTCCCAGGGTAGGAAGTGTCTGCTGAGGGGGAGGGAAAAGTAGGGAAGACCTGTGACTATCAGCGCCTTCTGTTGATGGATCGATGGATCTAGCCCTGTGTTATATCTGAACATAAAACAAAAGGCCATGTATATTGGCCCTGAATATTCTGGCTCAGATGGACATGACATCATTCTCTCAGGAGATGTTGCCAGCAACATAATAATTTGACTGGTGACCAAGCTAAAACTCTGAATATTGGTTCATTTGGCAGCACAAAATACTTGCATATGTACCTCAAGATAAGTGGTGTTCATTTCCTGTTTCATAGTCTGATGTTTGTTGATTCACCATGTAAGCCAACTTGAATTTCTTTGGAAATCCATTACATTTCCCCCAAGCTTGTGGTTTTTGTCTTACAAGAATCAAAGTGTTGCAGAAATTAGGCAATTTAAACCTGGCGAGTAAAGATATTCTGCTGGTCAATTTGTGACTGAAGTTTATATTGTGAGTGTCTGCTAGATAACTTTAAGAGTGCACCTGGAGGTGACATTGGTGGTGGCTGGAAAACTTCTAGTGGAAAACGCATGTTCATTAACTATGACATTTCCCATGGGAAGAGATTGCTTTCAGAGATATTTCCATTGCAGGCATAAAACCCCATTTGTTTTGACTGATTCATTACAGCAGATTATTTATTACATCTAATAGCTCTTTGGACATTTTAATTTGAATGCATGCAGTTGTAGGGCAGATTCTGCATGCCCCTATGCATCCTTGGGCACAGGATGCCTGCAGTCCCCTTAATCTCATTTTCCTTCACTCTTTCT
This sequence comes from Gekko japonicus, assembly GCF_001447785.1. NCBI lineage: Eukaryota > Metazoa > Chordata > Lepidosauria > Squamata > Gekkonidae > Gekko > Gekko japonicus. The sequence goes on along the minus strand of NW_015172558.1, from coordinate 843,295 downwards.
CCCCATTGCAGGTAAGCTGGAGAAAACAGAGTATAACTTCCTTGCATTCTTCTTACACCCATCACTGCCAGCAGATCTAAAAGGTGCATGAATTAGTTGCTGCTCCAGTCCTTCTAGCACTTTTCTTTCAGGAAATAGGAGACTGTCCCTAAGGTTACCTGCAGAGTTGCAGGAGCTTCTTGGCCAATGTGACCTGGAGAAGGCAGCATAATGTCGTTCTCTTCTGCTCTGTTTCCTCCTCAGCAACCCGGTGTGTATCCCATCGGGAAATGGTAGATCAACCCAGTATCTCGTCAGGGTGGGCCTTCTCCAGCTGGGGCTTCAGCAGCTATCCAACCATACCAACCTCTGGTGCCAGCCCTACTGATAAGAACATAGTCAATGCCAATCATCTTCCTATGTCCTGAACATTAAATAGTCCCATACGATCCTGCCCAGTCCTTGATCCCACCATCACAGACACAAAGCTGGCTGCTGACTGCCTTCCTTAAGCCCAATGAAGCCAAGCCAAATGACCCTGAAGAACCAGGAGATGCTAAAAATAGATATCCTTCACCTTGTCACGGAAGGGATTCCAATCCAAATAATACTTGAAGATAGGTACCATCTTGAATATGGCTGTTAACTTTTTTCCTCTGGACAGTGACATATTTTCTTGAACAGCTACATGCTAGGCAGAAATACAACTGATGAATCTGTCCTCATTTCTTCATTGGCGCCCTTAGAAAAATTGCAGTTGTTACTGGCAAAGAGGAGAAAGTAGCACTGCTACAGTTCAGTGAAGATGTGGATTTTTTTTTAAATGACAAAAATAAGATCATTATCGAATTGCTGGATTTTAATTTCTGAGTGAAGAATTCCCAGTTTTACTCTTTTTAATCCTGATTAGGATTGAGAACAACTGTGGGAACATTAGCATTTCCTACAGTAAGTAAAATTTAAAATGGTTCAATGCTAGAAACAGAATGTGGATTGTGATCAGAACTGAATTGGCCACATCATCCTTGGAGCTCCCTTTGCAGAAAGAATCTATGCAGACCCCTTCTCTCACACAAAAAGTCCCACAAAGGCACAAGTAATCTTTTTTTAACAAAATGAACCTGCATAGTATAGTGGTTAGAGAATCAGACTAGGATTTGGGAGACCCAGCTTTAAATCACCATTCTGTGAAAACTCCATGTGGAAGGAACCACACACTAAATACTCATTGGGAGCATCAGCCACTCAAGATTCTCAGGCTAAAGTAGCCAAATCAAAACCTAGATATGCCGCCTATTCTTTTAAGGGATATTGAGAGAGAAATTAGTTGCTGCATCTCTCGCTTTGTTTCTCCATTGGTTCCTTGGCTTCTCTTCCTTCTCACTTGCAATGTAAAGAAAAACAGGGCTCTTAGGTGTTTAACATGGGAATACTAATCTATACATCCAGTAGGCAGGACATGCAGTACTTTAGAAGTTATGGGGGAGCATCCTTTTATCATCTTAGCTGAAGGAATTGTGCTGGCTATGGGATGGGGTGGGCTGGGATAGGGGAGGCTTTGAGGCAGCAGCTGCCTTCTGGATTGAAGAACATCCTTCCCCAGCTCTGACCTCTCCTGTAGATTCTTTATACCCCAACCATCCACAATCAAATAGAAAGGGAAACACAAGCTTTAAATTAAAGATTGGTAGTGTGCTTCCTAAATGTCTCTTGCTTGGAAACCTGGTTACACGGCAGGTAAACAGGGATCACATTTTCTTAGATATTAGACTTGACAGGCAAGACACAGATGGATATGAACAACAGAAGTTTATTTAACAGAAGATAAGGTAATAAGTTAAAAATGATGTGTGGATAACTTAAATGTATAAAATAAAGCTGGCTCTCAGATAAAGTAAATAACCCTTGAGGGGAGATTTGATTCCCTTTTCTCTGGACAGGGTACCTCAGCAGGTTCAAGGCTGCTCTTTTCTCTCATGAAGCACCTTACCACAGAACTTACACATACCATTAGCAATGATGGGCCCTTAACCAGATAATTATTTGTTACACTAAAATAAAGTTTCTTCCCTAAACCAACCCCCAGACCTTAACTAGAAAGCCAAATAAAAGCCTAGCCAAGCTAACGCTCCTTTCCAGAGCCACGAAATCCCTATCCAAACGTTTTTTTTTTAAGTTTCTTCAACCTTCTTAAGATGAGGCTGTCTCACCCATTCCCATCCAGTGGAATTCCATAGGCTCTGATTGGCTGATAATCACTTGGATTTGCATAAATCCTAAATCAGAAGAATTGATTCAGAGCCCCTGGAGGAGACGTGGGACTTTTAAGGATGATTGCCACAGAATCCTACACCCTTGTTCTTTGGCACTCTTGGGAACCATTACGTGATGACATTAACATGGTTAACATGAGGATAATCATAGTTCAGCTAGTAGTTTTAGTCATGGAAATGGCATGGCAAGAAAAAGTTAACTCTTTCAATCCATGGCAAGGTTTAATTGTGAAGTGGGGTGAAGTAGGGTGGCACTTTCTGAACATTCCACATGCTCCTAAATCAGTTGGCACCTTGACTTGTCACTCAGAAGCTGTCCCTATCCACTGGCTGTGTTGCCTGAGTCCTGCTTCCAACATTCTAAACAGTTTGCTGTTCCTTTCCCCCCTATAGCCAGTCGGAACACAGAGGTCGTTTGCATGTGCGGCCTGATTGGCCTTTGCCTCTAACATTCTAAACAGTTTGCTGTTGGGAGTCATTGAATGTGTTCTGAGGTAAAATACATATCCCAGTCTTCCCTTAAACAGTTACTGGAGTTGCCAATCTCCCTGTGTGGCCTGGAGATCTCCCAGAAATTACTGTGTTCCCCAGCCACATCACATCATTTCCTCTACAGAAAATTTAGCAGCTATTACAACTGATCTCCAGATGACCAAGATCAGTTCTCCTGAAGACAATGGCTGCTTTGGGCAGTGGACTCTATGGCATTATACCCTGCTGAAGTCCGTCCCCACCCCAAACCCTGTCCTCCCCAGGCTCTACCCCTCAAATCTACAGGTATTTCCCAACCCAGAGTTGGCAACCGTGTAACTGACTATGGAACCACTTTCCAGACCCTTGGAACCCAGAAAACATGGCATAGGAACCCAGAAAACATGGCATTTTCTGCCACTGCATAGCCTCAAATTAACATAAGCCAACCTCCAGGCGGCACCTGGAGATCTCCAGCTATTACAACTGATGTCCAGATGACCAAGATCAGTTCTCATGGAGACAATGGCTGCTTTGGGCAGTGGACTCTGGCATTATACCCTGCTAAGGTCCCCATCCCAAACCCTGCCCTCCCCAGGCTCTACCCCTCAAATCTACAGGTATTTCCCAACCCAGAGTCGGCAACCGTGTAATTGGCTATGGAACCGCTTTCCAGACCCTTGGAACCCAGAAGACATGGCATAGGAGGAGGTGGTTTTCTACCTTAGCTGCCCACTGCATAACCCCAAATCAACATAAGTCAGGAGTGGAGGGAACCATACCTGTTACCATGAGGCTGTCCTCCCATACTACCCACGGGGCAGCAAAATGACTTGAGACAGCCCTGCCTTATAGCTAACCAGAAGGAAATAAACACGGCTTGCCTCCCTCTATTTTCCCCTTCCCTCTGCTGTCCCACCAGCTACAGTTGGGACACTCATCTGGAGCTTCCTTCGAGAGCTCGTTGTATTTCTTCCCACAACAGGCCTTACTCCTAGTCCTCAATATAATGTGTAATTTGGCCCTTAGCGGCTAGTTTATGAGATACTACCGTAGCCTTTGAATTTCTCCTCAAATGGAATTTAGGGCATAATTTGGACTTCCACAGCAGCAGAATTCTTATTTGTCAGCCCTAGCACAAACTGCATCTGGGGATCCTAAAATATCCCTCCCTGTCTCAGGATGATCCCGTCGGTATATTGGTGGCCAGCACAGCATGGAATCTTCTCTTCTCTGACTGGCACATAATGGTAAATCAGACATCCAACATGGCAGTTTTTGAAAGCATGCTTCAGATGTCAATGTGCCCCCAGCACACATCTTGGGAATCACTGGTCTAGAATCTTTGTGAACTAAACTAAAGATTCTAAAGAACTGTCCCTTGCCTGTAGTAGAATTATACCCCTGATTAAATTGCCCCAATAGCTTGGAATGTTGACATCTTAGCTCATCTCTGTTTTTAATCTGATTATTATTCATCTCTTCCAACAGCTACATTCTCTGTTATTTTTAATTTGTTAGTGAAAGCAGTTGATAAGGGGGAAACTGGAATTAATGTAACAAATAAACATAGATACGTAAGAGGGTGGGGCCCCTGGCCAGCTCTTGATAAAAACTTTCCTTTTGGAAAGAACAGGGTTATATTTCAATACTATTTATTTTTTTCCCCCAAGAGAAAGAGATAGGTGTGTCTGCTGCATTTTAAAATTCCACTTGGACACAGAATCCAGTCAGGACCAGACAAAAGAATCATGTCTGGCATGTCAACTCCTTTAGTACCACTAAAAAAAATAAATCCCTACCTTCCCTTTAACAGTATAAAATCAGAAATATATGCTGGGTTTCTCTCCTGCACATTTCAGTGACCACTAAGACCATAATTGGAGTTTGTCATAAAATATGCTTTTAAAAGCTCAAAACTGTCCCCTATGTTTCTCATTTGAATTGAAGGGGCAGTGAAGATTCCAGCTTTCTACATAGTGCCCAAGGAATTAAAAAGCTTGATTATATCACAGGCAGAAAAATAGTGCTCAGAACCCTGAGTGAACTAATTTAATTTAGGCTAGAATGGAGGAAAAGTTCAGGTGAAGAAGTACCACAGAGCGGGGGGGGGGGGATGACGGATAGGCACAAGAGTCACTGTTTGGGAATGTTCCACCCACACTGGTCCTGCTCAAGGTCACAGCTTCTTGCTTCCAGTTCAATGCAGCTATTTGTTGATCAACAAATGCTGATAAATAGGACATTGCTCCTGCCGATACGAAGGGATATAGTGACTCCCCTGTCTATGTTTTGGTCCTGCCACCCAGATACACCTTTCAGAAAGCAATAGAAAACCGACAGCCATGTGTTATCTCTATTTTCTGTCACCGTGAGCCTGTTGGAATGAGCAGCAAACATTCTGAGAATTGGCATAGACCACACAGGGCTTGTCATTATCAGGCATACTAATTTGGTATATGTGACTCTCAGAAGTTCCTCTGTCTGGAAATGTCCTTAGTGTTGAGAGTTACTTTGATGTTCGTTTTAACACACAGCATAATCACATAGGTGTTGTTTTTACTGAACTGTTTTAATATGCATGTGAAACACAATGCATTGGAATCCTCCACCATGAAAAATAAACTCTGAAAGCTCACATGTGAAGAAGATAATACTGCCTTCAACTTTTCCCAGCGCTATTATCTTTTCCAGTAAATCCTGTCTTCTCATGATGTGACCAAACTATGAAATGAGATATGTTGATTTAATCCATTAAGCCACGCATGGCCTTCAATCTGCAAGACCTGAGCAAGGCTGTTAGGATGTTTTGGAAGTCATTAATCCATAGGGTCGCTGCAAGCCATAGGTTTCAGAGGGTAACTGTGCTGGTCTTCAGTAGAAGAGCTACGGTTGAATCCAGTAGCATCTTGGAGACTAAGATTTGAGGGCAGGGCATAAGCTTTTGAGAGTCAAAGCTCTGATGAAGGGACCTTTGTCTCTCAAAAGCTAAATACCCCCCAAATTGTGTTCGTCTCTAAGGTGCTACAGGACTCAAATTCAGCTTTAAGTCCTAAGCAATTTAATAGCATATAAACACACACAAGGAAGATAGCTAGAAGTGTAAGAGCTTGGCGGCACCATCACATGAAAAACAGGCCAGGGCCTGAGGGGGTAAGGGGACAGGGAGAGATTACTTGAGGAAATCATAGGCAAGCACATGGAAGTGAGAGCTGCTGGTTGGTTCTCCTCATTGTTGATTTAGCTTACTTTCTCTACTGTTTAGCCCAGGGGTGTCAAACATAAGGCCCGGGGGGGCGGAACTGGCCCACCCAGGACTCTTATGTGGGGGGGGGGGGGGGGGGGGGGGGGGACGACGACAGAAGACTGCTTGGGGGAGAGTGGGGGGAGCCACTCCTATTGTGATTTCAGCATGGCAGTGTAGGAGCATCTGCCCAGTGCTGCACTGCTGGCTCTCCAGTCTGCACATATGGGTTTTCCTTTGCAATGGGGCCTTGCAGTGAGGATACAGGAACATGGAGCTTACCAGCAGCTACAGTTTATATCTCCAGTACCTGGCATTACATTTATGGCACACATGGCCTGGCTCGACAAAGTGAAATTTATGTCAGCTCCGGCCCTCATTATAAATGAGTTTGACACCTCTGGTTTAGCCTCTAATTATCCATAGGAATTAAAGGAACATGGACAATTAGCTGCTAAAGAAGAAACAGAGGTAAGAAAGACAGTCATCAGCTCCTGCTTCCCTATGTGTTTGAAGGGACAAATTGTGCCAACGTGAGACATTCCATAGAAAATTCTTGATTAATTTCACCTGCTTTTCTATTAAATAAAAATGTTTTTCTACTAAAAATAAAATAATAATTCTTTTTTTATATGTGGTGGTATTGCCAGATAGCAAAAAAGTATTAAATATGGATACATGAGATATTGCAAAAAATATTAGAAACTACAATACCATTTGTACTGGAATTGTTTTTATTCAATATTATTCCACAAAATTTTAAGAAACCAGATGCGTATATGATTGTACATGTTATAACTATGGCTAGAATTTTGTATGCAAAATATTGGAGAAAAGAAGAGGTTCCATCAAAAGAAGAAATAATTTATAAATTAATGGAAACAGCAGAAATGGACAAATTAACTTTACAATTACAAGATAAAAAAGAAGAGATCTTTGAGAAGAACTGGTCAAGATTTTAT
>NW_015172558.1:821639-836020 GCF_001447785.1 Gekko japonicus | reverse complement strand
ATCCAAGTACTTGCCAGAGTTGACCCTGCTTGACTTCTGAGATCTGACAAGATCGGGCTTTCCTGGGCTATCCAGGTCAGGGCCACATGGCTGTTTTGAGGATCAGGGAAATGGCACTGTGGTGGTGGTGGTAGTGGTTAACTTTTTCCTGTAATGCTGTTACTCCTATTTAAATCACCCCCATTTTTTCTCTTGTGGAGCTAACTTAGGCTTTGAGGGGAGATTAACACTGGGATGTCATAAGAGGAAAGGGTTAACATCCCCTTTCTCCAGCGCTACTTCTCTGATCCTCAAAGCAGCCATGTGGAGCTATTAATTAGGTTGTTTTTAAGGGATGATCTCAATTGTGGATCTAATGACGCATATCTACTTGGTTCCTGAGAACTGTCTTCAGCCACAATGTGGTTTCACATGTGGCTTCTTTTGATGCGGTGACAAATAATAAGCTGTTAATGCATTTCAAATATTATCACGCATTTGGCACCATGTTGGTCCCAAAGATATATTTTTTTAAAATGTGTGATCATGTATGTGATCATGTCTGACTCAGCCACTTTAGATCAAGTGTGACAAGCAGAGCTTTCTTACTGACATCACTTCAAACACCACAGAAACGTTTCCACTGAGACATTTAACCTTTTGGCTCATTTAATCAAGTGGTATGAAATACTGAGTGATATAAAGAGAAATGTATTCTTAAGGACTGACCTGGGGGCATGGGAAGCCCCAATGCATACATAATTTACGTTCAGATTGTGTCTGGCCAGGGCAGGCAAAATACAGATTTCGTGCAAGCAAGCTAAAAATGGCTTTGTTCCCAGGTAGCTGAAGACAAGGAAGATACAGTATCCAGACATTACTCTGGTATTCTACAGGTTGACTTATCTGCAGGGGTTAGCAAAAGAGGCTGGTGCTTCCAGTGGAACACCAACACTGTAAGTAACCATGAGGTTGGCAACAAAGAGGCTGCTCTTCTTATCCGGTGGCAAGGCAGTATCTTACCAGTCAGATGAAAATGAATAGAATTGATCTTGTCTTATAGGATTCACAGGATCAAAGGAGGCATGATATAGCCCAATCTTGTCAGATCTCAGAAGCTAAGCAGGGTCAGTACTTGGAAGGCAGACCACCAGGGATGGTTCTGCAGAGGAAGGCAAACCACCTCTACTTCTCACTTGCCTTGAAAGCCCCTCGCTGGGGTTACCATAAGTCTGTTGCAACTTGACAGCACTTATGTAGTACATATAGGATGCACATGGTGGATAAACTGCCATCTCCATTGATGGATTGTTTCAACTATTAGTGCCTATCACTGTTAAGAATGTGGTTGTTATCTACAGTTTCAATTTTTGAAAACTTTGGTTTCCACCTGTTGGAACTCAGTAACTTTGCTAGCATGATCAAAGCAGTAATTCCTATGCATATTGGAGGTCATATTATGCCTCTAGGCCCTATTTCTAAGGTCCTCAATAGGGTTTGGAGTGGCATTATTCTTGTGAATGTTAATAAGCTTTTGGTCAAGGCTGCGAATTTGCAGAGCCATGTTTGCCTAGAATTCAAAACTACTGTTTTTAAAAGGGAAAACTGCCTACTAGGGAATCATCAACCTAGAGGAGAGACAACTGGTCCCATGGCTCCTAGCAAATATTGGAAGAAGGCTGACTAAATTATCAGCTAGGGTTGCCAATCTTCAAGATGGGAGCTGGACTTCTCCCAGAATTACAACTGATATCCAGATTGCAGAGATCAGTTCCACTGGAAAACAGGCAGCTTTGGAGGTTGGACTCCATGGCATTATATGCCTTTGAAGTCCTTCCCCTCCCCAAACTCCAGCTTCCCCAGGCTTGGCCATCAGCAGGACTAGGGGGTGCTGTCTAAGGCTGTCAACCTCCAGGTCTCCTGGGATTACAATTGATCTCCAATATCCCATTGAAGTCCCCTCCCCACCACAACCCCACCCTCTTCAGGCTCCACTCCCAAAATTTCCAGGTGTTTCCCAGCTAGAGCTGGCAACCCAAGTGCTATCAGCAAATGGTGTTATGTCACTTCCAGTGAAAAGCTGTAAGTAACTTCATTCACTTTTACCATAGAGTTTCCAGTGTGCCTAGAACAGAGTGACATCACGTCCATGTTTCTCCTGGAAGTGATGTAATGCTGTTGTGCTGACTGCGATCTTAATTTTTTCCCCCACTGGCCACAAGATCTCCCATCCCCAGTGGGTATATGTGGCATCCCAAGGAGAGATAAGGCTAAGCATAATTTAGAACATAAGAACATAAGAGAAGCCATGTTGGATCAGGCCAATGGTCCATCCAGTCCAACAGTCTATGTCACACAGTGACAAAAAACCATGTGCCATCAGGAGGTCCACCAGCGGGGCCAGACTCCAGAAGCCCTCCCACTGTTGTCCCCCCGACCCAAGCACCAAGAACACAGTGCATAGCTGCCCCAGGCATAGCATTCCATCTATACCTTATGGCTAATAGCCACTGATGGACCTCTGCTCCATATGTTTATCAAATCCCCTCTTGAAGCTGTCTATGCTTGTAGCCACCAGCACTTCCTGTGGCAGTGAATTCCATGTGTTAATCACTCTTTGGGTGAAGTACTTCTTTTTATCTGTTCTAAACCTACTGCTCATTCATTTCATTGAGTGCCCACAAGTTCTTGCATTGTGACAAAGGGAGAAAGTACTTCTTTCTTTACTTTCTCTATCCCATGCATAATTTTGTAAACCTCTATCATGTCACCCCTCAGTCTTTGTTTCTCCAGGCTAAAGAGTCCTAACCTCAAAGTGTTCCATCCCCTTAATCATTTCAGTTGCCCTTTTCTGCACTTTTTCCAATGCTATAATATCTTCTGAGGTGTGGTGACCAGACCTGTACACAGTATTCCAAATGAAGCCGCAACATTGGTTTATACAGGGACATTATGATACTGACTGATTTGTTTTCAAGTCAAGAGCCAGTTTGATGTAGTGGTTAAAAGTGATGGACTCTAATCTGGAGAACCGGGTTCGATTCCCCGCTTGAAGCTAGCTGGGTGACCTTAGGCAAATCACAGCACTCTCAGCCTAAATATAAGCATAGCTTGCCACCTAGTGATGCCAAAAAAGAGCTACAGCTTCAACGGCCAAACAATGCTTCCGCGATCTCCTGGCTATTCCACACACAATCCCATACGATAATTAATTCCTAATAATCCCCATCATAGCATGGGCCTTTTTAATTGCTTTCACACACTGGGTTGGCATATTCAGTGAGTTATCTACAACTCCAAGATCTGCCTTCTGGTCAATCTCCGCCAGTTCGGACTCCATCAATGTGTATTTATAGTTGATTTTTTTTGCTCCAATGTGCATTATTTTGCACTTGCCCACATAAGGACATAAGAGAAGCCAATGTTGGATCAGGCCAAAGGCCCATCCGGTCCAACACTCTGTCACACAGTGGCCAAAAATACCAGGTGCCATCAGGAGGTCCACCAGTGGGTCCAGGACACTAGAAGCCCCCCCCCAGCACCAAGAATACAAAGCATCACTTGCCCCAGAGTCCCTATCTATACCTTGTGGCTAATAGCCACTGATGGACCTCTGCTCCATATGTTTATCTAATTCCCTCTTGAAGCCGTCCATGCTTGTAGCTGCTACCACCTCCTGTGGCAGTGAATTCCATATGTTAATCACTCTTTGAGTGAAGAAGTACTTCCTTTTATCTGTTCTAACCTGACCGCTCAGCAATTTCATTGAGTGCCCACAAGTTCTTGTATTGTGAGAAAGGGAGAAAAGTACCTCTTTCTCTACCTGCTCTATCCCATGCATAATCTTATAAACCTCGATCACATCACCCCTCAGCCATCGTTTCTCCAAGCTAAAGAGCCCTAAGCGCTTTAACATTTCTTCATGGACTGGGATGGATCAAGGATAGAAGCATCATCCAGAAATCTCTGTAGCTGTGTTGCCACCGCCCTCTCAATCAGTTTGCCCATATAGGGCAAATTGGACACCGGCTGATAGTTGGTCAATTTAGCTGGGTCCAGAGATGGTTTTTTCAAGAGAGGACGAACCATTGCCTCCTCGAGTGCCTCCGGGAACCGCCCCTCTTAGAGGGACTTGTTGACAATCTCCCTTAAGGCACCTCAAAACCCCTTGTGGCCCACTTTAATGAGCCAGGAAGGGCACGGATCAAGGCGGTATGTGGTTGGGCGCACTGATACGAGCAATCTGTCAACTTCTTCCAGACTGGGCAGGTCAAAACACTCTAAACCCAGAATCGAAGACGCGCAAGGGGCCTCAAGTTCACTCACTGTTTCAACTGAGGCGGGGAGGTCACAGCGGAGCGCCAAGACTTTGTCCATGAAATAGCTCACAAAAGCCTCACAGCCAATATCCAATTCCCTACTATTTTGTCTGCCCTGTGGCAGAGCTGTCAAAGACCGAATCGTTCTAAACAATTGGGCTGGGCGTGAGCTTGCAGACGCAATTGCAGCTGCATAGAATTCCTTCTTAGCAGTCTTGACTGCCATCTCATAGGATCTCATAAACGTCCTATAAGATGCTCTTGATGCTTCATCACAGGCACGGCGCCACCATCTCTCTAGCCATCTCAGTTCCCGCTTCATAAGCCACAACCCCTGGGTATACCAGGGGGCAAGCCTAGAGCGAGCGCGCAGAGGGCGCCGGGGAGCGATCTCATCGATGGCTGTGGAGAGTCGGTTATACCAAAGGCTATTCCTGACACAAGCTGTATACGTGATTCATTAGTACTGGATCCATCAATAAACACTTATCTTCTTATGAAGCCTTGTGTGGTGTGACCTGACTAACGACCCTGACAGTACCCCGTAACTTGTCTTGAGACGCATTGATACATTGCATTAGGGCAGACCAGTAGCTGACCTGGCATTAAGCAATTATTAAGAACTGATTTGATTTATAATTGGCGAACAACAGTTATAGCCAATGAGTGTGTTTAATTAGAAGAATCCTGTTGAATTTTCAAGCGTTGGGGAGCCAGAAAAACTTTGCAGCTGAGGTTGGCAAAAGAACAAGAAATGAGTTGGGTCAACTTCTTTTTTTAGACTTCTCATACAGGGTAGATATATAGATGTAACCAACACTGTATCCCAAATAAGGAATGGGCAAGATCTCAGAGGAGTGTTGTGAGGAAATTGACAGCATGAGTGTGATTTTGTGACGCAGAAAGTTGGATTCCAGCCATGGGACACCAAATCCATCTCCGCTTCTGGCAGGCTCCCTTTGGTTTCTCTTGGGTTCCAGGTCTCCACCCAGGATGGAACCCTGCCTGCAAACAAGCCAGCTTCTTTCCATAACAACACAATCCCCTGTTTTGATGAACCAAAGCCCCCACAAGGGGGAAAGTGTTAGAGGAAGCCACACCTTACTTCATCTCCTCTCTTTTCTCCACACTTGTTGCCAAGCTGCAATTGAAAACGAAGAGGGCAAGGATGGGGAGGGAGCTGCAAGCCTGCTGGCGCCAGGCAGCCTCTGTGTTTCTGAGTATTTGCGCACTGTCTCTGGCCAATGGTGCACAGAACAGCCAGTCCTTGTCATTCAGGGAGCAGCTGCTGCCCTGAGCAGGGAAGGAAGTTTCTCTTTATTCCTTGAAGTGCTTTCCCCTCCCCTTGAAGAATTAGCAGGAGGAGGCTGCATTTGAACTGGAATAGGAGTTCTCAAACTTCATTTTTAGCTAGTCTTCTAAGGGGAAAAAGGGCTTACACTAAGATTCATCAATTTTTTCAGTTTCTGCCAGCATTGCTGTTATTGTTTCTTCTGCCCAAGGCGAAAAGCAGGTGCACCAGAGCCAGATCCCATCTATTTATGGGTGAGGCAAAGGCAGTGTGTATCCAGCAGCACCAGCAGCATCCGCTGACTGCTCAGATCAGTATCACTGGGTACATTCAGGCCTATTGTGTTTAAAAGTCTTCCTTAAAAGATTGGCTGCGCTTTGGACTGAGTGGGGCAGTGGTGGCTGAATCCCCCTCCACCTCACATCCCAGATTCTGGATCCACTGCAGAATTAGGTTGTTTCCACATGTTCCCCCTCCCCAACTGAGCAGTTCTATTTGGGGCTACCTTCTTGGTTTCTCCCAGCTCTGACATTCCTTCCTCCAAACCTGCTCTGGTATGATCTTCCCTGAAAGATCATACCAAAAGAATTTGGGAATGTATGAATGGGAAGGTGTGGACTTCTGCACTGCTCCACCCCAATCTGGTGCTATTTTCTTTCACTCCCTCCATTCCCACCCATTGACTGCTAAGCAGGCTTTTTGATGACTTTTTTGGGTGGAGTCCAATAAGTTGTTCCTCAGTGTGGAGGGGAAGACACTGTGAACCTGGTCAAGCAGATGTGCTTATTTAACCTATGCTATGACCCTGTCCCCTGGCACCAGCCCTGGATTCCAAAATCCTGTATGAAACTCTTGGCAAAATTGCCTTATTTTTCAGTAGGTGTTCTCAAGGCTCAGCTGAAACATTTTAAGTGTTGGTATTGAGTAATCAACAAGTAAGCTGAGTTTTTAAAGGTCAGCGTTGTCAAGAATGAGAGCTTTGAATAGTTGGAAGGAGATAAAAAAGGGCAGTGTCAGAAGTGCACTTAGAACCAAAGAATGAAAGAAAAAAGAGATGAGAATAAAAGTTTCAAATAATAGATTGGCAAGTTTCCACAGTGTGCACCAGTTTAAGGCAAATGCATTTGTGGTGGCCCACCAGGGGCTAGATAAGCCTCTTTTTTTAGGGGGGGGGGCTGTCTCAAGCAGGTGGCCAAAGCTGGAACATTAAAAAAAGACCTTCAGGGTCCTCCATACATGGCTGGTGAGCCACATCCGGCTTGTTGAGACACAGCTTGTGTGGTCTGATGTATTAGACATAGTATCCTAAGGTGACACCTCAATATGAGGAACCAAAGCAAATATGTCTATTTCAGCATGAAATGGATCTCGCTTGTAACAGTTTTCCTAAACCATGTTTCCTGGCTTTAAAAGCCCTGAGGATTTGGAAGTCATGGGGAAAAACTCTTAATGGTTCAGTTCGGTTCGGTTAACCTTTATTGGCATAAAACACCTTAAAAGGATTACTGTAAGAAAAACCCCTCTTAATGAGATCACCATTTCCTAGGTTCCATAACAACAAGTGCCATGGTTTTTGCCCACCAGTTTTTTCAGCTACCTTCTCCCCCACATACACACTGGTCATGTTGGTCATGATGGCTAAATGGAGCTTCCATGTTCAGATGCAGTATACTACTGAATACTGGGGAACAACCACAGGGGAGGGCACTAATCTCTGTACTTCTGCTTGTGGGCTTTCCAAAGGATACCTGGTTGGCCCTAGGGGAAACAGGATGCTGGCCAGATAAGAACATAAGAGACGCCAATGTTGGATCAGGCCAAAGGCCCATCCAGTCCAACACTCTGTATCACACAGTGGCCAAAAATACCAGGTGCCATCAGGAGGTCCACTAGTGGGGCCAGGACATTAGAAGCCCTCCCACTGTTGACGCCCCCCAAGCACCAAGAAGACAGAGCATCACTTGCCCCAGAGCCCCTATCTATACCTCGTGGCTAATAGCCACTGATGGACCTCTGCTCCATATGCTTATCTAATTCCCTTTTGAACCATTGATATGATCTAGCAGGGCTCCTGTTAAATTCTTATAACTAGCAAGATGTGAATCTACCTAAATCCCCTCCACTTTGTTGTCCCAATGAGATTTTAATGGGCAAAAACATCCTCCACACTCTGTGTAGATTGTGCATCTGAAGTGGAAGTCAGCCAGGAGACTCATCTTCTTTTATTAAATACAAGGACCATTCCTATGCCACAAAGAGTCAAATGACACCAGTTCTTTGTGTGGCGCTTGTGGCAAATCACATAATCCCGAATTGTCTTTGTTCTGGACTCCTTCCACTCCTTTGTGATCCTTGCCTTGCTGCAGGTTGATCAGCCATTTAGTCCCCTTTTAGCTGCTTGGTAACCTCGGAGATCTGAGAGTTGCAAAAATAGTTCTGTTTTTCTTCTACAGTGCAAAGGCTTTTTGGTATTGTATCTTATTGGAGCTAAAGCTCTGGGTAGCGGGTACATTTTTGAAGCTGTAGAAATGCTAATTTGGATCTGTGGTGATTATTATTTCAGACAAGTCAAGTCAGCCTTTATTGGCATAAAATTATTTCAGACAAGAAGACTTTACAGAATGAAGGAGAATTTCTTGCAGTGTGCAGGGGGTTGGACCAGATGACCCTGGAGGTCCCTTCCAACTCTATGATTCTACGATTCTATGACAAGGTGGGCTTAACAGCCCTCCTATTGCATGCCCTTTCGAAGTGACACAATTGGTTGAGATATTCATCATGTTTAAGGTTTTTTAAAAAGTCCTCTTACCTCTATGTCCATGTTAGCCATATTAATAGATAGCAGCAGGGAGACAGGTTGTCTCCACATACAACTCTGTGTCTTGCAGTCCTCCACTTACCAGATTTCCCTCCCAGGTCTGCTGCAAGCCTGCTTTGAAACAGTCAAAGTAGGTTCAGGCTCCATGTGGACAGGAAGGTGTGGATTTCCACACATCCCCACCCACATCTGATACCGTTTCATCCATGTTTCTCCTCCTGTCTTCTGACCCCTCCACCAATGGGGAGGTTTTGGCTAGTTTTTTTCTTCTTGAATACTACTACAAAGTTGTTTTTTTTTAATGGGGAGCAGGGAAAAGATGAGGGGAAACATGGGGAAAAAATCCTTGGGCAGAGATTGTGCTGCCACTGTGAAGGCTTTTGCATTTGTAGCAGCAGTGAGAGCAAAACATGGCATTGTCCCCATCTGGAAGCAAGCACAGACATACTCATGTTTGTTCCTTTCAGGGGGGAAAATTGGCACAAACGTGCTATCCAGGACAAAAGAATAAGTATACTGGCTTTTAAAAAAACCTGAATTAAATAATGTAAGCACTACATATGTATTCCCACATTTATCTGACAACAAGGCTGCTCTCAACCTCTGGAAATTTTAAGAAACAAATAAATAATGAAACGGAAAGCTTTTAAAGCTCAAAGAACAGTGTGGGATTATAATAGTCACATAGAGATTGTTCTGGTGCCAGGGTGGTAACATTTGAAAGCTGCTAATTGCCTTATGAAACCCCAGGACTGATGCAAAAGAAGTAATGGTTAAGAGGCTGGTAGTGGGCTGTTGGGATCGTATGATTACTCCTCTCCACATGTGACTTCCTCTCCTCTTTCTTGGACTTAGTCATGGTAAGTACAAACTAAGGTTCCTTCTTGACCGGTGTTTGGTAACCAGCTTCTGATCTAACACAGGAAGGTTAGAAGAAATCCATGCATGAGACCAGAGTTTTTGGAGGGGCAAGGTGTATGCAACTCCATGCTCTTTATTGGTTAAGTACACATCAAATTTGCACAGGGTCTATGACTGTGAGGTACTGACCTCAATAGGCTCCATGTAGTTTTGTCATATTCTGTGGTAACCAGCCATGTTGAAGCTTCTTGGAAGTGATTCCTTGTGGCTAATAGCCACTGATGGACCTCTGCTCCATATGCTTATCTAATTCCCTTTTGAAGCCGTCCATGCTTGTAGCCGCCACCACTTCCTGTGGCAGTGAATTCCAAGTGTTAATCACTCTTTGGGTGAAGAAGTACTTCCTTTTATCCGTTCTAACCCGACCGCTCAGCAATTTCATGGAGTGCCCACGGGTTCTTGTATTGTGAGAAAGGGAGAAAAGTACCTCTTTCTCTACCTGCTCTTTCCCATGCATAATCTTATAAACCTCAATCATGTCACCCCTCAGTCGTCGTTTCTCCAAGCTAAAGAGCCCTAAGCGCCTTAACCTTTCCTCATAGGGAAAGTGTTCCAACCCTTTTATCATTCGAGTTGCTCTTTTCTGCACTTTTTCCAAAGCTATAATATCCTTTTTAAGGTGTGGTGACCAGAATTGCACACAGTATTCCAGATGAGGTCGCACCATTGATTTATATAGCGGCATTATGATATTGGCTGATCTGTTTTCAATACCCTTCCTAATAATCCCCAGCATAGCATTGGCCTTCTTTATTGCAGTCACACACTGTCTCGACATTTTCAGTGAGTTATCTACTACAACTCCAAGATCTCTCTCTTGATCAGTCTCTGCCAGTTCAGACCCCATCAACGTGTATTTATATTTAGGATTTTTGGCTCCAATGTGCATCACCTTGTACTTGGCCACATTGAACCCCATTTGCCATGTTGACGCCCACTCGCCCATCTTTGACAGATCCCTTTGGAGTGCCTCACAATCCTCACTGGTTTTCACCACCCTGAACAACTTCGTACCATCCGCAAATTTAGCCACTTCACTGCTTACTCCCAACTCCAAATCATTAATGAACAAGTTAAAAAGCAGTGGACCAAGTACTGATCCCTGCGGTACCCCACTGCTTACCCCCCTCCACTGAGAGAACTGCCCATTTATACTCACTCTCTGTTTTCTATTAATTATCCAGTTTTTGATCCATAAAAGGACTTGTCCTTTTATCCCATGATTTTTGAGCTTACTTAGGAGCCTTTGATGAGGAACTTTATCAAAAGCTTTCTGGAAGTCAAGGTAAACACATGGAAGTCAAGGTAAACAAGGTCCACATGTTTGTTCACCCCCTCAAAGAACATTAACAGGTTAGTGAGACAAGATCTTCCCTTACAGAACCCATGTTGAGTCTGCCTCAATAGGTTTTGTTCATCTATGTGCCTACTAATTCTTTCCTTAATAATGGTTTCCACCAATTTACCCGGTATCGACGTCAGGCTGACTGGCCTGTAATTTCCTGTAATTTTAGTAGCCTTTACACAGAGGCCATATAACATTAGAATCAGCCTCCATTGTCTAAGATGGTATAGGAGCAGTGGCTCAGTGGTAGAGCATCTTCTTGGCATGCAGAAGGTCCCAGGTTCAGTCCCTGGCATCTCCAGTTAAGAGTATCAGGCATCAGGTGGTATGAAAGACCTTTACCTGAGACCCTGGAGAGCCACTGCCAGTCTGTGTAGACAATACTGATTTTGATGAGCCAACAGTCTGATTCGGTATAAGGCAGCTTTGTGTGTTTCTTCACAGCTTTCTGATGGAACTGTGAACTCCACCAACGAGTGATTCCTGCTATTAGATCTGGAGGAAACCCCCTGTCCTTGTCCAGGAACTGTTCACTTTCTGTCATTCTACTTCAACTTCTGATTTACCCACTCAACATATAAATTAGAGGTTGAAGAGAATTCAGGGGGAGAGATTGTCTAAGGCAGCAGATGATGTGAGCAGCAGGCCCTAAACCTGCCTGACTCAGGCTAAAATGTTGAGGAAATAGATATAAACACCATTTTGGCTTTTGAGTGCTAATGTTCTTAGGGTGCACCGTTCAGCACTGCATAATAGGATATATTGCAGTATGACTAAGAAAGAAGGTGGGAGGCAGGCCACTTAAGCCTCTCCCATTGACCTGGGAGGACATGAAGCCCCTTTTATCTCTTCCTAGGTGCTTTGAAGAATTTTTAGTTCACAGATCAATGACCCAGCTGGAAAGTTTGTGCAGCTGCTTTCTGAAATAATGCTTCTTGTCCAGGCTCCTGAACAATGCTTCCGAAATGTTACAAAAAGTCACTGCACATATTGGAGAGAAATGTGTCGATTTCTGGCAGCTCGTCGTGGGGTTTATTATTCAGTATGAATGATCCTTACAAATGCCAGGCGTTTCAAAGGATTTCACCATGGCTCAGAAGGACTCTGGTGAGAAACACCAATGGCTGCCTAGATCTAAGGTTATTTGATCAAATGTTCCACAGTTAGAGACTCTGTAACTAGGATGTCTGCATTAGGGAGGTATTTTGAAATAAGGGGTATTGCCTCATGTTCTGTTGTACATAGGTACAGCAGGCCAGGATGGGCAACTGACAGCCCAAGCAAGGCTGGCATCTGCGTATCCCAAGATGAGGGCAGTTGCCAGGACCAGGGCTTCTGATGGGACTGATTGCTTCTGCTTCCCTGCCTGCCTGTGTGTGTCCCCACTTACAGGTCTCCTGCCACCCATGCTCCCAGCTGTATGCATCGCCCAGGCCTGTTGAGCAAATGGTGTGCATGTGGCTAGAAGCATGGGCAATGGGCGGGCTCATGAACAAGTTGATAGGGGAAGGATTCCAGATGGGTGGTGAGAGAAGGGCACATGGGGCCGGGGGCAGGCAGGACGAGGGGAACCAGGAACTCTGCCTATCCCCCAGCCCCCAAACCTAGAAGTGTAGGTAGATACATCCAGCCCTGTCAACAATCGTTGTCCCACACATCTTGAAGGAATACTGTTTTCCCGGAAGGGGATGTTTGCATGGTATGCAGTTCCAGCATCCAGACATTGTTGGAAGAAGCTGTGATACTGCTGTGAAGGTGTGCAAACCAGGCTGTCTCTTATCTATTTTGCAGCTATGCAACTTGGTTAGAGACCTGGTGTCCCACATGTTACAATACATATTTCGAACTGCCACTGAAACAAACCAATTACTAAGTGGTGGCACTACTCTATAGGATACATTGGAATTTCATGTGATGATTTTGGTATGACCAAGATGGACAATTCCCTCTCCTTCCCCTCCCCTGCTTACCTACTCACACGTCTAAGGCAGAAACATAAGTAATGGCCCAACAGACAAGCACTATGCTGTAGAAACTAGGTCAAGGAGGTAGTGTTGCATGGTGACTAAGTGAGTGGTTGTGGAGGTCACCAGCTCAGATTTCATTTTATCTCAAGATGTGGTGATGGCTACTGGCTTAGATAGCTTGTAAAATAGAAAACTGGTTAATTAGCCAGATGCTGAGAACAAACAATAGGGAATGGCCATCATTTTCATGCCTTCATTTGGATTTCCAAAGGTATCTAGCAGGCTACTGTTGGAAGCAAAATGTTGGACCTGATGGGCCTTTGGTTTGATCTAGTAATGAAAACCTTATCTCTGTGTTCAGTTCTTCTCAACTTGGCTAAGTGAATGGCTTCCATATAGAGAATTCTCTATATTTGGTATGAAATCAGAAGAACTTGTGATTGGTGGCATCTGAGCAGTGACACGAAGTGCCATCAGATGGAGGCTGATCCACCTGATAGAGGTGATTAATAGAGGTATGGGCCCTTTCCATGTGACCTTAGTGTGTGGGAACTACTGCAGCATGCATTGTTTCTGTACTGCTCAGGAACATTAAAGGCCACTGCATCCAGTGGAAGAGCCTACCTGGAATGGACAAGATATGTGGCATGAAAACCTCCGGTTCTAGCCTGGAGCACTGAAGGAGCCACTCCCGAAGCCATTGCTGGAGGATTAAGGCTCCTTTTAGCTCCTTAAGGTCCCGCTGCCCCGAGGCCAGCAATGGCAACCAAAGATGTTACCAGACCAGAGCGCACAAGGACTTAAGCAAAAGGACTCTCCCTACGGGATGACACCCAGCAAAAAAAAAAAAGTGAGTGAACAAATTTCAAAAGAAAGACAAAAGTAAAGAGGGTGGAGGAACTGACGGCAAGACGGCAAAGCCCCACAGAGAAGGGGGGGGACTCTTGGAAGGAAGAACCCTACCCTACAGTGTAAAAAGCAGCGAAACAGGAAGCAAGCCAACAATAAGCTGTTAGAAACCCACCCAACCCAAGCGGATCGTGGCGGGGCTTGTTATTCAGTCCACAGAAAAACCTTAGAATTTTCAAGAACTTTTACCTTAATGTAAACAATGTCGCAGCGTCGGGGGGAAATGGTGTCCAGAGGCATCACAGGAAGCGCCAGCACAGCATCACCTGTCACAAGACCAGAAACTACCACCAATATAGCTAGTACGATTTCTGAAGTCTTGTGTCCCCTGCTGGATCAGCTGACGAATCTCAATAAGAAATTTGATGATTTGCAGAAGGAGCTGAAGGAGACCAAAGAGAAATCAGAGAAGACAGACAAAAAGCTTAAAAAGGTTGAAACTAAGACTAAAGAGATGGATCAAAGAACGGACATGGCTGATAAAAAGCTTCTGAAAAACAACAATTACTACAATTACAAGTGGAAAGATCCCTATATGCTTTAAGATTTCAAGGGGTACCGGGGGAAAAAGATGAAAATTTAAGAGAAATCCTAAGTGAAGCATTCGCCCCCTTGATTAACAGCAAACCTGAAATATTGCAAGTGGACATAGACATGATTTATAGAACTTATTCAGAGTTTGTGGAGAGAAAAAATCTTCCAGGGGAAATATTTGTTACATTTGCAAAAAGATCAACTAGAGACTTGATACTTAAAGCTTCTACTGCCACAACATTAAAAATCCAAGAGGAAGAGATAAAAATACTGAAAGATGTTCCATTTGAAATATGTA
>NW_015172558.1:778204-821120 GCF_001447785.1 Gekko japonicus | reverse complement strand
GTAGGGAAACATCCAAAGCGCAAGATAGATCATTAATGTACCTTGCTACTCTGAATTTGTAGTGTGTAGTTTTGTAGTTTATAGTGAACAAAATAAAAAAAAAATTAAAAAAGAGATATGTGGCATGAACTCTGCTCATATAGCTGTTGGTTTCAGACATGACATGACAAGACCAAGACATTCAAAGGAACCACACCATGAAAAAGGCTCTAATCTAACATGGAGGCCAGACTTTAACCCCTATAGAATGTAATCATGGATTTTCTTAGCTTTGGTTCAGGCTGATTGACAATACTTGGTGGGATTGGACAGCTGCCTGGTAGACATGTGACCCATTGGTCAGTGGCAAGTGTGCTTGGCAACAGTGGTGGGGGGAAAACCAAGGTGCCATTTCAGTGTAGGAGATGGGAGAGTCCCTTTCTGGTGGAGCCACAAAATGTGAATTGCAGGGGAATGAGAGAAAAGGAACAGAAAAAAGGGAGGAGAGGATGTTGTGATAGATAGAATTTGCCGTTTAGATTAACACTTACCATTTAGAGCCAGTCCCTTAAATTTTATAGTGTTAAGGAATGGTTAAGTTTTGGACTTGCCCAGAGATCGCATATCCCTTGTTTGGGAACAGGGCTGAGAGACTGCTGTACTGACAACATAACCAACTCTTCAGAATTGTTTTTGAGCCATTCTGTCAGTCTTTATCTGCGGACCCAGAAATACTACAGACGAAAGGGGCTGTGATAGGACCCCAGAGACCCAGTGCTTGAGGGCCCACAAATATTTGCAGCTGTCCCTGCCATGGTTTATGCCTGTCTTCTTTCCCTTTGACAAACAGCTGCAGCTGCATAAGCTGAGTTATCCTGTCACATGGTGTCTTTTAAGCTCATTTTATTTCAGCATGCTGGTTTATGTAATTAATTTTTCTAGTTAATCACAGACCAGAACTGGCTCCTCCAGAGCTGAGTCAGCATCTAACACTAGAGGGGGTTCTTTGCCGAAACGGCTTTGTTATCCAACGTTCAAGGACCTCTTGAAGAGAGAGCCCTCAAAAGTAAATACTTTTTAATCTATCACAGGGAAACACAATGCAAGACTAAGGTCAGAAGCTAAAAATGGATGTATTGAAATGAGAAACTAAGAACAAGTGTAAGGCAATTAGCCATGGTGGCAGGATGAAAGCAGTGGATAATACAATACCTGAGGACCAGTACCCCACTTGCATTTTAGCCTTTCACCAGTGACATTCACTGTCTCCCAAATACTAGTTCTCTTTGAGCTTCTGAATCTGGTTGACAGAATATGTTTCCTCTACCCACTCTGATGTCTGGGGATTTCTTCCTCCCTCCCTTTCTCTTGAGCCCTGACCTGGATAGCCCAGGCTAGCCCACCCTCATCAGATTTTGGAAGCTAAGCAGAGTTGGCCTTGGCTAGTATTCGGGTGGGAGACCTCCAAGGAATACCAGGATCACTATGCAGAGGCAGGCAATGGAAAGCCATCTTTGAACGTTTCCTGTCTTGCAAACCCATGTCATCTGTGACATGATGGCACTTTCCACGACCACCTTTCTCTTGTGAATCAAATGAAGCAGGATTCAAACCAGGGGGGAGAGGGGGAGGGAATATGGCACAGGTCTTGTGTGGAGAGCCCTTTGAGCGTATGCCGGTGCTTGATCTGGATAGCCCAGGCTAGCCCTGTCTTGTCAGATCTCAGAAGCTAAGCAGGTTCAGCCCTGGTTAGTATTTGGATTGGAGACCACTAAGGAAATCCAGAGTCCCTATGCAGAGGAAGGCCATGCCAAAACACCCCTGAATGTCTCTTGCATTGAAAACCCTACAGGGTCACCATGTCAGCTACAACTTGACAGCTCTTCACACACACATACAGACACATGTGCAGCTGCTGGAAACTTGGACACACAGTTACTAGTTCTCTGATGAACAAGAATACTGTAGAAAATGAGAAAACAGAAGCATATATATATTCACCTGGTTATGCCACCCAGTTCTGGCAGAGTATTATATGCTTATGGAATCCCCCCCCACCACCTGGAGATCTTTCATATTGGATCAAGAAGATCCCTTGCAGTGAAAGGGTTCTCACAGTTGGCTGTGAGGGAGGGTTGCATGTATCCATAATGATATTTTGCACTGAAATATCAAATTGGAGAATCAGCCTGGAGAAAGAAATCAAGATCTCTGGTTTCTTCTTGTGCCAGGTGGTGCCTTCCCAGATGCATACAATGCCAGTGAATTCATACAACTTTTAATTTTATTGTTTTGAACTGCTTTGGGCCCCTTTTGGGAGAAAAGTGGAAACAAATATTTAAATACATAAATAGTATATAACTTATAATTTTCCTATGTGCCTCTTGACTAGAAGGAGGCAAGGTTAAGAACATTACATTACATTTGCGATTTATATACATAAATCGCAAATGTAATATACATATAGTCAGGGTCCGGCATGCCTGAGGGACCACCTTTCCCCACATGTTCCCTGGAGAGTACTGCATTCAGGGATGCAAAATTGGTTGGCCCTTCCAGGCCCCAAGGATGCCAGGCTCCATTCTGGTGGAATGAGCTCCCAGAAGAGTTCAGGGCCCTGTGGGACCTTTTACAGTTCTGCAGGGCCTGCAAGACAAAGCTCTTCCATCAGGCGTTTGACTAAGGAGCTGCATCATACACTGAGGAGTGTCCCTGTGCCCTGGCTTTACCACCTTTGCCATCCTGCATCCTGACTTTACCATCGCTATCTTCAGCCTGTTCCCACCATATAACAAGTGACCGAACTGAGCTGGTGTGAAGTTATGGGAATTATACTGTTCCCTAAGTTATAAATAATTTTTGCTCCTGTTTACTCGATAAAGTTCCAGCGTTTTAGTTGTGCTTTAAATGATTGGTATTTATGTTATATGTTATGATAGGTTTTAATTGTATTTTTATGAAATGTTTGTAAGCTGCCATGAGCCCGCCTTGGTGGGTAGGGTATAAATTAAATCAATAAAATAAAATAATTAATAAATAAAATCACCCACTAATATTCTACTCCTGTAATAGCACACACGTGGCTAAAAAATAAACAAAATATTTATTTAGCTTGGAGGTGGAAAGCTCAGGTGGAATCAGGGGAAGGATGTATGAGGTGAATCAATAATAAAAACTGAGGTAACTTTGTAATGACACTTTGTTGCCAACAAATGTTTTTGCTTTTTAAAAAGGTCTTTGAAACTTTGAGGAGAGAGGCTTTCTTTTCAGTTTCTGCCTTAACTCGCATAGGTTTTTGAGTTTCACTGACACTTCATGTTTAGAAGGCAGGGATGTACAACAAAGTTCCCAAAATCCTTCTGTCTCCACAGGCCACGGATCACTCCTCTTTTAAAAGTTATCTCCCTTTTCACTGTGCAAAGATTACTTCTCTTGACTAAAAGCTCTGCCTCTTTTTGGCTTAAATGGGGATCTTCTGTGATCTTCTCACTCCTCTTGCCTCCTTCCCAGTCCTCAGTCAGTGCTAAACTGTCTCTCCTTCAACTGACAGTTCCCAAATGTCATTTCTTAACTGACTCTCCACAGAATTCTGTTTGAACAGCCTGTCACTCAAAGGTTCTCAGTCTCTGTGAGGCATTAACCCTTGATAGTCTGTCAAAAGGGGTAACTCCTGCTTTATACTTTTCACTTTCCCCCTTGGAAGAGCCCTGGTTCAGTGAGCATTATATTAATTGCATGCAGAAGATCCCACATTCAATCTTTGGCATTTCCAGTTGCAAATCTGGGAAAGACCCTGCAGTCCATTATATCGTTGCCACACTGGTACTCAGTCAGCAAGAAGGAACAAGGGTTTGATTAAGTACAAGGCAACTTCTTATACAGCTTATTAGATAATCTTCTAAGGCCCTGACCTGGATAGCCCAGGCAAGTCCAATCTCATCAGGACTCAGAAGCTAAGCAGGGTTGACTCTGGCAAGTACTTGGGTGGGAGACCTTCTTGGAATACCAGAAGTCAGGAGGTGGGGGCAGGCTTTATTCAGCCACCTCTCTGAATATCCTCCAGGTCCCCAGTAGGTGTCAGTCACCAGAGGTTGCCATGATTTCCAGGTGCACACAGTCAGTCACCAGAGGTCGCCGTGCCTTCCAGGTGCATACACACACACGCATGCACATATGAAAAATGTTTAAAAATCCAAAATAGAGAGAAAAATAATAGATAATCTTCTAAGGTCAGGCGGTTGCTCAGAATTTGTGGTGTGGGGTGTATGTATAGGATGGGGAGCCTGCCCAACATGTATAAATGACTAGTTGACTGTGTATTTGTATATTATGAACAAATGTACTTGCATTACAAATGTCACTATATATTGTAAAATAATTACAATTTAGGTATTGCACTGAATGTGAACTGGGGTTGTGGCCATGTCCAGCAAATCTGTGGAAACACCTCCTATAATCCCAAAGTATGATGGATCCTTCCTGTGCATGACTGGTGTGGCTTCTGCTGCATAGTGAAGAGAGAAGGATGATGAACAACACACTGGCATATCATGTGCATGGGGCCAGACAGCCCCACAACCCATTATGGAGCAATACAGTAAGGAAGGGGAATCAAATGAACTCACCCCCATCTCTTACTCCCACTGGAGATTCAAATTTTCCATTCATGCAAGATGGAGGAGGGGTGATTTCCCCCAATTTCCTCTCCTTACTGCAGTCCCCCCTCCACATGCTTTGTTCATGAGGCTCCCTCAACCCCAACATTGGCTTTTGCAGAATCCGACCCTAAGCCTGCCTCCATGAACAAATTTATTGGGTGAACTGCTGGCTGATAAGAACTCCCTTTTATAAGACATGGATATGGACACTAGCTTAAGTGGCAAATTCATGGAGGGAGGTCTGTCAATGGCTTTTACTCACGATAGCTAAACAGTACCTCCATGTTCAGAATACCTCTGGATATACAGTGCAGAAACTACAGGAGAGGATTGTGCCCTTCCAGCTTTCTTGTAAGTTTCTCAGAGGCTAGCCACCATTAGAAACAGAATGCTGGGCTGGTTAGACTGATCCGGCAAGGCTTTTTCTGACTTAAGGGCTTATCTAATGGGGGGTGGGGACAATATGGAAGATGCCAGGTTTCAAATAAAAGGCATGACATTAGAAATCTCTATATTCACTTGAAAACTAACTTACATTCCTGACCTGAGATCAAATCCATTAAACGTTTCCAGGAAAATGTTACAGCAAAAGTGAAGGTTACTATAAAGGTGTCCTTCCTGACTGTACCGAGCAATGGAACATAATTCGCATTCTTATGGACTGGAGCAAATTGTCCCTTTTAACTGTCCTCATTTCCTACTGAAACAACAGTAGCCTCTATTTGTCACAGGATGACACCACATCAGTTAAAAAAATCACATTTCTTGCACCTATATGCAACCATTTGTGGTTCTTGCTATGACCTCAGAATGCATTACTTCTAGAGATATCAGACAGGAATCCAAAAGCACAATCACTTTAAAACAACAACAACTAGAAACAGTTAAACTTTAGGGAAATAACATGTTTAATTGCTGACATTATTGGTTAACAATTAGTCCATACTGAATAGAACAGCCTTCTCCCTTGCAAATGAGCAACCCATATATTTTTAAGTAGGCATATGAGTGAAAAATCCAATTGTACCACTGGACAAAAAAAAAAGAGATTCATCGTTTTTATGAGCCTCTTGTTTTCTGGAGGCATCAAAGCACACTGCAGCTGTTGTTATGTAAAGGCGGAATAAGTGTCTTGCCTTGGACAATTTGCTGGTGTCAGTGAGTTTGGCGTTACTGACATTGCAGCAGGCCAACTCCCCCTCATTTGGACAGCCCTTCTAGGCCATCTGAATTTCTCCTGGACATTGTTCTACTTTAGGCAGAGGAGGTAAGTGGTCCTGCAATTCATGGAGGGAAGCCTCTCTCACTCCACAGGAAGGTGCCTCTCCGGCCGGACAGCCAAAATCCACTTTGTCTTTCTGAGAAATCCCTCCACTCTTCAGTCCCTTCTCAGAGGCATTGAGGTCTGCCTTGGCTTCCACACTGATGTCTGTTTTTGATAAGCCAGTGTCGGAATCTGGTGTCTCCTGGGAATCCGGCATGCACAGGCAGGGTGAGGTCATATGGTTTCCTTTCTCTGCTTGCGGCTGTTCCAACAGCTCTGACCCTTGCGTACTCGTCGGTGCTGTGGCTCCCTCAGGAACTAGCATCCCCCTTGCTGGCTTTATCTCTCGCCACACAAAAGCACCCTGTTTCTGGAAAGGGAGGAAAAGGTTGATGTTAACCAGGGGGATGTAAGCCGTGAGGAGACGCAGCTGTGAGCTGAGTTCATTTGTTAGCTCAAGTGCTGGCACGGCATCATTCTCACTCTCCTCTGGCCAATGGAGAAACATGATGATAGCAAGGAAGAACAGAAGAATGGCTGAGCCACCCGTTGCTCTAATTTGTGAAGTAGGGGAGGGGCAACATTCGCAAAGAAAGCATAACTGACATATTGCCTTCCCTGTCCCCCCACCCCACCCCATATTCAGCTTCACAAGTGTTCTGGTACTTGCAGTGTGTGACTTGCATATATTTCTGCTGGGCAAAGTCTATTCCCATTCAGTTTCAGTTCTTCCAACATGGGTTGCTATGGATACAATTCTAAACCGTTGCCTTTTGCCAGCCAAAAAGATTTATGACCACTTACCAAATCACTTTGGTCATTAGGGGTCACATGAAACAACAGGATAACATTTTTTTTTAAGGCGGGGAAGAGACCAAAAAACAGAACTAGAAACAAGCAGAATGTGCATGATAACACGATCTATTATTTAGAGATCCAGTTCAAACTTTTTGGACTTTGTGAGAAACTGAGCTAACTTGAGTGGCTGTAATCCCAGTTTTCCTGGCCCTTTATTAATTCATCCCTTTTTACGGATCTCCCCTTCCTACTTTTGTCACTTTGATCTTTCACACATCTGTATCTTGTCCATCTATTGTAGTTCAAAATCCTGCTCAAGAGAACCAGCAAATATGCCATTTTGGGGTTCTAAGCAGCCTCTGGGGACCAGATTCAGCCAGCGAGGCTTACACTGCACTGATAGCTGAACCAGGCCTCGCTCACAGAGCAGATTGTGTCTACCGTATTTTATCCCACCCTTTCTCAAAGGAGATCATGGTTCCTCCCCCCTTCTTCATTTTATCCTCACAACAAGCCTGTGAAGTAGGTCAGGCTGAGAAAAAGTGACTGGCCCAAGCCCACCCAAGGAGTTTCGTGGCAGAAGGGAGCCTCCTGGTTCCACATTCAAACCAATGTCACTATAATCCTTCTGTTTTCAGAAAGCAACATCAGCGTACGTGGCTCTTTGGGCACTGAAACTACAGTGGTAGCAGTCCCATGTCTGCTACTTTGTCCTGGGAGTCTTTACTAAGGCAAGGAGTAGTAACTTGCCAAGATATTTTACACCCCACCAGGGCCAACAGGACAGCAGGGATGCCATTGGCTCATACCTAGCACTGGCAAGTCTAGCATGCTTAATCATGTTCCCTAGTGCTAGAACAATGTGCTGGAAACCTTTGGGTAAACACATCCTTCTGGTTTACTGCTGAATGTTAATAGCACAGGATACACATTGCCTTACCTTCCCTTGGTAGGGGATACAGGGAGTTACTCTGGCATTATAGTGATGTTTGAAAGAGATCTCCTCTTGGAAAATCCTTGGAAGTCTGGTCGGCATTTGAGGAGAGGCAAGTGGAACTGGAATAGAAAATGGTCAAATTCACACAGAGAACTAGATATGGGATCTGTTTACACCCATACCATATACCTTGAGCCAGGTTTGCAGGTGGAACCCCACAAAGCCAGAAATGTGGCGTAGACGGCTAGGTCTTGGGGCTTCACATTGGAGTCCCAGATTCAAATTCCCACTGTGTCATAAATTTACAGCACAACCATGAACCCGTTGCTCCCACTCAGTTTACCCTACCTCGAAGGTTTCTTATTGTAATAAGCCACAACAGACAAATAATGAAAGGATGCCCAATAAATACCAGAGGGCTGATTTGTTATCTCAGAGGCATCGATGTGGGTACAATCCAATTCTGGATTGGCACGGTCTGTGCTGGGAGTCATCAGGGCTGGACAGATGCTGAAGCACAGCCCTCCTAAGGGCCGACTTTTTGAGGGCCACTCCCACTGTCTTGTTTCTCATTTGGTGCATGACCTTGAAACTTAGAAGACCTATACACACAGGGACCCCCCCCAAACATGATCCTCTGGCAGCCTAGAATAAAATATCCAGCTTGATATTAAATTGAGGAGGGGGCTGGAAATGGCAGGAATTCCCCTGGCCACTCTAAAAATAGAGAGTAGCCCACCTGCTGGAATGCTCTATGGAGTACACTGATAAAAGGTCTTTTCTCTCAGGCCTCTAGATCTCCCTCGAACCTTGGCTATGAATAATTGCCTCAAGCTTGCTGGACAATAACCGAGGCCCCTGACTCTGCCAAAGCCCCTCCACTCCCCAAGCTCCTAGGCAGAATTTTTAGTCCTGCCCCTGCTATTTTCAGCCTGAGCACATCCCATTGACATCCCAGTTCCTTTCTGTACCTCAACCACTAGTCTCGCCATCCAAGCTCCCCTTATTTTCAAACACTCCAGTAAATGTTCAAGTTTCTACCTTGTGTCCACTCCCATCCCAGTGAAGTCACTGCCTCCTGGATACAAGTAGAGGTGTATAAAAATCACTCTCCAGACCCTCCCACCTTTGTAGCTGGTTTTTGGACCCTAGCCTGCTTCCTCGGCCTTAGGGTTGTTTGTCTTTCTGGACTCCAACTCTTTGGCTGAAATCACTGAACTTCCCCCCTCCTTTGAACGTCATCCCCAGACCTGCTTTTCATCACTGGCCCCTGAACTGGACTCTTGACTGTCTTTTCTCTTCAGGATCAGGATCATGTATGTTTCCTTTCTCCCCTTTATTTCCGCCAAACACCCGCTGCATTCTTTACTGTAAATCAGCCCCCTTTCCCCCCCCAGATTCCCCCCCCCAATAATGCACAGGCAAAGGTTATGTATTTGTTCTTGTATGCAACTGTTTTACTGTCTCATTTTTCTATTCTTGCCATTCCATTTTCCAAGCGGAATAAAGATTTTCTCAATTAAGAGCTATTTCCCCCCTCACTCTGTTGGAACTGCTGCCCTGAGTGGGACACTGGTATACAGCAGAAGATCCCAATGTTTATTTCCCAGGTGATATGTCGGGTCTTCTGTGTCCAAAGGACTCTTTGTACATTATAGCCTTGGTACTGGTACCTATTTGGGTAACAGCCAGATCCTATCAGAGGTAGGTAGCTTCACACGAAGGGACAATACATCCCAGAGACCCTTTTGCAAATTACTTTTAAAAAATCCAGCCCTGGTGTGGGTAAAACACATGCTCCCCAACTGGGCGTTTTGTCCCAAGTGAGGGTTGCCAACAGTCTGAAGGTAAGGTGTCCTGTCCTGTTAAATAGTGGGTTCCATGGATGAGCAGGCTCGAGTCTAGTGATCAGCTCAACTTTATTTGTGATTTCAGCAAGAGCAAGACAAGAACCCCAGAGCCTCAGCTCTGTTAAATAGCATGCAATTGCCACACTCAAACACACCCCATGCCCAGTGATAGGCTATTTACATAACATTACTACTTGATTGGTTTATTTCAGAGTCCTGGTAAGCTATTGTTCTTATGCTCCAAGCTCAGCCAGTCTCTGGTATGACATACTTGGAATGATTCAGTCCCAATACACAACATGTCCCTTTAATAAAGGCTTAACGGAATGTTACTTACCAGGTGCTGTTACATACCTCCATGCATGAAAAGCTTTAACTGAACTGGCCATTTCCACATATTAAGCTTCTGTTAAAAGGACAGGACATTTTTCTCCACAGGAGCCCGACAAGTGGCTGGGTGTGTGGCTCATAAATAGGTAGCATTTTTCTCCAGAACTAGAGTCTCACCTTTGCTGGAGTAAGGGATTCTGGCATGTTCTCTAGGGGGACAGCAGTCCAGGAGACACCAGCTTGAGGGCGGTATTCCTCAGGGGGCAGTGCTTTCTCTGATGTTGTTTAACATCTATATGCACCCCCTTGCCCAGACTGCCCAGAGGTATGGGCTGGGGTGTCACCAGTACGCTGATGATACCGAGCTCTATCTGATGGTGGGCGGCCATTTGGACTCCGACTCGGAAGATCTGAACCAGGCATTGCAAGCCGTGGCTAGCTGGCTTAGACTGAGCTGGCTGAAATTAAACCCGTCAAAGATGGAGGTCCTGTGCCTGAGTCGGGGAGGCCTGGGGATCGGGATCCCTCTCCCGACCTTCGATGGGGCGCCACTGGTGCCAGCGCCGGAGGTGAGGAGTTTGGGAGTGCTCCTGGACCCTTCCCTAACCATGGAGGCCCAGGTGGCAGCCACTGCTAAGTCGGCCTTTTACCATCTTCGGCTGATCCGGCAGTTGGTTCCCTTCCTCGGCCGCGAGGACCTGGCTACAGTGATCCACACAATGGTCACCTCAAGATTAGACTACTGTAATGCTCTCTAGATGGGGCTGCCCTTGTCGCAAATCCGGAAGCTGCAGCTAGTGCAGAATGCTGCAGCCAGGCTTTTGATGGGTGTCCCAAGATGGGGGCACATCTGGCATGTGCTGAAAGCACTGCACTGGCTGCCAATAGCATACCGAATTCATTTCAAGGTGCTGGTACTTACCTTTAAAGCCCTATATGGCCAGGGTCCGACATACCTGAGGGACCGCCTTTCCCCACACATACCCCAGAGAGCACTACA
The DNA here is from genome assembly GCF_001447785.1 of Gekko japonicus. Taxonomy (NCBI): domain Eukaryota; kingdom Metazoa; phylum Chordata; class Lepidosauria; order Squamata; family Gekkonidae; genus Gekko; species Gekko japonicus. The sequence continues at coordinate 810,304 of NW_015172558.1, read as the reverse complement.
GTCGGGGGCACAACATCGTCTAGTGATTCCAGGCACCAAGGAGGCCAGGCTCACCACAACCAGGGCCAGGGTCTTTTTGGTGGCGGCTCCTACCTGGTGGAATGAGCTCCCAGAGGAGATCAGGGCCCTGCGGGACCTTCTACAGTTCCGCAGGGCCTGCAAGACGGAGCTCTTCCGCCAGGCTTTTAACTAGGAGCTGCTCACCGCTACCGCCAACTATTACTGTTAGTAACATTGGGGCAGTAGATGGCCCTGTATGGAGATTGAGCCACAGCAATGCGGGAGACCGGATACAGGAAACAGGATCTACTGTTACTTCTACAGTTCGCCGTCTTTATTTGACTGAAGGATTGATATGTCTTGAGCACTTTAATTGTAATATGGGCTGTTTTATCTTGTTTTTATATATTTTATATGCCTGGGCACACGTTGCCCCTGAATATGAGGTGCCCTGAGCCCGCTCGCGGGGGAGGGCAGGATAGAAATGTAATAATAATTTTAAAAATAAAATAAATGTACTGCACTCCCCTCAAACCCCCGCATCAGCCATGCCTCATCTGCCCCAAGAGTTAGATGTCATGTTGCCCTAACCCTACGACCTCAAAAGCTGGAGCCACCTCTTTCAATTGGCCACAGAGATCACAGGTGATCTGTAGCAAGTCAGAACTTCTGAATGTAACATTTCCATAAAGTTGCTGTGAGGCTAAAACATGGGATGGGACATAAATGTAGGAAGTACATGAAATTCAGCATATCCCAGCATATTTTTAGCACCCCTGCCCCACAATCTCCTGCTGTCCATTCTGTTCCTGACACACATATCATACTCCCTGCCTGAAGACCCTAATGATTTTACACTGGCTTCTCACCTACTGATTTTGCATACATTTTTGTCTGTCTTACAGCTGATAAAAGCACAGAATTCTAGCTTTCCGGAATTCAACCATGGTTATTCTTAAAGTTGAAACAAAATTCCTTTGTAGTAAGGTCTCATTCAGATGTAACAGCAATCCCTGCATGAGCTTTTTAGGAATATTGGTTCTGCAGCACTCACTCAGAGGCTCTGTTTGGAAGAATCAATACCTCTACATAAAAGCTGTCTCTGCAGCCATCATGATGTGCACCCTCACCCCATGGCACCCCTATGGCAGCTACATGAACAGCATGCATATGGAGGCAGCAGTCCTCACAAAGAACACCTTGGGTCTTGACATCAGCAGGCCCACATGGTTCTAAAGTCTGAAATAAGCCTAGGTTGTATGGAATGTGAAAACAATAAGACTTGCTTCCAAAGAAATATATTTTGGAGAACAATGACTACAAGGTATCCCAATCTATTCCAGTTGGAGAATCTCTCTGCCAGATCTCCTACCTGGACTCCAAGAGCGATCACATATCTGCCATGGCTGAAGCCAAAACTGAAAAAGTTCTTAAATTTCAGAGTGGGTCTACTTCCCAGCAAATCAAGTCAACCTGCCCAGTACATTTCTTTTGTTCTCAGAGCATCCCTGAAGTCCAAAAGTCAAATCCTGGAAATGTTAAAAACCTTGTGTTGTTTTGATTTTGCTTCAAGGAACCCATGCCTGAAGAACAGGGAGGCAGTGGGGCCCTTGGATGACCAAGGGGTAAAAGGAGTACTGAAGGATGATAGGGAAATGGCTGAGAAGCTAAATGCATTTTTTGCCTCTGTCTTCACTGTGGAAGATTAGAAGTGCTTGCCCACTCCAGAACCGCTGATTTCGGGAGGGGTGTTGAAAGACCTGAGTCAGATCGAGGTGACGAGAGAGGAGGTCCTAAAACTCATAGACAACTTAAAAACTGATAAATCACCAGGCCCAGATGGCATACATCCGAACGTTCTGAAAGAACTCAAATGTGAACTTGTGGATCTCCTTACAAAAATATGTAATCTTTCCTTAAAATCTGCCTCCATTCCTGAGGATTGGAAGGTAGCTAATGTCACTCCCATCTTTAAAAAGGGTTCCAGAGTAGATCCGGGAAATTACAGGCCAGTCAGTCTGACGTCGATACCGGGTAAATAGGTGGAAACCATTATTAAGGAAAGAATTAGTAGGCACATAGATGAACAAAACCTATTGAGGCAGACTCAACATGGGTTCTGTAAGGGAAGATCTTGTCTCACTAACCTGTTAATGTTCTTTGAGGGGGTGAACAAACATGTGGACAAGGGGGATCCAATAGATATTATTTACCTTGACTTCCAGAAAGCTTTTGATAAAGTTCCTCATCAAAGGCTCCTAAGTAAGCTCAAAAATCATGGGATAAAAGGACAAGTCCTTTTATGGATCAAAAACTGGCTAGTTCATAGAAAACAGAGAGTGAGTGTAGGTGGGCAATTTTCTCAGTGGAGGGTGGTAAGCAGTGGGGTACCGCAGGGATCAGTACTTGGTCCACTGCTTTTTAACTTGTTCATTAATGATTTGGAGATGGGAGTAAGCAGTGAAGTGGCTAAATTTGCGGATGATACAAAGTTGTTCAAGGTGGTGAAAACCAGTGAGGATTGTGAGGCACTCCAAAGGGATCTGTCAAAGATGGGCAAGTGGGCGTCAACATGGCAAATGGGGTTCAATGTGGCCAAGTGCAAGGTGATGCACATTGGAGCCAAAAATCCTAAATATAAATACACATTGATGGGGTCTGAACTGGCAGAGACTGAGCAAGAGAGAGATCTTGGAGTTGTAGTGGATAACTCACTGAAAATGTCGAGACAGTGTGTGACTGCAATAAAGAAGGCCAATGCTATGCTGGGGATTATTAGGAAGGGTATTGAAAACAGATCAGCCAATATAATAATGCCCCTATATAAATCAATGGTGAGACCTCATTTATGGATAAGAGGAAGTACTTCTTCACCCAAAGAGTGATTAACACTTGGAATTCACTGCCACAGGAAGTGGTGGCGGCTACAAGCATGGACGGCTTCAAAAGGGAATTAGATAAGCATATGGAGCAGAGGTCCATCAGTGGCTATTAGCCACAAGGTATAGATAGGGACTCTGGGGCAAGTGATGCTCTGTCATCTTGATGCTTGGGGGGGGGTCAACAGTGGGAGGGCTTCTAGTGTCCTGGCCCCACTGCTGGACCTCCTGATGGCACTGGTATTTCTGGCCACTGTGTGACACAGTGTGTTGGACTGGATGGGCCTTTGGCCTGATCCAACATTGGCGTCTCTTATGTTCTTATGTTAATTATGTTAGATTTGAAAGCTGGGCCTACTTGTAACCAACCCACCATTAAAATAAAATTAACTGTTCTTGCTATTCAGTGCTTTTATTCAGTGGCATAAAAAAGACAACAGACTTGAACAACAGGAACTAAATCTTCCCCTTTGAATGACTGCAAGAGGGGAATGTTTAAGGCTACCCAAAGAGAAAAGCTAGCTCCTCTTAGAGAAAGGTTGTATCTTCAACCTTTCTCTGATGAGATACGTTTTTGACAAGAAGGGAGCAATTCATGTTAGGAAGCATTCAAAACTGGTTCCCTGCTTGCAATCTGAAGTGGTACACACTACCATGTGGATTTTCCTGAACTGTTAGCAGGTCTCCTGCTCTATTAAATAAGCTTTGCCCATTTCCACATGTCCCCCCAATTCTTTACACTCCCTCCCAGATCATCTACATCAGGGGTCCAGAACTTTTCTGAATCTGCAGGCACCACTGTGATTCTGACTGGGGTAGTGGATGCAACCACAAAATGGCTGCCACAGGAAGTGAAGCCAGGCACAAAATGGCTGCTGTAGCTTACCTTTAGTCAACCAGTGGAAATCCTTGTGCTGTGGCGGTAAGTGCTGCCAAAGCAATGTTTTTTAAAATCTGCATAGCCAATCAAATCTCCAATGGCCAATCAGAAGTGTTGCTAGACAGAAGCTGCATCTCGTTCTACACACTTTCTAAACATTTCTAAAAACATCTTGTGGACATTAGGAAAGGTGTTGATGTGTACCATAGCATCCCCGGGCACCACAGTGGGGTCACCTGATCTACATTCTTCCTTCAGATCCTTCCTCAAAACATAACTCATCCACAGCTGAAAGCAAGCCTAACACATGGCACAGTATCTGATTTTTCTTGACAGCATTGCTTCTCTCCCCTTTCCCCTACTACTACATCTCCTGCTTTCAAAATTCAAGGCCAGATTCTCACTGGAGGGGTCTGACCTTTTTTGCATTAAAATACTCCATAAAGTGCAAATTACATTGACACTGCAGTATAAATTACAGCATTATCATCAACCTTCTGAACAAAAACAGCAAGTCCAGGGGATTATAATCTAGGATAAATGAGCAATTTAAAAGGCCATGAGAAAGAAGGAATGTTACCAAATTTCACAAGCACACTGTTTCAATTTGAGAATCCTCATTTCTAGCATAAGTTTGCCCTCTCCTCCAACTTGAGATGAAACTACCTTTTCCCCACTGACAATAGTTATAAGAAGAGTTCACAAGAGTTACTGTAATTGAAAGTGATGGCCTCTTTTTGCTTTTGTTGCCTAAGCATGGCAGGTGGCACAAAAATGGTGCAAAACAAACAATGGAAACTGGGAACACCAGTAAAGGAAATGGGTGATGAAAAGTCTCACAACAACATATGAAAACAAAACAAGAAAAAAGTTAAAGGAAGAAAGAGCAGGTGTAATTCCTCCTCCCAGAAGAACTGGTCTTCTGAGCAGGATGCTTATTAACAAAGCAGTGCCCTCAGCAGTGTTTTACCCATGCCTCCACCTGTCCTAGAAAGGAGGATTCGTTCCACTCTAGAATAAAGGTGAACACTGGAGCATGTTCATATATTGACACAGAACATATACTGATCTTTGTACAAGTGGGCTGTGGATACATTCTGTCCTGAGTACATTAGCTGAACAGAGGCAAAGCCCTTTCCATAGAATAATATGCAGAGAACTAGACAGCACTGGCCACCTTTTCATCATTTGGATGCATCCAAAGAAATGTGAATGAGTAACACACAGTACATGACAATGTTCTCTACTCAAATTCGACGCTGACTGGTTGTGGTCAGGGTACTGTGTGGGAGAGTAATTTATCATATAGAGCTGCCTTACACTGAATCAAACCATGCCTCCTCTGCCCAGTATCCAGAAATTCTTGGGATCACACCCATGAGTTTCAGCATACCAAACATTAGGGATGTGCACTCAGATACATCTGGTATAGTCACAATCTCGATACACATTAGAGAATCCTGGTCAGTATTGGTATACTGAATATTCCCACACATATCTGGAAACATCAGGAGCTGGTGTTTTAATGTGCCAGACCAGGGGGTGCTTTTGGCAGGTTTTCCAAGCAACAGGAAGGAGGGAGGCAGCCCTCACAGGTAAATGGGATCACATGTTAGGGGGAGCTTGCCAGGTTGCTTGTGCTACGATTCTTTGGTTTGACATTGGTTCTGCTGGGCTTGCATTGCCACATTAGCCCTGGGTTGTGCTTGGCTTCTGTGGTTTACACTGGCTCTACTGGGCTGAACTCCCTTTCCTTGCTTCAAGGGTATGGCTTAGATTCTCTGGTTTGACACTGGATATGTTCGGCTTGCCATATTCACCTGTCGTTCTGCTGGAATTCTCTGGCTTCATGTTTATTCTGTTGAGACTGTTGGTTCTGCTTCCATTGGGAGGCATTTGGCTAAAGGTTGCTTGATCTGGTGTGTTTTTGGCTATTCTCTGCCCTGGAAAAAGCATGGATTTTTTTCTCCATAGGAAACATGAAAGATGGCTAGGGTCACCTTGTTCAGGGGCCCATAAGATTGGACCCTGTGGTCCAATTCACTTGACCCTTGTGGGTTGTTTAGCAGACAGGCAGCATCAGTTCTGCTTTAATACTGGCATTATTTACTCAAAAGACTTCCCCTCTAGCCCCCGGGAAAGATACCCCATAGAGAATAATGGACCCAAATAATTTTGGAATCGGGGAGGGGGGTCTGAATATTGAACTGGTATTGGAGATCTGAGTAACCCGAATACAAATAATTATGCCCTCCATGAAATCAAGAACCAAAAAAATACTTTTTTGTGCACATCCCTACTTTCTACCACTGAGCTACAACCCTCGCCCCCAGGCTTGATGCCTCCCGGAAGTGGTGTGCCAAACATGTGAGCCGAACTGAGCAGAAAAGCTCAATGGGTGCTTGGGGGAAGATGCCTTCCCTGAACCTCAGTTTGTGAATTCTGAACTGGGCAAAGTCTGGCCTGGACTTTGGCTTAGGTCTATGCCCATCTCTAATAGCAAGGAAAGACGGGAGACTGTCACTCCCCTTCACCTGCAGGCTTCCTGCCATACAAAAAACAGACTCAACTACCCCCTCCATTTTATATTTGAATGGGGAAGGTACATGATCCCTCACCCCATTACATCAAGTATGGCCCCCAGGATCTCAACAGGTAAGAAATCCTGAATAATCACACCAGCTTTTGTAAAATCAAGACAGCCAGTGGATCACAGGAGGCTGGAGCCCAGGGAAAGATTTCTGCATGCACAAAAGACAGTGCAAGCAGAAATATTAAAATTATGCCTCACTGGCTCCTTGCACTAAGTGCAAGCAACTGTATCTCTACTATATTTTCTACAAGTGCAATACATAATGCAAGGTGCCTCTTTTGATACAAAAGCAAATTAATTTTTTTAAATATGAAGCACGTATTGTACATTCCATTGCTCCATATGCACATTATTTCATTAAAAGACAGAAATGCTGTGTGTTGCTGCAACCCCTGTGCTATTGCTTGTGCAAGCAGAACAGCACTAAGTACATTTCCCTTTTGGCCCATGCATCACTGGATCTAAGCCAGGGATTCTAGCAAAACATAAAAGCGAGAAGACTTAACTATTAAAGCATAACTAATCTGTGTTAAGCGAACATGCTCTTTTGCCTAAAAACACAAGGAAGTACCCGGCTGGATCAGATCAAGATCCAGATAGTCCAACATCCTTTGCAAGCAACCTAGCAAACAGTAGGCATGTGGCGGCTTGCCCAGAATTGGCTAGCAGTCACCAAATAGTAGTGACTATCTCCTCCCCATCCCTGCTGTATACAATTTGCTCACTATACTGAAGTCTCAGCTACAAGTGATGCTAAAAGTTCCATGCCCAGCATTTTTTTATTTCTTAAACCACAGTTATGAGGCTGTGGAGACCCAACTCTGATAACAATGTGAGAAGAAGGGGGTTTAAGCTCCCCCTTACTGATTTACTGATCTGAAAACAGCTCCAGGAAGCTGCTATTTTCCCCCACTGGGGAAACAAGGTTGCTGAGACAGATGTCTGCTGCCAGAACAGACCAAACAGTGACTTCCTGTGGCTGTTGCATGGACACATGAAACTGCCTTATACTGAATCAGACCAACAGTCCATCAAAGTCTGTATTGTCTACAGCGGCTCTCCAGGGTTTCAGGTAAAGGTCTTTTGCATCACATACTACCTCATCCTTCAAACTGAAGATGCCAGGGATTGAACCTGGGACCTTCTGTATGCCAACTTCAACTCCTCCCCGCTTTATGTTGTGGTCCCAATCATAACTAGGACCCTACACACCTGAGCATTAATCTAAAAATGCCGGGTGCTTCATACATAATTGAATCCTAAGAAGTAAATTTGCTCCTGCCTCCAACTGTTATGCCAATGAGTGCCTAGATATTTTATTTAATTAAATAAAATTGTTTTATCATTAACCACTTTTGATGTTTTTATACTGCAAGGAGGGAAAATATATCTACTAAACAGCAATAAAACAATAACAGTGTTGTTTAAACACAATACTTTTCTAAGCTAGTAACATGATTTCAGAACATGTTTAGATGATTTGTATTTACATTTCTGCCAACCTACACTGACTTGAAATCCAGCCCCTGCCCCACGCACACACCCTGCTCAAACCAACAGCCTCCCCCCCATCACAACCAACAGAAAAGGTCTGGGCAGGGGCCTGAAAATGCAACATCTGCCATAATTGGCCCACAGACACAGTTTCTTTTGTGGCTCAGTAGGTCAAAGCTGGCTAGGTAAACAACTGCTGGGAGTGGCTTAAGAGTCAGACTAGCGAATCCAAGCACAAAGCCCCGCATTACGGTTAGTGACCCAGGATGTCCTTTTCAGCTCCTATGAATCTAAACTAATGCCCACAAAAAGACTAGCTGTCAAGTGGTCATTATTTTTAATGAGCACCAAGATGCTGACTTCAATGCACTGAAAACCAAAACAACAGATCATATCCGAAGTCCTGCATAAGACAGACCCACTTCACTTCTTACAGAATTTCCAAGTGTGTACAGCTTTAAAAAAGCAAAACAAAAAAACCAGCCACTAAGTTCCACACCTCTGTGGCAGGATGTCCTCTGGTTTCCAGGAGCTTCAGCCCAAATCCAGACAGCCAACTCTGCCTTGGCAGTCAATAAACACATGGACATATGGAAGCTATTCTTCTCTCCTTATAAACCCAGGGGTGCGGCGGGGAATGTCATGTTCTGGGTGTGTGCGTGGTACAGTCCATCTATCCATCATCCATAAACAAGCTGAATATTTATTGGTGCTGAACTATTATTATAACGAAGTGAACCAGAGGCAGGGCTGTGGAGCTGTTTGTGAGACAAAGCAGAGGGGGCTTTAGGAGGCTTTTTAAAAAGGATTGAACAAATTAATGGAGGATAAGTCTATCAACAGCTCTTAGTCATGATAGCTAAATGGAATTTCCTTGGTTAGGGGCTGCCTCTCAATAACAAATGCTGAGGGAGGGATGTTGCCTTCGGGCCCTGTAGTAAGATATCCAGAAGCAGCGGGCTGGCCATCTTTAGAAACACAGTAAGAATGAGGTACGTGTCGTAGAGGCACGCTGGACTCCCACGGATTGGTCTGCCATTTTATTTGAATTGGGTTTAATCTGGTTTTAAATTGTATGTTTTAACATTGTTATTATGCTACTCTTTCTTGTGACAGTGTTGTGAAAAGACTGTTGTGACTGCTCTGAGCACGCTTGTGGCGGAGGGCAGGATAGAAATCAAATAAATAAATAAATAAAATGTTAGAACAACACTGGGAGAGACCAGTGGTCCATGTAGTTCAGCATCCTGTTTCACACAACAGACAACCAAATACCCCAGCAGGCCCACAAGCAAGGTCACCAAGGCCAAAGCCTTTCTTGTTGCTGTTCCTAGCAACAGAAATTCAGAGTTACACTACCTCTGAACATGGAAGTTCTGTTTAGGCAGATCTGCCCTCCACAAATTTTTCTAATCTTCCTATAAAGCTAGTGCCCTGGTAACTATGCTGGACTGGATGGGCCATTGGCCTGATCCAACATTGGCTTCTCTTATGTTCTTATCTAGTGGCAGTAATCTCTGTGTGAAAGCTATGTGTTTTGTGAAGTACTTTCGTCTGTCCTGTACCTACTGCCCATCAATAGAATTTGAGGGCACTCAGCTGAATTATTACAAGAGAGGGAGGAAAAGTTCTGTCAGCTTCCTCCACGCAATACACAGTGCTATACATCTCTATAACCTCCCCCACTGGTTGTCTTTTTTCCAAATTTTACTGCCACCAATTGCTTGGACTTTCCTAGGAGAGAATATACTCCAACTCCTTCATCATTTTGCTTTCCCTTTTACCTACTTTACCCAGCACTAGATTACATGGACTTTTTGTCCAGTCCAGCTGGTTCTTTTATGTTCTCATGTTCATCTTTTCTCCTGGAAACTTTACATAGCTGGGTCTTACTGATGCTGATTACCACATTCTAGGTGGTCAAAGGCTGCAATACGATTGGCTGCCATTGCCTAGTTCAAGTGTTACAAAATTCCTACATGAAAAGCACTTAGATATAGGAATTAGCATGCCATTAGTGTAGCTCGCTAACTGAATGAATACGCGTGCACTGTCCATACAACAGAAATCTCTGCTGACGCTTCTTGCTGCAGCACCTCATGTCCCACTACTTTTCCAATAGTCCCATGAATCTCAGAAGCAACTTCTCAGAGACTACTGGGAGCTACAGAGGAATAGATCCATTCTGTGAACTTGTTCCATTCACAGTTAATAGGGTCCCACCACAAATTTTCCCAGCATGCACATGGCAAAAAATACACATACTTGTGTATTTCTATACCTATAGATCTATGCATAGATTGTCCCCTAATTCCTTCATAAATCAGCGACCAGCAACATTGTCAAAACAAGGACAAGCAAGAACAAAGGAGTGAATCCTCAAAGTCAAAATGGCTTGCTTTAATTAACATAATAATGTCCTGCTTTTCTCATTCTTATCACACATGTGTTGAGCATGCTGCGAGAGTCAAAAGCACAAAAAGCCAACAGACCAACATTATAGCCAGTCCATGAGAAGAAGATAGAAAGCCAGAATCAGGGAACTGAGAAGTTAAAATGGGAGCTACTCTTCTTTTCATTGTTCAGGTGTCTCCAGCTGACAGGAGACAGCTTGCAGACTGAGTAGCAGAAGCTGAATTAGATGAGATGAAAATGGTGAGAGAAAGCAATTGTTTCCCATGACACACACACTCTTTTCTCTTGCCATCTCTAATCAAATAGGTTTTGGAGGCACTATGGGACAGGTATGCGACAAATATGTACAGCACACAGGAATGTCTCTTTCAAACCCCCTTCAGCTCTCAACTTCCTCCACTCCAAAACTGGAAACCAGAGGTACTTGGGAGAGAAGAATTATGCCTGAGAAATTCGTCTAAAATGCAGATATTACAAAAGCAAAGAAGAGACAGAAGACAATTGAGCATTCCATGGAGAAACATAAGAGGAAAACCCTGGCTGTGGATGGGAGGCCGGGCCAATATCAGGATGTGGTGCAGTGGGTGACCTCCTGAAGGCTTCCTGAAGGTTCCCTTTTGACTGGGAATCTCCCACTTCCCAGTGGGAAAAGTGTCCGGCAACAGTAGAGGAAATGGAGCTATCCTCATTCTGCCTTCTTCAGGCACCCTTCCCAAGCAGCCATCTCCCACTTTCTGAAAAGGAAATGAAGCAGCAACTCTGTCATGCTCTTTTTGGATTCAATGGTACTGATGAGGCTAAAAGGAACTTAATAAAGGAGCACTCTGTTCTGTCCAAGTGGCCAAGGAGAAAGGAGCCATGATGGAGGGGCCCATGGACACCCTGTGGCCAGTGCTGCCTCCATTTCATATCTTCAGGAGTGCTGTGTCTCATGCCCACACATTCACAACAGTGATATTATAATGTATTGTTTACTGTTTCAACACATCACCATAGCAACCATCAACAATAAAAACGCATGATGAGATAAAGAGAACTTTGGGCAGCATTTGTAGAGTTCAGAAAACTGCTATCAATGTACTTTCCTTTCACACTAATAAGTAGGAACAGAAGCATAGAAAGTAAATAACATATTCCATTACAACTTTGCAATGCTTCCAATAATTAACCTTAACATACTTCTTCCTCAACTTTTGAGCAGGCACTACAATCTGCAAATTTAATATGATTTGGTGGTAAAATATAATGGTTAATGGTGACATTACTGTAAAAATATATACAGGTTCCAAGCACACTGAGACAAGGTGCTTATTGTATCATGCTCTGTTGAAAAGCTCCTCACTCCATGGGTCTAAGGACCTTCATGAACATTAAAACCCTGACCATGCTGTTGTGGAGAGTAGGGTTGCCAGCTGGTCAGGAAGTGACACTGTAAGTTGTTATAGCATCTTGATGTCACTTCCGGCCCTGAAACAGGAAGTGACATCCTGGCATCAGTAATACAGTTTCTCTCCTGCTGAGTCACTGAGTGAGGGTGCAGGACAGGGAGTATTGCTGAGAGGCCCCCTCCAAATCCAAGTAAGTGGCAACCCTGAATGGAGGGAAGGGAAGTGATGTACATTCGCCTTCAAAATGGAAACAACAATGGTTGCCATCCTAAAGTGGCCTGTACATACTTAGAAGAATGGTACAACATACACTCTGAGGAAATTTAGGCCCTTCAGTGGTGGGGTTCCTACACCAGTGTACACGTGTTATGGGAAACGTCATGTGTTCTGAGACTTACAGATTCAGAGAAACACCAACCATTTCAGTGAGATTACTCCCACTACTATATGAATTTTTGTATCTGAAATTATTTTCCCTGACCTGGATGGCCCACGCTAGCCCAATCTCCTGCCCTGAGCCTGCTTGTGGGGAGGGTGGGATACAAGTCTAAACAAATAAATAAATCAGATCTTGGCAGCTTAAGCCGGGTCAGCCCTGGTTAGTACTTGGAGGGGAGACCTCCAAGGAAGTCTAGGGTCTCTACACAGAGGCAGGCAATGGCAAACCACCTCTGAACATCTCTTGAAAACCCTACAGGGTTGCCATTGATGGAACCTTCCACGACCACTGCATTTGAAATCGTGGACAGTGTTCAAAACACACATATGCTGAACTCAGCTAATGTGATTCTGTGTAGGGTTGCAGTGACTTAGAACTATAAGGTAGAGAACACAAAATATTTGAACAGTTAGCAGTTGAGGTTAGATTGCAGTGTTTTGCCTGTGCATTTCATGCTGCACTAGGAAGCAACCCAATTAAGTAGCAACTAAGTTTGTTGGCTATTTTCTATTTCAACTATGTAATGTCAAAGTCTAAAGGCTTCATTTGCTACTGTCTTGTTTTGGTCAGGTAGGGGAGAATTTAGACTTACCTATTCCATGTGAAGGTGACTGTACACTACTGTACTTAATAGGCCAAGACAATTTACAGATTGGCTTCTGGAAATCATTTCTTTGAGTGCTTTGCTTGTCATAAGGTGGTTTAGGATGATGCACTAAGGGTTCACTACACGGCCACCAATGATCCTTTACAGACAAAGAAATAATTGTGTTGGTCAACACCAAATCAACAGAGATATACTTATGTAGCTGCCTTATACCAAGTTAGGTCATTGATACATCTAGCTCAGTTCATCTAGCAGTAGCCCACCAGCATCTTGGGCAGATAATGGTTTTTCCCCAAATCTGCTACCTGAGATCTTTTTAGCAAGAGATGCCAGAGGCTGAACCTAGGACCATGTGCTTATAATCATGTTCACTACCGTTGGGGCACAGCTCTAGCCCTTCTCTGCTGTTTCAACAAAGATCTCTCATGATACATGTAAATTATGTTGGCTCAATTATTTATCCTCTTCTCAGCTTTGTAATGTATATAACCAACCCTCACCTCTTTGGATTTTGTGTCTTCTGTGTCCACATAACAGATTGGTTTATTTAAAAACTTGGCATTGGTCTTGATGAACTTGACATGTTGTGGTTGAGGGTTATTGCGCCACTCAAGTGGATGGTAGTGCTCTTGTTTCCTTGAAGTGTACTCCTCCTGGAACTTCTCTAAGATGTTATTCCTTTCTGGGAGCTCAAGGTTAAATATTCTGAATGTGTCTACACTGGAAAATACAAGTAGCCACAAGGATAATTCATTTCCTTGGACAGGTATGGGCATTCCCCCTTATTTTTATTTTTTTAATTCTATGGTGTTTTCCCAAACATTTTGTTTGAAGCAGATAACAACTGATCAATAAATAAACAAATAAACAACAGTATAAATTTAATAAAACAGCAGCAAAATAACACAAGACATAGTCAGGCAGTGCACTACAGATAGGTGACCACAGAAAGGAAGTTAAACAAAAACATAAAAAACCTTTGCCCAAAGTCTAAACTTAATTTACATTATTTATAGTCCACCTTTCCCATTGAGATTCAAAGCATATTACACAAAGTAAATCAATACAATCAGTAGGATGATACATCTAATAAGCAATGTAATAGGACTAGGAACTGCAGAAATGTGAAACGGAGTTGGCATCTGAACTAAGCAAAAGTATTAAACCTGACGGGGTAAACAATGCAGAACATGGTATAACATCAGTCAAACCACAGCACATTTTCCTGGGCCATTCGGTTACGATGTAGCCTTATTTTCCTTCCTATGACCTCCTGAACAATTCTCATAGTTTATGAAATGCCAGAAGCGTGGAAGCCTTCCTGACCTTCTCAAGCACACCATTCCACAGGGTATGGGCCACTACAGAAAAGACATATATACTGGCAGCCGTTGATCTTGTAGGGTTGCACCTGCAGAAGGCCCTGTCCAGATAAGCAAAGTTGTCACAGTGGTCTTGCAGGTTCGAGAGTCCAAGGTCAATAAAGGTCTTTGCATGTGACAGCCAATGGCTTGGATTGAGCTCAGCTACTGATGGGCAGCCAATGGACTGACTGCAGAATGGGTGTAAAATGCATGCTCCACCTAGCTCTCAATAGCTCTGCACTAACTGAAATCTCCAAATTGATTCAGAGGGGAGACATAAGAAGAGTGCATTACAGTAGGATAGACTCAATGTTACTGTGGCCTTGATCCAGGTGGCCAGATTGGCTGAGCCAAGGTACATGGTCATCTTCCAGGCTAAATTAAGTTGGACGAAAGCATTTTTTTTTGGTGGCTGCACTAACTTGCTTCTCCAACAGTAATGGTGGATCTAGTATAAACCCTAGGCTCTTAACCAAGTCAGCTGAACCCTATCAAAAAAGGGAAGCACAATATAATTTAAGACCAACCAGCATCACTTCCATCTTTTCTGGGTCCAGTTTGTTCTCTTTTAGCCATTTAACCACAGCACTCAGTGCTTCAAGACCTCTACTGCACATTCAGGAATTTAGATAGAGAGACATAGAGCTGGGTGTCATCAGCATATTGCTGACAGTGACATTCAATTCCAAAGCTACTCAGGGCTGGCCCGAGGTGTTTCTGCGCCCTAGGTGAGGCACAGATGCCAACCTCCCGGTGGGGCCTGGACACGTTGGGGGGGGGGAACAAAGCTTCCCAAAAGCTGCAGAAGCGCGAGTTGCAGCAGCGCTGAGCCCCCTGCCTGCACCTTCTACCATAACACCTTTCTCTCCTCCCCTCCCTCCCCCTGCCACCACCACCGCACTCACTGGCCTTACCAGGCCGGGCGCTCACTTCCTCCTGCCTGCCTTCAATCACCGCCTTCCTGCCTTCACCGCCGCCGCCGGGGAGCTCCCAGCAGCTGCAGCCTCCTCCATGCAGCTCTGACCCGTTGCAGCAGCAGCGCCGCCGGCTCCCCCATGGCCAGGCGTGCCGAAGCCACAACTGCCCCACTGCAGAGAAGTCGCCCAGAAGGGCCAGGCCACCTCTCCCCTGCCCAGCCATGGGGAAGCTGCTGCGGCAGCCGGCAGCGCTCGGGGACAGCCCGGGGCGGGGGATGCGAGGCTGGCTGGGGATGCGGCTGCTTCAGCGGCAGAGCAGGGGAGGTGAACGGCGGCGTGCTTCGGCGGCGTGCGGGCTTTTTTGGGAAGGAGGCAAACTTTGGCACCCCATCCAGGGCCTGGTGCTCTAGGCGAATGCCTAGCTCGCGTAGCAGGTGAGCCGGCCCTGAAGCTACTAATGCTTTCTCCTAAAGGCTTTACAGAGAGGTTGATTAATGTGGGGGATAAGATTGTGCCCTGTGGAACCCCACAGGACAGCTCCCCACACTGAAGATAACTGATCCCTAATGGCCACCCTCTGAATTCAATCCATGAGAAACAAGTTAAACCAGTTCAAGTTACATCCCCTGGTACCTACTTCTGCTTCCAAATGCCTCAACAAGATGGCATGATCTACTGTATCATAGGCTGCAGATAAATCAAGCAGGAATAACAAAGAAGCATGGCCTTTGTCTACATTCAGACACAGGTCATCAACTAAAGCCACCAGGGTTATCTCTCTCTCATAGCCTGACCTGAAAAGAGACGGAAAAAGTCTCAGGGGAAGGAGAATCCCCTAAAATGAAGAGCTGTGGATGAACAAGCTCTATCCTTGCAGATTTGGGGTGGGGAGGTCCAGAGAAGATCCTCAGAAATCAAAGGAGGGTTTAGGGCTCAAACAGCACTTGCATTATATACGGAAAACCCAGGTTCAGCACCTGGTATTCCCAGTTAAAGAATAACAAGACCCAAATGCTTGTGCCAGTGTTTCCTCTAAACTGAGCTAGTGTTAGCTAGCTCACAGTTTTTTAGCCTCCAGCTCACAGATTTTCATCTTAGCTCAGGAAGGATGGCTCCAGAGCAAACTAATTTATGCAGTAGCCAAATCGCTCACGCACAACTTTAATGCCAGTAGCTCACCAAGTAGAATTTTTGCTTATGACTCCAAAGCTTAGAGGGAGTATCTGTTTCGCCTGGCAAAATGCTGAGCTACATGGACCAAGAGTCTGAGTTGGTATAAGGCACCTTCATATGTTTTTTAAAAAAGAAAGATATTTATGAATGGCCAGATTCATAATTAAGGGATCAGGATATAGTTTTAAAGCATATGAAATTTAGTTGAAGACTTTTCCATTATGGATTTCTTAGAAACACTAGAGCCAGTTTGGTGTATTGGTTAAGTGCACGGACTCTAATCTGGGAGAACGGGGTTTGATTCCCCACTCCTCCACTTACACCTGGCTGGATGACTTTGGGCAAGCCGTAGCTCTGATAAGAGCTGTTCTTGAAAAACAGCAGTTTCTGTCAAGAGCTCTCTGAGCCCCGCCTACCTCACAGGGTATCTGTTGTGGGGAGGGGAAGGGAAAGGAGTTTGTAAGCCGCTCTGAGACACCTTTGGGTAGTGAAGGGCGGGGAATAAATCCAATCTCTTCTTCTTCGTCTTCTTCTTCCAACCCATTAACCAAGTAAGGATTTAGTTGATTAATTGATGGAGGGTGTCTTTTAATTTTTTAAAAATTTAGTAGATTTTAAAAACTATTTTAGTAACATAAAAAAGAATCTCTGTATTACAATTCAACAAGGAATAGAATGTAAACAGTGTGTATGTGTGTGTGAAGTGCCATCAAATCGTTTCCAACGTATGGTGACCCTATAAATTAATGTCCTCCCAGACATCCTATTTTTAACAGCCATTCGCAGGTCCTGCAAACTGAGGGCCGTGGCTTCCTTGATCGAATCAATTCATCATGTGACCAAAGTACGATAGCCTCAGTTAATCATTTTAGCTTCTAGGAAGAGTTCAGGTGTGATTTGATCTAGAAACCACTTATGGACTTTTTGGTGGTCCACGGTATCCTTAAAACTCTCCTCCAACACTACATTTTAAAGGAATCTACTTTCTTTCTGTCAGCTTTCTTAATTGTCCACCTTTCACACCCACACATAGTAATGGGGAACACTGTGGCACGAATTAACTTGATCTTGGTCACCAACAACACAACCTCTCATTTAAGGATCTTTTCTAGCTCCTTCATGGCTACCCTTCCCAGTTTAAATGTAAAGATCTGTAAATTAGGACCAAATGTCACTGCAAGTCTGTTATCTGTATGCATATGATGACAGGAGCTATGACACATGAAAACTTAGGCTGGAATACATTTTGTTGGGTTTTTAGGTGCCACTGGAAATCTGTTTTATTATTCTATTACCAAGCATTCAAAATAAACGTTGCCAATCTGTGACATGACATTACTTGGCATCCTAGTATTTACCACAAATAAATCTATAAGTACCTGCCTCCAATATTAGTACTGCTTCCGAGTCCTCCTCCAAATAATTTCCCTTATAAATAAAACCCGAATGGTGGTGGCACTTCTCTAGAACATTCCACATGCTCTGGAATTGGTTGGCGCCCTGGTGTGTCACTCAGAATCTGTCCCTATCCACTGGCTGCATTGTTTGAGTCTCGCTTCCAACATTCTAAACAGTTTGCTGTTTCTCTCCCCCCATAGACAGTAAGAACACAGAGGTTATTTGCATATGCAGCCTCATTGGCCTTTGCCTCGGAACACAGAGGTCGTTTGCATATGCGACTTGATTGGCTTTTGCCTCTAACGTTCTAAACAGTTTGCTGTTCTGAGGTAAAAAGTGTCCTATCTCGAGGTGAGGGCTGGAGATCACTCAGAATTACAATTGCTTTCCAGATGGCAGAGATCAGTTCCCCTGGAGAAAATGGTGGGCTCTGTATCCTTATATGCTGCTGAGGTGGCCCCCATATGACAGCCAATGTGACGTAGCAGTCAGGGCTTCAGAGCACGGGAGAGGCTGCAGGTGTGTGGGGGGTGGAAAGCTGAAGAGTGAGGGGGAAATAAAGGTAGGTTGATGATTGGCTGGGAAGGAGATAGGGTTGCCAACTCCAGGTGGGAAATTCCTGGAGATGTGAGGGATGGAGCCTGGAGAGGGTGAGGTTTCAGGAGGCGTGGGACCTCGGACAGGTACAAAGCCATAGACTCCACCCTCCAAACCAACCATTCCCTTCTGGGGAACCATTGTTTCCAATCTCCAGGTGAGGGCTGGAGATCACTCAAAATTACAACTGTTCTTTAGGTAGCAGAGATCAGTTCCTCTGGAGAAAATGGTGGACTCAGTGTCATTATACCCTGCTGAGGTCACCACAGCAAATTGACACTGAGTGTCCAAGGCCGGGGCACCCACCCAGAGCCTCTTTCTAGAGGTCGTTGTATTTATTTCCACAATGGGCCTTTTTCCTAGTCAGACATAAATACAATAATTTAGATGTAAAGAGTCAATTTAAAAAGGCTTAAAATCAAGAGTCAAACTACAGACCAGCATCAATCAGCTGCTAAAGAGCCTTTTACAACTGGTGTTATGCTTGTCTCTGATTTTATTCTCAGTGTCCAAAACTGAATAGAACAAGGAGCATTCTTTTCTGGGTTTACCACGAACATTTTCAAAAGTAACAGGCGATGCATCCACTCCCATCCCACTCAGTGATTTCTACAGAGCTGGAATCAGAATAACACTCAAAGGTGCCACAGAAAGCAAAAAAAAAGGATAGTAGTTTCACAAGGACAAATACCAAAAATTAGGGACTGTTCCTGAAAATAGGGGCAGGTGGGAGTTCGCCCCACTAAAAATACTGCGTCAATCATTCTTGTTCTTGAACATACTAACAAAATTCAGTAGAAACTGATACTGGGTTTTGCATTTATTGCATAATTCAAATGGACATCTTAAAAAGCAATTAGAAAATGCAGCAAACAAAGCCAAAAGTCCAGCAACTAAACTGGGTGCAACATACTTCATCCACACCTTTCTACGTAGATGGGTAGATGTAGATTTTATTGTATTGACCATAGGTCTTAACAATATAACAGTATTAAAACAAATTAACAGAATTCACAGCATTACAAAGATACTACTAATCAGGGCTCTAGTCGGGGGGGAGCTCTCAGGTACGGAGCTCCGGAAGAGAACCTCTAGGGGGCGGGGCGGTCACGTGGTGAAGCCCCGCCCCCTTCTTTACCCCGCCCTCTGCTTCGATCCTCATTCCGTTTGGGAATGAGGATGAAGCAGGAGGGTAAGTAGCCGGGCCTTCTGACACACTTCCGGTGATGTCAGGGGGTGTGGCCTTCTGTCACTTCCGGTGATGTCAGGGGGCGTGGCATATGCAAATAAGTTATGCTAATGAGTTATGCTAATGAGCTCCGGCAGCTCTTTTTCTACAACAAGACCCCTGCTACTAATCAGAATCCGTATAAAATCAATAGCAAGTTAAAACATAGCCAAGAGATTATAACTAAGATCCCATACCATTTGATCTAATCCTTCTTGCAGCTAGTGCAAACAGAGCAACTCTATTAGAGACATAAGCATTCTCATCTGCAAGCAAAAATATTACTTTTTCCAGATTCGAGGTTTAGGAGAAATAGATGATTTGATTCATTATATTTTCAAATGCCCCCTTCATCATGAACCCTGAAAGAAATGTATTGCTAATATTCACACCTTTCTAATATAAATTCATGAGGTGTGAAAGAAAAAAAACCCTGATGCAATTCTGAAAGGACATAAATAGGCAATATCCTAGAACTAAGCTTGCAGAGGGTTCCAACCTGCAGCAGATAAAAGTTACCTGCTCACCCACACCTTCTCTCACATTTTTGGGCCATATTTGGGAAGAAGGGTCATCAGGAAGACCTAGAAAACTGTATATGTTTACGCTGCATACTGTGCTATGGGACTAGCTCTTTACATTGGTATGTCAGGTCAGTGGATGTTCAACTAATTGGATATCAGAAATACCTCTGTCTCCTCACTGATAAGTGACTGTTCAGGAAGCTCTTCTTCTACAATTTATGAGCTGAGAGGATCCCTCCTCTACATTCCTCCTTACTCCACTTAGTGTTCCTGATCCCTCATCTCTCCCCACCAGGCTGTCTTCAGTCACAGCCTTTCCTCCAGACTTATTAATGACTTGCCAGGATCTCATTCCAGCACAAGTCTCACTTCTATTCTTATCCTTCTCGACTTATCAGCAGCCTCTGACATGCTGGGTCAACTCAACATCTTTATCACCTTGGCATATATGGTTTGCATGAAGCTCACCTCCAATGGGTTTTGCCTAACTTATCCAGGGGCTTTTTCCTAGCATCCTAGATAATGAGCAACATCCGCTCTGTGTGCCTGCCTATTGTATTCTGGTAATGACATACTCTCTCCATTACAGGCTCGACACAAGGCACTTTATGAGCAACATCAAGCAACAGCCAGTGGTAAATTTAATTCAGGGCTATATTGTATTAAACTGTTTGCATGGAAGGGTGTTACATGGATTTTCCACATCCAGTACCAAAATGTCTTGGGCCATTTATGCACCCATAATATAGTTTAGCATGGAGTTACCATGATTCGTTCTCTTGATTTTTACACAGAATCCAGAAGACATCATAGCTAGCCAAACTGCTGCATTTGATTGTTTTCTGAATTGTTGTCCCATCCTTTTTCAGACCTGGTTTGTGGTGATTTTTTTTAACTTAAAAGCAATTGTAGTATGAGCCTGTCTTGTACGGTGAGTTAAAGTACTATTGATGCTTCCCAGTGCTATTTGTCCCTTCAAAATTTCATCTTTTTTTCTTCCAGTCTGATTAATTATGTCACACACTCTCAAAGTACTCATGAATCCTATAACTTTATCCATTCTTGTTTCTCTGGTAGGGTGATGGTAGTGACAGTACTGTTTTGCACTTTTTAGCCAGCCAAAGCTACTGACCCTTAAAAAAACCCCCAAAATTACAATTACTATTTCATAGTTGCCATGCAGGAATATCATTGTTATGAGCTGTGACTTTGCTATACTACAAAGTAAAAAAACCAAAACATAAATAGCCTAATTGAGAATAGGAAGTTTGTTTGGGCTGAAAACAAAGAAACAAAAAGAAAACATGCCGCATGACGGAGTGAGCTCCCGTCTCTAGTTCCAGCTCCTGCCAACCTAGCAGTTCGAAAGCAAGAAATTGCAAGTAGATAAATAGGTACCACTTTGGTGGGAAGGTAACAGCGTTCCGTGCGCCTTGGTGTTTAGTCATGCCAGCCACATGACCACGGAAACGTCTTCGGACAGTGCTGGCTCTTCGGCTTTGAAACAGAGATGAGGCCCGCAACTCTAGAGTCGGACTCGACTGGCTTTCGAGCAAGGGAACCTTTACCTTTAAGCATGTAGGAGGAGCATGTCTGTGGGGTATATAGCCCTACATTAAGAGCAGTGTAAAGCCTTCACATTCCGGGTTCTTTCAGGAGTACAAAAATTGAAGTGTGAGATTTTAAAGTTTTAAGCCATAAGAACTCATAACAAAGCCATAACAAGGAGAGGAGAGTTTAGCCTGAAGAGGAGACGACTGAGAGGTGATATGATAACCATCTTCAAATACTAGAAGGGCTGTCATTTAGAGAATGTACAGAGTTGTTTTCTTTTGTCCCAGAAGGTCAGAGCAGAACCAACAGGTTGAAATTAAATCAGAAGAGATTTTGGCTAAACATTAGGAAGAACTTCCTGACAGAACGGTTCCTCAATGGAACAGGCTTCCTCGGGAGGTGGTGGGCTCTCCTTCTTCAGAGAAGAAGAGATTGGATTTATATCCCACCCTTCACTCAGAGGCTTACAAACTCCTTTCCCTTCCCCTCCCTTCCCCTGTGAGGTGGGGCTGAGAGAGCTCTTTCTAGAACTGTCCTTGAGAGAAGAGCTCTGACAGATTTGCCCAAGGTCATCCAGCAGCTGCAAGTGGAGGAGTGGGGAATCAAACCCAGTTCTCCCAGATTAGAGTCCGTGCACTTAACCACTATACCAAACTGGCTCCCTGGAGGTTTTTAAGCAGAAGCTAGATGGCCATCTGGCAGCAATACCGATTCTGTGAATTTAGGCAGATCATGAGAGGGAGGGCAGGAAAGGTTGCATCAGGGCTTAGTTTTTTGTGGCCCTTTCTTACAAGCCCAGGGAAATGCTGGTCGCCACTTTGGCGTCAGGAAGCAATTTTTCTCAGGCCAGTTTGACCAGGGATCCTGGAGGTTTTGTTATTGTTGTTGTTATCTTCTGGGCATGGAACAGCAGTCAATGGGGGAGTGGGGGGTGCTATTTGTGAATTTCCTGCATTGTGCAGGGGGTTGGACTTGATGACCCTGGAGATCCCTTCCAACTCTATGATTCTATGATCTAGGTGCCACCCTACAAAGTGGTAAAACTTGTGACTTCCCAGCCAAGTGCATTCCCTGTTGTGGTTCCCACCATGCAGAAAGGCCGGCCTGAGGAGATTACGAAGGTTCCCACAATTTTTTCCAATCCACAGAATGTGTAAACAGAAATGTCCAGCAGGGCATTTTACAGAAGTGTAGTAGAATGGAACAGTCCAGGAGGGTGCCGACATAATGGAACAGGATGGTATTCCGCTGCAATTATGATTGAAGAGATCTCCTTGCTTTTACCACGTTGCCTTCTACCTTTGTAATTCCACTGTACCTTGCCTAGGCAGTTGTGGTTCCCACTGAGATCCCATTCTGTAATCCTAGTCCAATTGCATTGTTCATTGGATATCTTATGTTGTATACTTGCACTGTTTTTATTCCATAGTACTCCTTAAGCTTCAGCAGAAAGGCGGGCTATAAATTCTTTCCAAAGCCGTGAATACAACTGGGCCTAGCTTTGTATCTGTTTACACATATACATGTTGATCGGATGTCAAACCTACTGTATTTTGTGATTTGCACTCATGTGTTTCAGATAAAAGGTTTTGCCCTTGGGCTAGCCTCCACACAGCTCCAGTTAAAAAGGCTATCAACAGGCCTGTTAGAAAGCACAAATTGAGCTTCAGTGAGAGTTCCGGATTTCATTAAACTCTTTACTATATTGTTTTCCAGACTTCTGAGAACCAAGGCAAGCTTTTCTCTCCCTGAACAAAAACAGAGAACTTTATCATTCCCCTGAAATGTTTTTTCCCTTTCATGTCAAATCTTTGGGTGGTCACCAGGTGGCAACCATATTGAGGTGAAAGAAGGGCTTGCACAAGGCTACAAGTGGAGGCTCACATTTGGGGATGCTCTTCTACCTTAAAAGCGCCTTGCAAACAGAAAGCCAGCTCAGCAAACAAAGAGACGGCACCACTCTTCCTACTGTACTAGTCTCTGTGTTGACACGGAGTGTTTTTTGTTTGTTTGTTTTAATTTGAAGGAACCTGCTGCACTAGAATGCACCACTTGAAGTCTGTAGTGGTGCAATTCATTCTCCAGATCTGTTAAAACAAACTAATACACATTTACATTACCGTTTAATTAATTCGTTTAAAAACTTTTAAGGGTCTTTTCACCATTTATTTATGTTATTTATAGTCCACCTTTCTCACTTGGACTCAAGGAAAGATTACACAAGAGTGCATTTAAATACAGTGTGTTTAAACAAGAAAGCACTCATGTAGGAATGCCATACCCATTCAAGGAATACTTTAAAATAATGTCTTGAACAGTATGAGGAGGACAACTAATAAACTGGGCCTGCCAGCTTTTTTCCATCAGTGGCAGACTTCTGTGCCTTTAACAACTGAGATCGAGGCAGGAATTGAACAGGTGAAGTCTTCCCTGCTATTGCACCTTCCCAAAAGGAAAATAAATCTGTTCAATTTCTGCCTATCTTCCAGCGCTTTCAGAGTTCCTCTTTTTTAATAAAGGAGTGCAAAATTCTCACAGGGTACTCTTCCCGCAGTTTCCCCACACAGGCCAGTTCTTGCGAAGAATTTCATGGCAGAACACCTGTTTTGGTCTCCTTCCCACCCACCCCGCTCGGCGTGCTGCACCGCCGCCTCTGTAAGACCAGCATCCAAAAGAGCCTCCGAAAGGACGAAGCAGCACTTACACCTGGCGCGGAGGAATCTTTTGCCGTCGCCGCCACCGCTCCGACCGCAGCTCCATGGACCGGTACGTGACGGTGCCCAAGGGAGCAAAACGGCGACGGCGCCCACCTTCGATTGCCACAGCACGGCTTTGCTACCATAGAGACCACGCCACACTCCGTTGCAGACTGGTTGCTAGGCGACGGTGGAGCGTGAAAGCCAAAGAGGCGGGGAGAAAACACGGGGGCGGAGTCTGAGGTGCGCGCGATGCTCCACTCAAGGAGGGGCTGAATGACCCAGATTTAAAAGGGACGCGAGACAAGATTGGCGGGAAGCGTCAAGGGCCCGCTTTTAAACTTGTTAATGAGTAAATGGCAAATAGATAAGAGTATATTATTTCAAGTTTCTGTTGTCAATTTCTATACTTTTCTCCCCTTATTTGTTTAATGGCTTAGCCACTTAGCTCGTACCTAAACCGTGACACTAATTTTGGCGGACTCTTTTTCTTTCTCCGGCTTGAAATCATTTTATAATTAGATCGTAAGCCTACCTGTTTTCTTTTGCGTTCCGTAAAAAAGTTTTTAGTTCACAGTATTGCATTGTTACTGGATGTCTTGTGCTGTCTGAATTGTTTTCTCTATTTTGTCATCTGCCTTTAGTCGCAGTGAAAAAGGCGGACTAAGTGAAGTAAATAAAATAATTTATTATTATCCCCAATCATATTAATATGGGGTTCGTTCATACTAACAGCCCGTACTGAGGTGACGAATATGGTTGCCGACTCCAGCTTGGAAAATTCCGTGGGGGGCGGGGGGCGGCAATGTCTTTGGAGGGTGGCGCTTGAGAGAGGAGGAGCTTTAGCAGGGATGTGATACCATTACCTTAAGGGTTACCTTACTTCATTTAAACACCACTTTTCTCCCCAATGGGTACCCAAAGTGGCTTTCTACATTTTCTCCTCACAATAGCCCTGTAAGGTAGGATAGATAGATGTAGAACACATGAGTAGTCCAAATTCACCGTGCTGGCTGCATATTAATCACGTTTCCTGCAACATGGTGTCTTCTCTGCTGCTCTGTTTAAATGGTTAACCCTGGAAAAGAATACGCTCACTGTCCTCTACCTCCACTGTCTCTTGCTCTGCTCTGAGGAATGAACCCCAGCCAATCCTATCCATGCTTATCAGGAAGTGTGTTCATCTGAGATTAAGAGAAATTACTCCCAGGTACCAGTGAATGGATTTACAACCATAACTGGGCACCTTGTACTAGCTACTGCACTGTGTATTGAGGAGAGATGCCCTGAAAAGTATGCATACGGAGAGTGATTTCAGCTAAGCATACCTTTATTCAGTCAGGAACAAAGACAACTAACCGGCTCGCAGGCCGGCTTATATTCCCTCTGAGAAACCCCCCACCAGAACCCCCCCCCCCACTCCCGATAGGCTATTTACAGTAACCAAGAGACCTATTGGCCTCTTGGCCAGGACCTAGCCCTTTCATTGGGCCTGGCTAGGATCCTATTTGCCCATTGTCTTTAGGTCTGAAGCTTTAGGTATTTGTGCCTGGACAAGTCCAGACATGCCCGGCCCTGACAGGGCCTGATACACTACATGCCCCATTAACAGACAATCTCTTGTGGCCATCCCAATAAGCCCCATGGACAAAAGACTTCTTCCTCCAACACACCACCGCCTCTGGCCAGAATAATCTGTTTTCTGGTAGTGTCTTTGTAGAAGAGCAGAAATTCAGCCAAGAGGTTTCTCTCCAACACAAAGAGAGAGATGCAATGATGGGGGAGGAGGAGATTGGATTTATACCCCACCCTTCACTACCTGAAGGAGTCTCAGAGCGGTTTACAATCTCCTTTCCCCAGTTTGGTGTAGTGGTTAAGTGTAGTGGTTAAGTGCGCGAACTCTAATCTGGGAGAACCGGGTTTGATTCCACACTCCTTCAATTGCACCTGCTGATGTGACCTTGGGTCAGTCACAAGCTCTGGCACAGCTGTCCTTGAAAAAGAGCAGTTTGTGTCAGAGTTCTCTCAGCTCCACCCACCTCACAGGATGTCTGTTGTGGGGAGGGGAAGGGAAAGGAGTTTGTAAGCCGCTCTGAGACTCCAAGTGAAGGGCGGGGTATAAATCCAATCTCTTCCCTTCTTCTTCCCCTCCCTACAACAGACACCCTGTGAGGTAAGTGGGGCTGAGAGAGCTCTCTCGAGGACTGCCCTTGAGTGAACAGCTCTATGACTGACCCAAGATCACCAGCAGCTGCATATGGAGGAGTGGGGAATCAAACGTGGTTCTCCCAGATTCGAGTCCACGCTCCTAACCACTACACCAAACTGGTTCTCAAGAAAGATTTGCCTGCCATTCTCAGAGTGGAAGGAAGGAAACATCGGAAACACTGGAACTTTTGAACATCTTAAACATCTTAACCACCTGAATGAATGTTTGAAACCACCGAATGATTTTGGGGAACCTCTAGACTGGACCGTCATCTTTTGGAGTTTTTTTGGGATGTGAAGATCAACGAGCACTTTAAATTTAAATTCAATTTTGTATTAGGATTGGTTTTAAATGTATATTTGCTTTTTAACTCAGAACTATGTTTTATTGTTGCAATAATTTTGCCTGTTAGCCGCCCTGAGCCCTACGGGGGAGTGATTAATAAATAATAAATAAATAATAAAGCTGTGGTAACCCTGCTTCTCCTATCAGAGGGTCCAGGAGTCACATGATGCTTGAAAAATCAAGATTTCCTATGGCAACAAGAAGGAATGATAACAATCTGAAGGGGGGGGGAACCCTGCGTTCGCCTGTAGAAATGTCACCATCAAAGTGACATGACTTTGTGCTAATCACTAAACATCAGCTTCAAATGCCTGGAAAGTTTGTTTCACCCCCCCCCCCCTTTGCCCCTGTAAACTTTTCACTCTACAATCTAATTAATTGCTGGCTGACTACTTAATAGTTTTACATAATTACCACTGTGGCATTCTGATGACACTCAGTCGTGAAGGTTCCAACCCCTGCTCCCTCACCGAAATGGATTTTTAATGGATTGATTGCTCAGCCATTATAGAACTGACTCATGGTTAGAATTTGCGGCATCTTGGCTTTGCCAAATGGCATTCTGTCCTCACTAGGACAGCCTGTGCATTGACAGGGCGGCATACATCTGAATCACCTCAGCAACATTCAGCAATTTTAGAGTTGCCAACAGTTTTGTAGGCAGATAGCTTACCCAGAAACATTTTACCCAAAGCTAAGTTCAGGTCTGATTCACACTGCTGCTTTAAAGGACCCAATATTCATGTTACTTAACTCTGATCATAGCTACGATCTGTACTCCCTGTATGGACAGACATAGTATTCCTTTGAATACTAGCTGATGAGGACAACGGGCACCCCTCGGAAGTGATAGTGCAGACTGTGGGAGTATCACTACTTTTAAATGCATGAATATATCACGCCCCAGTTGTAAGCACCCTGTGGCATCTCACTAGCCACTGTTGGAACAGAATGCTGGAGCAGAGGGATAGTTGGTCTGCTTGCACAAGGCAACTGTTTATCCAAAAGTGCCAAAATTTTCTAACGTGACTGCAGGAGAGAAGGGGGATAGAATTGTGATGGTGTGGTGAAAATCACAGGACCTGTGGGTTGTATTCAATGGTTGTTTTCCACGGGCAGAAGGGCACTTTTGTCAGGGGAGGGGGGATGTTTACTGATTCGCCCCTTCCCTGCAGATCCCCACATCATGCCCAGCTCTGTTCCTGGGGGGGTCCCCTGAAACCAAAGGGCAGCATTTCAGGCTCACAGCTGCCTGGGGGAGGCAGGAAGGTTCTGCCCCGTGAGCAGAGCTTCACCCTCAGAATTGCCAGGTGGGTGTGAGAAGCTGTGAACACAGCTGCCCAAGGTCCAGATAGAGTGGGGTGTGAGCTACTAACGTGGAGGCCCAGATGGTGCAGGCATGAGCAGCCACTTCAGTGAATAGGTGGCCCAGGTACTGAGTGGGGTGGGTGCAAGCTGCAGTGGGGGGGCTGCTGTTCCTCTTGTTTTCCCCTTCTGCCAGATGGTCTGTAGGCAGTCAGGGTCCCCCCAGCATAGGGCCCTGGGCTGCTGCCCTGATTGTCCATTGGCTATGACCACCCCATTCTGCTGAGCTCCCTTCCTAACTCCGTTCTCCCCAGGCACTGCCCCCCAAATCTCCAGGAATCTCCCAAGCTGGAGTGTGGTTGTGAATGTGAACTCCGCCTCTCCTTTCTGCACAGCCGTGACTTTCATCTCCATAGCCCTGCTTTGGACCCAATCTTGAGCCATCATGGAAGTCATCTGATGGGGAAATTTCATCTGCCAGAATGTACTTGCATCATGTTGCTGTTAAAGGCCAAGAAGCAGGCCAGGCCAAAGATGGACCTTATTTGAGATGCTCAGGTAAGATGCTGAAGCTTAGTTACTACCTACAAAACACACTACCAAAGAAGTTTTAATTGGCTGGCTGTCCTGCTGCCTTGCTCCAACAATCATGCTGTTATCACGTCTTCTTTTCTGCTTTAAAATGACGTTTTCAAAATAAAGAAATCATTTCATTTTAATTAACACACACGTTTCTATTGGGAGGCCATCCAGCTGAAAAGAGGGATAACATCATAACCAGAAGGCTAAACTTTCCTGTCTCTGCCTTTTGCACTTGTTCTCTTTCCAGTGTCTGCCTGTTTATTTTTCTTGGCTAGCCAGCCTTTTGCTCTTTACTGCATGCCTGGTTACAGGGATCCCCTGTGGTTTTATGCTGTCAGGGAAGATCTTTGCCACAGACCCAATGGAGTGTGCTCCAGCTAGTCCACCGGAAAGCCCGCATTCCACTCAGCAGAGGTGTGGAGGCCATTGCCTAAAACGTAAGAATAAAATAAAATACATTTCACACTGAGCTGCCATAAAATGAAAGAAGATGGATTCTTGTTCAACCTACAAACAGCTTGATGGAAAACTCAGAGAGGCAGCTCCAGGAGGGAAATGGATGCTTCTGCAAAAGTTTCTGGGAGTTTTCAGGCTATAAAATGCTCAGTGACCTCACACTCAAGAGAGGGCTTGATAAGCCTTTGGGAATGCTTGGATTAAAGGAAGTCTGTATGTGGAGCTCCTGATTCACACTGTTTAGGAATGGTTACAAGACAAACCAGTAGTTTGGCTTGGCTGTTTTGAGTCAAGCTGCCATTTTTGTACTGCAGTCTGAGTCAAGCACAGTGGAATGGAGGGATACAAAGATTTTGTTTATTCCCTAAACAAATCTTTTGTCAAAACTGTGAACCTATTAAAACATTAATGAATCCTTTTAAGTTTCAGTTTTGCGTTACAAAGCTCTTAGTGCGCTACAAAGCTCTGGGAGACTGAAATGTGATTGTAAAATCAGCCCTTCCTCATGAGCTTCAACTGGCTTGGAAATCCAATACAAGCTCATTTAAAGGGTGTGTCTGTCACATTCTTAGGTGCACACCTAAAAAACACAACCTTAGAGCATATAGAGGTCTTATGCAAAAGTGGCGCTGTAGTTAGCATGAAAAAATAACAAACCTATGCAAAATAAAAGCAGGAAGAAAAGGCTGAGAAGGGTGGAATTCCAGCATGGTGAAGTTTGCTGATGGTCCTAAAACAAAACAATAGCTGGGGTAGAACATGCTTCTAACAATGGGCAGGACAGGAAGAAGAATAGGCCGTTAGGCACTCTTTATCAGAGTTAAGCCACAGTCTCAATAAAGCATTGCTGATGACCTAAATGCATTATATGCAGCATAATCTAGCATTCCCCTAATGGGCTGATGAAAAGGAATGTACTCTTTCGGACCATCCCCAACTCATGCCACAGTAGAAAAAAGGAGGGATAGAAACAGGGCTTTAAAAAGAAAAAGAAGTGCCGGAACTCTCAAGAGGGAAATGAAGTTTTCAATCTGCATACTGACAACTCATGAACTTTTAAACATTTTAAAAAGAATTTTGTCAAAGAGGTACTGGAACACCATTCCAGCGCGTTCCCCCAGGGGGGGGAAAGCCCTGTTTTAAAAAGTCAGCTGCAGATGGCACTAATTGGCTAGCACCCTTAACATCACTATGGCCCCGGTCACACGGCAAAGTTGCCGCGGGAGAGGCACGGAAGTCCTGCAGATTTTCCGGGAGCGATCACAGCGCAACATCTGGGAAGCACAGTGCTCCCATGGCGAACCCGTGGCTCCCCGCCGAAGGTGTAGATTAAAAAACTGCGGGTCAAGGGCGGGCGTCTGATCACGTTTCCGGTGGACTTATGTGGCATCCGGCGCCTGTCTCCGCAGGTTGCGCAACAGCACACGTGCACAAAGAGTGATTGCTAGTGTGATTGTGCCTCATGAACTTTTAAACATTTTAAAAAGAATTTTGTCAAAGAGGTTCTGGAACTCCATTCCAGCACGTTCCCCCAGGGGGGAAAGCCCTATTTTAAAAAGTCAGCTGCAGATGGCACTAATTGGCTAGCACCCTTAACATCACTATATACCTCTTCTCCTCCCTAATGCCCAGAATAGTTTTCAACAGTTTATTATTTAAATCAGGTTGTCTGGGTGGGAGCGAACCCACCCCCATTGCCAGAGCTGCCCCTTTGGTCTTACCCAGCAGTCACAGGATGCTCACTTGGGAGCCCACCGGGACATGGAGAAATGCTATAACATAATATGGGCCCCTTGAACCTGCAATTCAACAACAACCACTAGCTACCAAGCCAGCCCAGACAACAACAGCGAATGCTATTTGAGCCCTGAAGACCCCATGTCAGTCACTGCCAACAGGCTGCAAGTGCAGTCCGACATTCCCTTGAGGTTTCGGGAGGAGACTGCTAATTCTCTTGAGACTTCAGGGGAATTGACTGAGCATGTGCAGCCTGCTGCAATAGCCTCATAAGGGGCTTAGAAACTCGCCAGTGAGGAGGTGGCTGAGTTCTCCCTCTGGGCTGTGCAAGAGAGGTGTCAGGACCACCAGGACAAAAGGGGGGTGTGATGGATAAGGGAGCTGCTGAGGCCAGAGGCATTCAGGCATCTGAAACGCACAAAGGTGAAGCATGAGACATTTCCATTGGACAAAGCCAGTTAAGGTGGAAAACGGCCTCAAAATTTGCTCAGTGGAGTGGGAAGATACAGGCCAGTGTGTCCAATTTAAAAATAAAAAAGGCAGGCAGTTTGCCTGAAATGTGAAGGGAAGGGCTGGGCAAATGGCAGTGCCAGCTATCCACTTACAGGTCGGTATTTGTGCAATGTGCAAAGGAAGGTGGCAAAGCGGACTGAATTTGAGCTCACACAAAAGGTGACGAAATCCCTGTGTGTCTGCAGTTATGTATAGTGTTTGTCTCTGTCCTGTATTTCGGTGTTTCTCTTGGGTCCTTTAATTCTGTGTTACACGTCAACGCCATCCCTTCCCCTGCCCCACAGCCATATTTAGCCAGCTTCTGTGTCAGGTACCATACCACACATATCCCCCCCCTCCATTGTTTGCACCCCTCTCCTATTTCTTGGTGAATACAGCTCAAGCCTGTCAAAGCCTAGTAAAGGTGGCAACTGAACTGAAGAATGCCTAAAACCAGGGGTCATTTCATAGAAAAAGAGCTGCAGGAGCTCATTAGCATAACGTATTAGCGTATGCCACACCCCCTGACATCACCGGAAGTGTGCACCAGCCCCTCTGACAGGCAGAAGCACCTGGGATCCATTCTTTCCCCCCTCTCCCTTCCCTTCGCCTCCAAGTCGGGCGAAGGAAAAGGGGAGGGGGAGGATCTCAGGCGCTTCTGCCTGACAGAGGTGCTAGCGTGCCCACAGCCAGCATGGGTGAATGATAGAATCATAGACTCATAGAGTGGGAAGGGACCTCTAGGGTCATCTAGTCCAACCGCCTGCGCAATGCAGGAAATTCACCAATACCCTCCACACACCCAGTGACCCCTGTTCCACTCCCAGA
>NW_015172558.1:771825-777760 GCF_001447785.1 Gekko japonicus | reverse complement strand
CCTCCAGCGCCAGAGACTTGTAGAGGAAGAGTCAAACTTTGGGGACTCACCCGTGCACCAGAGGGCCAAGGCAGCAGGAGGCAAGAAGCCTGGGCGAGCTGAGCTCCTCCATGCCTGGCAGAAGATGAGGTGCAGAGGCGAGAGGTGGGCAAGCAGAAGAGGCACTCAGCCAGCCGCACAAGCTGCGTGCAAAGAAACTCCCACCGCCCCAAGCTTCAGGCCTGCCTCGTTAACGGAGTGCGGAGGCCAGACTCGCAAATGAGAAAAAGCAAGCTCAGGGTTCGTGGGTCGCATTTTGGGCTGTGGAAGAGGAACTGGCTCCATTCCTGTTCTCTCGAGTTCCTGTGCTTTTGGTTTTGCTTTTTGCCAATCCGCCTCCCAAGACTGCTCCAGGTGCTCCGGCCTGAGGGCTGCTGGGGGCGGAGCTCGAGTGCTCATTACTTGTGGAGCTGATGCTCAATGTCTCCAGCTGCTCCGCCACCTTCCCTTCCCTTGGTTTGCTGGGGGAGCCCGAGCAAGCTGACTGCTGGAGGGAAGGAGAGGCAGTTTAAACTACCTTCCCTTCCCTTGGCTTGCTCAGGATCCCCACAGCTGCAGAAAGCCCAAGCAAGCCGGCTGCTGGAGGGATGTGCATTCAGGCCCCATTCAGAATTCTGAGGGCCGAATCAGATTCTCTGATCTGATTCGGCTTCCCGCAGTTCGGCCTCATTATATCCTATGGGCCATTGAAGTCAATGGCGAAAACATAGGCTATATTCTGGGGGCTGGAGGAGAAGGGGTTTGAGGGAGAGGCTCCAAAATTGCAGGGTAGCTGCTGGAGCCTCTCCCCAAGATACCAACCATGTTTCAGGAACGTTGAACCAGGGGGTCCAATTCTACGGGCCCCCAAACAGGTTGCCCACATCCCCTCCATTGTTCTCTATGGTGGGTGCTCCGGTGCGCTCTGGCAGGAACCGAGGCCTGCCTAAAACACTGCATTTCTCATCTTCTCCCAGGATTCAGAGTCACCTGGTGGAGTTGTCTCCAGTTTTCCCAGCCTCTTACAGCCACTCTACTCAGCCCATCCACCTCAGAGACTCCTAGTGCGAATTGCTGGGAGACTTCGTGTGCTGGAAGGTCTGTATGCTGTTGTCAGTAAGCAAGAAGCAATAGCTATATGGCTGAGGGGGGCAGAGTAAAAACAGAGACTGAAGGAAGAAAAGGAGAGGCAAAGACTAGGTGCCAAGAGAGAAAAGAGGCAGTTCCAAGGGACTCAAAGAGAAAAGAGGGCTTAATGTAATTTAGAAAGAGTATACTGGCTTAATTCAGCTATCACACGAAATTGTTTTTTGTTTTTTTTTAACGATCACTTAAATCCTGGTATGCATAGACAAATGCTGGTTTCATTGCCTTTTTGCCGTAGCCTGGAAGAGTATTACTTGAGAACAAGCCAGGACGTCTGCATTCATATATCACACAAAACCATAACAGAACAACTACAGATCCTGGTTCTACAGACTGTTGTTGTTCAGTTGCACAGTCAAGTCCGACTCTTTACGACCCCATGGACCAGATCACGCCAGGCCTTCCTATCTTCCGCTGTTCTCTGAAGTTTGCTCAATTTCATGTTCGTTGCATCTATGACACTGTCTAACCATCTCATCCTTTGCCGTCCCCGTCTTCTTTGGCCTTCAATCTTTCCCAGCATCAGGGTCTTCTCCAGTGAGTGCTCCCTTCTCATTTGGTGGCCAAAGTATTTGAGCTTCAGTTTCATTATCTGGCCTTCCAGGGAACAGTCAGGGTCGATTTCTTTTAGGATTGACTGATTTGATCTTGCAGTCCAAGGGACTCTCAAGAGTCTTCTCCAGCACCATAGTTCAAAAGAATCTATTCTTCGGCGCTCGGCCTTCCTTATAGTCCAACTCTCGCAGCCATACATGACTACTGAGAATACCATTGCTTTGACCATGCGGACTGTAAGTACCCATAGTTGGCAGAGCAGTCTGTATTCAGACAATCACACTAACCATGGTTAGTTAAGTTAAATTAAGTTAAGTAGCCTTTATTGGCATTGAAAAAAATTGATACAAGTTAATACAGTTTAAAAGGTAAGTTAAAACCACAACATACAAACCATGGTTAGTTTAATGAAACCATGATTTCATTCAGTGCCTGCATTATGTCTAAATTGTAACCAAATTTTGTTTTCCCACAGTTAACATAGTAGTACAGCCGTTTTGAGTGATTTGTGCATCCCTGAATGATATTCATAGCCCGTATGAAATGGAAAGATATGGGTTTATATCCTTGTACAACTTGCTGGCCTGCCAAGTGCAGAGAGATCTACTGGTCCCTTCCATGAAACCTTAATTTAATGAGTCCCAATCCAGTGCTCGGTGACTTGTGCATTGATAGCATGCATGAATTACTTTTTCACAATGCTCTGCCCACTTCTTACAGGGTACTGTTTGTTTTTCAGGGGTTTATTGCTGTTGTTTTTCTGGTTGCTTCTCCCCTCCCCCTCCCCTTAATTTCAGATCATGCCAACCTGCCGCTGGCACCATTGCTGATCCTGCAGGAGGGGGGCAGCCACCTATTAATCACTAATCTCTCTTGACTAATCCTGCTCTCTCCCCGTCTCTCTTTTCTGGGTAAGAGGATTCAGCTAGCAAACTGGCACACGGATTTCTAAGAATAAAAGAGTGGCAGGAAAGGCGGCTCCAGGGAACTTCAGGGAAATGAAATGCGACACATTGGTGTCACGGAGGGGAAAGTATGGCAGTGAAGCCCACTAGAGAATTAAAATTTTCTAAAAGAAAAATGTCCCATACCTTATGCAACCAACTTTGTAAGGATGGAGGACTTTTATTTTTCCAAAATTTAGCTATAAGGATTTTTGCCGCAGTAAATAATAAATTGATTAGCTGTTTCTTAGCGGTAGATATAGCCACATTTGGCCAGAGGTTTAATAGCATTAAAGTTGGGGTTACTGGCAGTTCCCAATCCGTTAATGTTTTAATTTGTTTTGCTACTTGAACCCAGAAATTATGTACATGCTTGCACTTCCACCAACAATGATAAAATGTGGCTTTTTCTTTGCATCCCTTCCAACATAAAGGAGAAAGCCGTGGTATCATATGGGTCAATTTGGCCGGGGTCATGTACCAACGTAAAACAACCTTTAAATTCGCTTCTTGCACATATGATACAAGTTAATACAGTTTAAAAGGTAAGTTAAAACCACAACATACAAACCATGGTTAGTTTAATGAAACCATGGTTTCATTCAGTGCCTGCATTATGTCTAAATTGTAACCAAATTTCGTTTTCCCCCAGTTAGCATAGTAGTACAGCCGTTTTGAGTAATTTGCTTTGTGCATCCCTGAATGATATTCATAAGAGACGCTCATATTCTGTAAGAGGTTGTTGTGGCGCGGTCTTAAAGTCTGAAGTTTCTATAAAATGACGTACCTGGAAATACTCAAACCATTTTAGTCGTACGTTATATTTTTTTTCAATGTCAATTTTTTCTAAAAGTTTTGTCTTGTGAATAATGTCTACGATTACCCGTATGAAATGGAAAGATATGGGTTTATATCCTTGTACAACTTGGTGGCCTGCCAAGTGCAGAGAGATCTACTGGTCCCTTCCATGAAACCTTATTTTAATGAGTCCCAATCCAGTGCTCAGTGACTTGTGCATTGATAGCATGCATGAATTACCTTTTCACAATGCTCTGCCCACTTCTTACAGGGTACTGTTTGTTTTTCAGGGGTTTATTGCTGTTGTTTTTCTGGTTGCTTCTCCCCTCCCCCTCCCCTTAATTTCAGATCATGCCAACCTGCCGCTGGCACCATTGCTGATCCTGCAGGAGGGGGGCAGCCACCTATTAATCACTAATCTCTCTTGACTAATCCTGCTCTCTCCCCGTCTCTATTTTCTGGGTAAGAGGATTCAGCTAGCAAACAGGCACACGGATTTCTAAGAATAAAAGAGTGCCAGGAAAGGCGGCTCCAGGGAACTTCAGGGAAATGAAATGCGACACATTGGTGTCACGGAGGGGAAAGTATGGCAGTGAAGCCCACTATGCTTCATGGAGGAGCAAGCCTCTCTAGATGTTGGGTGTGGCATCCAATGTAACCGAATGTCAGAGGTTCAAGTCTGCTAGTGTGACATATTAATTGGCCCCAGCTACACAGGAGACCCGCACCTAGACAGGGTCTTGGCTCATCCCAAGTGCAAGCATGCTCATCCCAAGTACAAGCATACTTGTGTACGCACGCGTACGACTTCAAAAAAGCCAGATGATTTTGAAGAATTAGATGACATTTCTAATGTCTCTCACAAAGAGCAAAAATTATGTTTGCCCATGCTTGTGATAAATGCCACCAGCAGACTTTTTTTTCTGGTTGAGGGAATTCACAGAGGGACAGCATTTTGCTTGTTGTCACAGACGTACACAGATCATTTGGGTCCAGGAAATCCTGATGAACAGTGTCCGGCAGAAGAAAACTTTGGGGACCGAGGAAGTCCTCTACTTGATCTTTGCCATTCTGCATTTCAGTTTAACAAGGGTCACCCTCGAGGAGTTTAACAAAGGATGCTTGTGGATTATCACAAAAGCTGTGTGTATTTGGAATGATAACAGCTCATTAGCAAGCCAGGCAAGAATGGGAATGAAATCCCCAGGGCTAGACATGCACAAAAGACCCAATGAAAATAAATCCGGTAGTCGGAAGGAACACGCTTCTCTTCATGCACTTGCTGTTCTGTCCATGGAAAGCCGCATCAAGTGTACAAAAATGAATTCATGATTCAGGAATAACACTGGTCCCTGAGAATGCCTCATTATATTTAGTTATTTACTTCATCTGTAGCACTGCTTTTTTCACCAACAGCGACCCAAAGCAGCTTACATTGTTCTCTTCTCCTCCATTTTACTCTCAGACCAAAAGGGTGTGTCTGGATGGAGTCACCCAGCAAGCTTCTGAGGCAGAGTAGGGATTCGAAGCTGGGTCGCTCGGTTCCTAGTCTGACACCCAAGGGCTACCAGGATTGTAACACGGAGGCAGGCAACGGGAAACCACCTCGGAACATCTCTGGCTTTGAAAGCCCCATGGGGTCACCATAACTCAGCTGTGACTTGATGGCAAAAATGTATTTTTAATTTATTTTTTTTGCTGGGTATCACTTTGAAATGTGAAAAATGGCTTATAGCTTATAGCTCTTGCCAACAAACAAATAAATAAAGGTTAACAAATGGCCAGAGCATACTCCCTCCCCCCATGTGATACATTACATAAGTTAATTCAGATGATACAGTTTCCAGCATCTAAATAGCTTTTCACTTGTGTTCCCCAGGTCATAATACTTCTGAAGCACGTATTTTAGCTCAATGTGTTATGTCTTGAGAGACATAATGGTAAAAGCTTGATCTACCATAGCTCATTATACGGATTGTAAATACTGACCAATGGTGTGTATTCTGGAGGGAATGGGTTCAGGCCCGTAGCCTCCATGGGGCCCATGGGGCCGGCCCCCCACTCGTTTTGTGGGCCCCCTCCCTACCGATCCTCTGCTCCCCGGGGGGCTTGGCTGGCGGGATCCTCTCTTCGCCCCCAGTCAGCCGCGCTGAGGCGCAGGACGCGGCAGAAGAGCGGCCGGAGCTCGGCGAGGGAGAGTCCGAAGGCGCCTGCTCGCTTGCCCGGTCCCGGCTTTAAAGAAGCCGTGTGCGCGCGCTGGGCTGCAGGCAGGCGTTGCCGAGTGGCCCGGGCGCCACGGGAGGAGGGGGCGCCCATCCTGAGCGAAGCCCCCTGGGACGCCCCCTCCTCCTGCGTCCGGGCCACTTGGCGGCGCCTGCCTGCAGGCCAGTGTGCGTGGCTCCTTTAAAGCCGGGACCAGGCGAGTGAGCAGGCGCCTTTTACCTTTACGGTTTGCCATCGCTTTCGTCCCAAGG
>NW_015172558.1:701439-771008 GCF_001447785.1 Gekko japonicus | reverse complement strand
CAGGAGGAGAAGCTTGACGAGGCTGCTTTTTGAGAAGAGGCGGGGGGAAGAATGCCATCCCCACACACCGGCACAGATGGACGCCTGGCTGGATGCCAGGTGGGTGGGAGGCAGGCAGAAGCGGCCAAGGGAGAGCTGCCTCGGTTGGGGGCGAGGGGAGTACAAGGGAAACTTTTGGGGTGAAGGGGGGCGAATCACCCTGTGGCTGGAAGTCGCCTGAGAGCAGGTGACGCCGCACGGCTGACTGGGGGGGGGCGAAGAGAGGCGGGCTGGCGCGTCGCTGCTGATCCTGACTGCACCAGCCAAGCCCCCCAGGGAGCAGAGGATCGGGAGGTGAGGGTGGGGCTGCGTCTCGCTTCCGAGTGATGTGCAACGCGTGCGCGCTTCGCGCGTGTGCGCGCACACACTCCAGGCCCCCTCCCTTTCCCCAGGGCCCCCCCAGAAGGAAGGGGTTAGCTACGGCCCTGAATGGGTTTGATTGGACATTATGTATTGATTGTGATTGGATGTAACATACCTAATGTGATTGGTTGTTTTGAAACATTGTAGGTGTGGCTATCTCAGCCGAAGTGTATATAAGTTGCCGTTTAGCCTATGGAAGTTGTCTAGCTGGTCTAGCACCTACAAGGCTGAGCCTTCATGCTGTTATCACTGAAATAAAGCTGAAATCACTTGTTGAACTGTTCCTCCGAGTTAAGTGTCATACTTAACACAATGTATGTATGGTTTAAATTGTCACCTATTCTGTGCCTTAAAGCAAAATAGATTAGAGCCAGCAGCTACAGGTAGGTTAGAAATGTAGATAGATAAGCAGATAAACATGCATGCTAGTATGGGAATTATTCCCCAAGCCCCTGTCTAGTTCAGTCATGTGGACAGCAGTCCCTTGGAAATCAATGGATGCTTAACTACATACTAGATTATGGACTAAGTCTGCTAATGTTGAGAAAAGTTCCTGTTTGCCTTTTTCAATAGTAAGAGCCAGCTTTAATATGGGGGGAATCTTGTATTTCAAAGAAGACATTTTTCATAAAAGGAAACCATCACTACTTTTTCTAATTCAGCTTGTTCCAGTTTCTCCCCACTGTAAATGAGACAGTTGTTACATTTTCCTAGCATATAAGAAGGCTTCCCAAAAGTACAGATCTCACTTTAGGGAGGCATGGAAATTGTGATGTAACAGCAATGGTACTTTTTAAGACTTCATGTTTTGCTCTTTTCATTCGTATCTAATTATAAACCCGGTGAAGTCCAACTTGGAGATCTCCCTCTCATTAGAAAAGTCGGCCTTTTCGATGTGAGAGCTGGGGCATCCCACACTGGATAGCCAGGCTTTCCTTTAAGGAGAAAAGAAGAGGGGCAGTAGAGAAGAATCCTGTAATATTTGTTATGTAATATTCATTCTGCTGACACACTTTGGTGTATTTAACGGTGTTCTTTTCTACTTCTATAAAGTTGAACAGTCTTCTTCTGCAGTGCCGAATGTTGTTTTCCAGCCTGCTCCTTTATGCTAGGGTAGCAGCTCCTAAAATCATGCCTTAGGTAACTAGCACTGGAGCTGGCTGCAGATGTTAACCCCATGCAAGCTCTGGTACAACCTAGAGAGTGGTGTTTTGCCATGGTGCGTTCCTGGCCAATGTGAGCTCCGATGGGATTTGCAAAAGACTTTGAGGGAGAAGCCCTGTGTATTGAGCCGCCTTCCCCTGCCCATCACGGACCCCGACCCTGCCCCGGTTCATCAGGTCGCCCTTCTGGAGTCGCTTCTGGAGCAGCCAGTCCATGTGTGGGAGGTGGCATGGCACATGGACTGGGACTGGGTCCTCTGCCCTGTTCTGGACTGGGTGAGGCGGGCCAAAGGGGGGCCGAATTTACAGTTTTTTTCTCCTGCAAAGACAAACTATCGTCCCACAAGGGCTGTCTGATGTGGGGAGGCTGAGTGGTCATTCCAGAGCCTCTACAAAGCCGGGTCCTCACAGCGCTCCACAAAAACCACCTGGGGATCGTCCGGATGAAGGCGCTGGCAAGGAGTTATGTCTGGTGGCCATGATTAGACCAAGACATTGAGGACACTGTAAAGCACTGTACGAAATGCCAGGAGACATGGCCCATGCCCCCCAAATTTGCCGGTGCGCCCCTGGGAATCGTCCCACAGGCCCTGGGCCAGGTTACACCTGGATTTCGCGGGCCCATTCCAGGGCCAGCTGTTCTTTATCCTGGTAGATTCCTACAGCAAATGGCTGGAGGTGGTCCCAGTTCCCTCCACCTCCTCACGGTCTGCCATCTGGGCCATGTGGAGGATCTTCAGTGCTCAAGGCATCCCGGACTCCTTGGTGACCAACAACGGCTCGGCTTTCACATCCAAGGAATTTCAGACCTTCACTGAGTACTACGGCATCCACCACATCAGGTCGGCCCCCTTCAATAATGAACGGGCAAGCAGAACGGATGGTACGAACCACCAAAGAAGCGCTCCAGTGGATGGATACTAGGGACTGGGAGTACAAGTTGGCGGCATTTCTCTTTGGTCAACGGACAACACCCCACACCGCCATGGGTCATAGCCCCGTGGAACTGCTCCTGGGCCGCTGCTTGACCACCAGGCTGGATCGCCTCCACCCAAACCGGGCACCTGAAACAGAACCCATTCCCAAGATGCAGGAGGCTTCACACGGGTTCTTCCCGGAGGACCCAGTTTACGCGTGCAACTACACACGGGGCCCACCATGGATCCCACTCAGGTAGTAAGGGTGACAGGACCTCGGTCCTACGAGGTCTCCTGCGAAGACGGCCAAGTCCTCCGGAGGCACACTGACCAGCTATGCTGGAGAGTTTTGCCCCTGGATCTGGAGGATGGGGACTACGAGGAACGTGACACCCAGGAGGCTGCAACGCACTCGCCACTCAAGGACTCGCCAGCCTTAGCGGATGCTTTGCCCGGACCAAGCACCAAGGAATTAACACCGGACAGGGAGCTCGCCCCACGGAGACCCCCGCCAACTGAGACACCACTGACAACTCCGGTCAGTGCAACCCCGGGCACATCAGAACCAGTTCCCATGGCAGCTCCTGAGCTTCGCTGCTCCGCTAGGGAGCGAAAAGCGTCAGCCTATCTTAGAGACTATATGTGTGTGTGTGCTTTGGACCAAGGGGGGAGGGGTGTTATGTATTGAAGTCAACCGCGTGCAAGGCCGGGCCTCCATGCGGTCGTGCAAAACCACCGAGCTTCGCATCCAAGAACAATGGCCCAAGTGGATCCTGGCCCCTGGCTATCCGAGGGCTAGGATCCTAGCGAGGACCTATGGAATGCCTGGCTAATGTAAATAACCTATCACTGGTGTGGGGTGTGTTTTGGGTGTGGGTTTACTGGGAATATAAGCTGGCCTGTGAGCCGGTACTTTCGTCTTGTTCTTCACCTTAAATAAAAGTATGAGCTGAAATCACTGCATCAGTCTCAGTACTTTTCAGACTCAGTTTTGGCTTCTTACACAGCAGCACCCTTTGGGCTATTTATTAGTATATAGGACAAGCAGAGCAAAGCAAGCTCTCCCCCATGTTTTATGACCAGGAAGAAAAGCAGCTGATCCATAAAGACAAAACTGTTTTTGATTGATATAAAAGGTAAAGGTTCCCTTGCTCGAAAGCCAGTCAAATTCGACTCTAGGGTTGTGGTGCTCATCTCCGTTTCAAAGCTGAAGAGCCAGTGCTGTCCGAAGACGTTTCCGTGGTCATGTGGCCAGCATGACTAAACACCAAGGCGCATGGAACGCTGTTACCTTCCCACTGAAGTGGTACCTGTTTATCTACTTGCAATTTCTTGCTTTCTTTCTTTTCTTTTTTTAAAGCTCCCGGAGGGGATTTTTTTATTTTTTTATAATACTACACAAACTACAAAGAAAAAAAAGGAGGGGGAACTACAACTAGGGAGAAAGGAAAGTAACCCACAATATACTAAAAGCCCAAGAGTAGGAGATCATTACCCTGTTAAACTACGGTTAGTAATAAAAAAGCTGTTATTAAACAATATACTTTGTGAGATCCTGTCTTACTAAGCTTATGTGTTAGTTTATTACTTGTTATGAGAAGATTTCCAGAGCACCTCCTCCAGCTCACTTCATAAAGGCAATTTTCAGAGTCCTTCTGCCTTTACATCTACACTAATTCTCTCTAAAATCTTGATGGCTTCTTAGACGTTCACTCGAAATTCTGCAGCCTAGTCTTCCTCTGTGTCCAAAGGGATAAAACCGCCAGTCTTGAGCCTCTTCCTCTTTGGTCTCATCCTCAGGGCCCAGTGGCATCTCAAAGGCTTCTCGATCTTGAGGGCAGATTCAAACTCTTTTCTATCAGCCGGGTTTAAGATGACACTTTCTAAAAACACCTGCAAGGAAGGAGTTAAATCCTTGTAAATCTTTTCTGTTTCTCTCATGCTTTTCCTCCTTGTCTCTTTGAGATCGCTGTTAGTTTTAGTGTCCATCTCTTTTGCTTTGACAGCCCTCTGTTCCATTTTTTCTGCTATTGTTGCCAACTGCAGCTGCCGGGACACGTTGATTTTTCTTGGCAAGCTTATTTATTTATTTATTTATTTATTTATTTATTTATTTATTTATTTATTTATTTATTTATTTATTTATTTATTTATTTATTTATTTATTTTGATATTTCCCCAGTTCAGTCGGGCGACATCTACCCCCCTCAATAATGAGGTAGATGGATGATGACATGGCGGCGGCTCCTACTCAAAGGCCTGGCAGAAGAGCTCCGTCTTACAGGCCCTGCGGAACTGTACAAGGTCCCGCAGGGCCCGGATCTCCTCCGGGAGCTCATTCCACCAGGTAGGAGCCGCCACCGAAAACGCCCTAGCTTTAGTGTGGGCAAACTTCACGACTCGGGGGCCTGGAACTTCCAGGCGGTGGGAATTCCCCGATTGTAGTGCTCTTGAGGGAACATACAGGAAGAGGCGGTCCCTTAGGTAGGCCGGACCCTGGCCATTCAGGGCTTTAAAGGTGAGCACCAGCACTTTGAAGAGAATCCGGTATGCTATTGGCAGCCAGTGCAGCACTTGCACCACAGGCCGGATGTGGTCCCGCATGGAGAGGCCCATCAACAGCCTAGCTGCAGCATTCTGCACTAGCTGCAGCTTCCGAATTTGCGACAGAGGCAGCCCCAAGTAGAGAGTGTTACAGTAGTCCAGCCTCGAGGTGACCATCGCATGGATCACAGTGGCCAGGTCTTTGCGGTTGAGGTAGGGAACCAACTGCAGGGCTTTCGAACTACTAGGTTGGCAGGAGCTGTAACTAGAGACGGGAGCTCACTGAAAGATTTATATCCACACCTTTAGGCTGGAGGTGGCTTGATAGAAAAGAGTATAAAACAATCACACTTAAAAAAATCCAGGATACACACACATAAAGCAATACAAAACTGTCACTGACTGTGGTAAACATTCATAATCACAGTAACATGAGGCATAGGGTTGCCAGCCAATGGTTAACTAGCACCTGCTTGGAGACTGGGGGGACAGGGACACGGTAGCCATTAAATTTCTGCTGAATCTTAGAGTGGCATGATGTTACTTCCGGGTTTGTTATGGAAATGACATTATGCCCTCAGCACAACAGCATGTTTTTGTCTTATCCCCCCCCCAGCCTACCAACTGCCAGTGGGAGTTGGGGCTCAAAGCAGGGGATACCCACTGGGAGTGGGAACATGTCAACCCTACTAAGGCCTTATAATTCCTGTGCAAGTTCATGAGGTACACTAATGTATCTCCTCAAGCAGTTCATTTCACAAAACTGTACAACTGAAAAAGACCCTTCTTGATTTCTTTCATGGGGGTGTGTGATTTTAAACAGGATAGAACTTACAGATCATAATAAATATGTGTGTGTGTCTTTGGGGGGAAGAGTTCACAAGAAAAGTGTCTTTCTGATATATACAAATACTAGACTGTGAGACCCTTTTCAGGTCAACACCAGCATCTTGAACTGGGTGACTTAGTGAGTACAACTAACACTCAAACCTGCCGTATACTGACCATCAAGGTCAGCATTGTCTATTCAGACTGCAGTGGCTCTCCAGGTGGAAGTCTTTTATATCACCTTCTATGTGGTACTTTTAAGTGGAGATGCAAAAGACTGAACCCAGGACCAGCCCTCATCCCAAGCAAATGCTCCACCACTGAGCCACTGTCCCTCCCCAAACAATGAAATAAGCACTCCCAGTTTAATGGTGTGTGTGTGTGGGGGGCTGACAGTATTAAATGGGAAGGCCCGGAGCTGGCTGTTATGCTGCATATTCTTGTCTGCATAATGTCTGAGATTCAATCTCCACTTAAAAGTTCTAAGCTTGCAGGGAAAAGCCTTTTGCTGAGGTCACAGACAGTCATTACCAAGCAAAGTAGACAATACTGGCCTAGGTGGACCAATAGTTCAACTTCTATAAAACAGAACCACTTATTTCATAACTGGGTGCAACCTGCCTTCTATTAAACCAAATTTTGCTTTACACATTAGTCTCCATAGATGTAATTGACCCCTCTCTGCAAATGAAGATGCTCTGGAAATAAGATAGGTCTTAAAAACTGAACAAAGATAAATTATGGTTGGCTTTGAAATGTTTGGAAGGGTCAACACAATAAGTATTAAGTATCAGAAAGCCAATAAGAGTAAAATACATGTTATGAAATTCAACACTA
This sequence comes from Gekko japonicus, assembly GCF_001447785.1. Taxonomy (NCBI): domain Eukaryota; kingdom Metazoa; phylum Chordata; class Lepidosauria; order Squamata; family Gekkonidae; genus Gekko; species Gekko japonicus. The sequence continues at coordinate 764,317 of NW_015172558.1, read as the reverse complement.
AAAGGTTAGGAAATGCCAAAATTCTGCTCAACCTTTTTTAAAATAGAAATCTAACATAAGCATAATACATAATAAAACCTGTTCCAGTAAGCTATTACCTAAAACAAATTGTTAAAATTCAACTTTCAAACAATCCATTCCAAAACAGAGCTATATGACAATTATTCTGATTTCAGCTATTGTACAAAAGATAACCAAATCTCTTCCCTATATCTGATGTTCCTAAAATGTTGTAAGGCAGTCCCTTTGATCATCTTAAGTCCTAAGTAGCACTCAAGACCTGGTGAGAGATGTAAAAGTGATTGTACCACTTGGGAACAGTGATCATAATGTTATTGAGTTCAACATTTGTATAAATAGGGTACTGGTCAAGAAGACTGACACAACCACTTTTAACTTTAAAAAGGGTAACTTCTCTGATATGAGGGGACATGTGGGGAGGAAACTGAAAGGAAAAGTAGAAAGGGTCAAAACCATAGGGGAAGCTTGGAAACTATTTAAAACTACGATCCTAGAAGCTCAAAAAATATATATTCCGCAGGTTAGGAAAGGCACAAACAGGTATAGGAAAAAGCCTACATGGTTAACAAACAAAGTAATGGAAGCTGTAAAAGGTAAAAAGGATTCCTTTAAGCAGTGGAAAGCTAGTCACAGTGAGGCTGATAAAACGGAACACAGGCTATGGCAAATAAAATGCAAGTCTGTGGTCAGGCAGGCAAAAAGGGAATATGAGGAGCATATAGCAAAAAACATAAAGACCAACAATAAAACTTTCTTCAAATACATTAGAAGCAGGAAACCAGCCAGGGAGGCAGTGGGGCCCTTGGATGACCAAGGGGTAAAAGGAGTACTGAAGGATGATAGGGAAATGGCTGAGAAGCTAAATGCATCTTTTGCCTCTGTCTTCACTGTGGAAGATGAGAGGTGCTTGCCCACTCCAGAGCCGCTGAGTTCGGGAGGGGTGTTGAAAGACCTGAGTCAGATTGAGGTGACGAGAGAGGAGGTCCTAAAACTGATAGACAACTTAAAAACTGATAAATCACCAGGCCCAGATGGCATACATCCGAGAGTTCTGAAAGAACTCAAATGTGAACTTGTAGATCTCCTGACAAAGATATGTAATCTTTCCTTAAAATCTGCCTCCATTCCTGAGGACTGGAAGGTAGCTAATGTACTTGGACTGCAAATACTGATCCCACTTCTTTGTTGGGGTCAAACAAATCATTCAAAGAAGGAAAATTCTATAGACTTTTTCATGTGAGCAGATGTGCAAAGAACATTCAACAGATAAACATATCCTCCGATATATATAATTCTGTTTTGGTCATGGACTCCCCTGAACATTCCAACACGCTCCAAAATCAGTTCGCTCTCTGATCTGTCATTCAGATGGTCTCCCTATCCACTGGCTGCTTTGCCTGAGTCCTGCCTCCAACATTCTAAACAGTCCTCTCCCCCCCCCACAGTTAGTCAGAACACAGAGGTCATTTGCATATGTGGCCTGATTCGTCTTTGCCTTGGAACACAGAGGTCATTTGCATATGCGGCCTCACTGGCCTTTCCCTCTAACATTCTAAACAGTTTGCTGTTGATGTTCTGAGGTAAAATAAATTTCCCCTTAGTGTCTGTTGGGGGAAACCATGGTTGCAAATCTCCAGGTGAAGGCTAAAGATCACTCAGAATTACAACTGCTTTCCAGATGGCAGAGATCAGTTCCCCTGGAGAAAATGGTGGACTCTGTGTCCTTATATCCTGCTGAGATGGCCCCTGTATGACAACCACTGTGATGTAGCAGTCAGGGCTTCAGCTATTAAAACTGATGTCCAGATGACCCAGATCAGTTCTCTTGAAGACAATGGCTGCTTTGGGCAGTAGATTCTATGGCTTTATACTCTGCTGAGGTCCCTCCCCACTGCAAACCCTGCCCTCCCCAGGCTCTACCCCTCACATCTACAGGTATTTCCCAACCCAGAGTTGGCAACCATGTAATCGGCTATGGAACTACTTTCCAGACCCTTGGAACCCAGAAAACATGACACAGGAGGAGGTGCTTTTCTACCTTAGCTACCACTGCATAACACCCCCCTCCCCCTCAAAAAATAAGTCAGAGGTGGAGAGAACCGTATCTGTTACCATGAGGCTGTCCTCCCATTCTACCCACTTGGGGCAGCAAAATGACTTGAGACAGCCCTGCCTTAAAGCTAAGTAGAAAGAAAGAAACATAGCTTGCCTCCCTCCGTTTTCCGCTTCCCTCTGCCACCCCACCAGCCACAGTCGGGACACTCATCTGGAGCTTCCTTCTAGATCTCGTTGTAGTTCTTCCCACAACAGGCATTACTCCTAGTTTACAATAAATATTATGGCAGCCTCTGACAATGGTATTTAAAAAAAAACAAAAACCACAATCTAACAATACATTAAAAGACACACCAAAGAGCACTGAGTTTACTCCCTGCTTCAGTTATTGGTCCTTCCCTCTGAACTCTCCGTATCTTGGACTGTGGCTACAGTTTCTCCCTAGCATTTCAATTCCGGCATTTCCCTGGCCTTCCTTTGGGATGTCCCCAATCACAAAGAGAAACCAGGGTTAAAAAGGAACTAACAATGTTGTCCTCTAGGGTGAAGTCTTGCTTGTTCAAGCAGAAGGCATCCATCTGCTAGTGCTCAAAAGGTAACTTTCTGTCCGCCTCTGCTACCCTACCATGGTAACCTAATTCACCTGTTTGAAAAATGGTTAGCTAGTGTTAAGGCTGTCATGTCTCCCCCTTGTAAATTTTCAAGGAATCCTATGATGTAACACTATTTGAGGCTTATTAATGAGTACAAGGGATCCATATACCTCTGGGTGACCCAGGAACCCATCAAGAGGTTAACAACTTCTTTGGGTAGTGAAGGGCAGGGTATAAATCCAAATTCCTCCTCCTCCTTCTCCTCTTCTTCTTCCTCCTCCTCTTCCTTTTAGAAAGGCTGAAAAAGCAGATGGAGCCACTGTGGAACTACCATGCATTGCAAGGTACAGTATGTTTGCTGAAATGCATTCAGCTTGGAAAGACCTTCCCCAAAATAATTCCACACACCTCAAGGATTTTATTTACTTATGATTCCTCCCCATCTTCCCAGGAGTGTGGGGCAGCCTACATGGCTCTCCTTTCCCCTACTTTCATCCTCACAATAACCCTGGAATATGTCAGGCTGAGAAAATGATTGGCCCAAGCACAAAAGGCATACTTATTCCTGTAGAAGTGATTGTCCATTTGTGTTTATGGAAGATAGGAGAAGGCCAAACTCCCTTTTCCTGGTGAGCCCAGTTCTTCCCACCTTACAGTCTCTTTATGTTGTGCTGTGTCTACTCCTCTCAGAAGAGATCTACTCTGAGATCTCTTTTCTTGGACACCCTAGACTTCAACATTTATTTATTTATAGTCTGCCTTTCTTGGAGGGACTCAAGGCAGATTACACATAGTGAGTCAGTACAATCAACAAAATGGACATTCAGTAATGAATGCTGTGACAGATTGCACAGAAAAGCAGGCTTTTTAAGATGTTGCTAGAGTCAGAGAGTCAGGGAGTTCAAGAGTAAATCTTCCCAGCCACTATGGGATGGATTAAGGAATGGATTAATCTGCAAGATGAAAGATGCTTAAAATTAGAGGGGCATGATCTACCCATGGGATGGCATGCCTACATCTAGTACGGTAAAGATGTATCACAACAACATTTCAAAAATCATATTATACGAACAGCTCTACTTAATGTATGGAAAATTATAAAAGAAAAATTCTATGTCAAGACTCCAAAATGGGTCTCACCTCTGTAGGCGTTCATAAAGCCAACTTTGCGAACTAATTATAATAAGGAAACATATGACAGGTTGCTAGACTCTTCAAATACCGGTAATCTAAAATCAGAAACAGACTTACAAGCACAATGCAATTTAAAATTGTCTTGGTGGGAAAGGACACAATTAAAATCAAGGTACCAAAAAGACTCAAAAATAGTATTCTATGTGGATAAGAACGAGTTAGATAAAATTTGGTTGTCTTCCAATGACAAAATGATCCAGAAGTTATATAAAGTCTTACTGGAAGAATGTATGAGAGAAGAAACAACGAAGAATAGTATAGCTGCTTGAACAAGAGATATAGGTTACGAAATCCAAATGGATAAATGGCTAAAGATGTGGAAACTAACTAAAGTTATGAGGGCGACTAGCTTTAAAGAAAATGTGTTTAAAATGTATCACAGATGGTACTGGCCACCAGAAAGAATAGCCAAATGTTATGCTAACTGTTCCAACATTTGTTGGAAATGTAAAACAAGTGTTGGAACATTTTATCACATGTGGTGGCGGTGTCCAAAAATACAAAAATACTGGATATTCATTCAGAAAATAATACAAGAAATGTTTAAAGTGAAACTGGAGCTAGTACCAGAAATATTCCTGCTCAATATACTTCCAGAACACATCAGTTATAATGATAAATTTGTAATACTATATACAATAACGGCAGCGAGGATACTATGGGCAAAGTACTGGAAGCAAGATAGCACCCCGAAACAAGAAGAAGTAATAGAGAAACTGATGGAGGTAGCACAAATAGATAAACTGAACTTAATGTTACAGGGGGAAAAGGAAGAAATTTTTCTAAAGCGATGGATGGGAATGTACAGGTGGTTAGAAAACGGATAAATGACTCTAATTTGTATGTATATCAGAGAACTAACGATGTATAAAAATCAATAAATAAAATATATATTTTTTTAAAAAGAGTAAATCTTCCCTGTAAACCTGTACTATCTGAAGAAAGAAATCTAGAAACATCAATAAGAACAGTGTTAGTGCTGAATTATACTAAACAAAGTACCTCTCAAAGAAAGATATAGAAAGCCTTGGAACAAAACTACAAATACACTCTCTTGAATGTTCTAAGAATTCAACTCTTGTATATATTAGGGGTTTTTTTACCTCAGCAATCTCAAAACCTTGAATGTTTCTATTATACATATATTCCCTGCCTGTTTAATAAAATCTTCATTCTGTTTTTGAAAGTTAGTTTGCCTCAAGTGCCATTTCTCAAGGGTTTACAAAACTGGACAGCTCCTGTATTTTCAGTAGAGTTCCTGAGCTGAGAAAAAGCCTAAACTAAATATCTTAAACATAGGGTGGGACAGTCAAGTATTTTAAGACAAAGAATATATACATACTACTGTAGGGGAACTGAAGATTTGGTGGGAAAAATCTGCCAGACAGTTGGGGAGATACAGGGTTTCATCATAAATGCATTAAGATTTTACCATTCTGAAACCACCAGAAAGAACTGAAGCATATGTATTAACATGACACATTAAATGGTAAAAAGAATTACATAATAGGATCCTACTTACAGTAAGGTACACACAGCACAAGAGTATAGACCACAGTCCTTAATCATTTATCAAAGTAGTAAACAAGTTTGTAAACAATTTTGTGCAGTGTAACCCTATTACCTGTGCAGAAAGGCCCTCTTGAATAATCCAGTTTTGCATAGGTTTGTGAAAACCGGGAGAGTGAGAGCTTTCTGGACCTCCTCAGGCAGGCCATTCCACAAGATGGGGGCCACAAAAGAGGAGGCACGTGTATTTGCAGTTGTCGATTTTGCCCATTTGCAGGGTGGCACCTGCAGAAGCTCCTGCTGACATGAGCAAAATTGTCATGGTGGAGTGCTGAGAGTGTGACGCAGGAGTGTGACCAGCACCTGCTTTATTATGTGACCTCTTCTCCTCCTAACCTTGTGACACAGGAAGGGAGAGAGCTGCGACTCTATACTTAGAAGCTGGTTCCCCATGCAAGGAGCTATGCATATTGTAAGGCAATTATATTTCAGGTTCCTCAGATCCCTGTGGCTAAACTGAGTTGTTTTTAAAAACAGAGTCATCACCCAGCAGCACGATACAAGTTCCATGATGGAATATCCTTTATTTATTGCAATTTTTCCATATGTACCCAATACCTCAGGGTGTGCATACACTGATAATGATCAATCAAAACAGAACTATAGATAACAAGGCACGTTCCCAAAGTTTTGTCACAAATTATGGCACAGCTGAGAAACAGAATCCTGGTCATGTCTACATGGATCAAGGGTGACTTGGCTCTCAATGGCTCCCAACGGCTCCCACTCACTTCTAGGGATGAATTCTACCAATTGTGAGAGGCAATGTTGTTTGAGGAATGGGTAAAACATGCTTCTCCTCCCACCAACAAGAAATTGAGTTCACCAGGCACAGACTCACCAACCCTGTATACACAATGAGAGGATTAGGACCAAGTGGGCTGGTCCCAACCCCATGTGAACAGGTGCTGTGGCCTTGCTACCAGCCTATGCATGTTTGCTTCATATGGGCAGAGTGGCAACACCCATACAAACTGTATATCCACTGGCTGCATCTCCATGTTCAAGAATGTTTGAAAATTGGCACTCCTGAACAAGGCAAAGAGCACCTACACATATATAGCTTGTATGCACATAGGCGCTACTTCTATGAGCTGAAGGCACATAGGACAGGTGCTTGTTCACAGGTAGGGGCGGGACCAACACAAGTTGGGTGTTCTGGATGGGGAAATACCTGGGTTTGGGGAGAGAAGGAACCTCAGTGGAGTATAATGACACAGAGTCCACCCTCCAAAGCAGACATTTTTTTCTGAGGGAAATGAGTCTGTAGTCTGGAAATCAGTTGTAAGAGTGGGAGATCCCCAGGCCCCACTTGGGAGACTGGCAACTCCTTTGGCCCTGTATACAGATGTGTTCTGGGCTACCATCTCTATTTTCTTTCCGTCTTGCTTTTGAAGAGATATTGGGTATGAATTGTATGTGAACTTAAATGCACTAGAGGTTTTCAGGCTTCTCTTCCCCTCCTCTGGGCATCTGCAACCTCAGGTTAGGAGAGAGCAAATGCATCTGGACATGCTTGTCTCTTGTGCTTCCAGGTGCAACTGGAATTGCTGGCTTTGACCTACAAACCCTGAATGGTCTAGGCCAAAGGACTGCCCTTTTCTTTGAACCTGTCTGCACACTACAATGAATTTCAAAACTATTTCTCTGGATAACTCCTCCAACAGCAGTGAGCCAGGTAGTGACCAAGACGGGGATAGGGAGAGCCTTTTCAGTTGTGGCATGCATCTTTGTGTATGCCTCTCCCCCAGAATTCTGCCTGGCACCTCCATTGTTGGCATTTAGGTGCCCAGCAAAGACTTGCTGTATCTCATTCTGCTTTTCATAGTTTTCATCTTCATCAATTTTGATTATCATGCTGTTGCCATTATTACTCCACTGCTTTATCATTTATCTGCTGCTGTTTTCTCCTGTTTTTAACTTTTCTTTGGTTGTTCCAGTTTGTTTAATTAATTTTATTGATTCTACTGTTTGTTTTATTGGGGCACTTAACTGCTTTGACCACTTAGTTTTGGGGGGGAAAACCCACCAGGACACAAGATACTCCTGATAAATAAAAGGCAGGTTTAAATCTGGGTGAGAAAGTGTTTAAACAACAATATAGACTGAACTGATGCACACTAGCATAGCCCCACCCAAGAAGATGCTTGGCAGTTTTATTGATGAGCAACAAATGAGGAGAGTTCATGGGCATGCATTACAGGTTAATTTATTGTGCAATTCTAAGAACAGTTTCGGGGGGGGGGGTAAGCCCCATCCTGAATAGGATTCTGAGTACTCATGAAGCTGTCTTCTACTGAGTCAGACCATTGCTCTATCAAGGTCAGCACTGACTGGCAAAAACTGGGGGGGGGAAGGGGGGAAATAAAAAAAATAGAATTTTCACTTTGATGGAGGGACGCACATTCAGACCTATAAAATCGCTGTTACCAGGTTTGTTAGCCAATGTAATAACTTTCATTTCAATTTGGATGAAACTAAGTATACAATTTGACTAAAATTTTTTTTATAATTTCATTTCACTTTTTAATTAAGAATAAGTTGTGGTGGTGATAAGGCTATACCTATGGCCCATCACTAATACCAGGAGTCCAATTATAAGTTGACAAGGTAACTTTATCTTTAATAGAATCATTTTTTATTTAATAATGGTTTCTTTTATACATTTGGACAAAATAATGAAGATGTTTCTCTCCCCCACCCCCTTTATTTTTCTTTGAACAATTTCAGGAAACAACATCTGGTTTAATTATATGGATACTAGAATTCTGTAACAGGTCTTTGAATGTGTGTCTAGAATATATAGATAACAGTGACCACTGAGGAAGGCCCTTAGGGGCCGAAACGCGTATGGTCTTTGGTTGTAAAGTTTTTACCCATCATTTGTATGTAAAGTGGACAAGCTTTTACAGTCTGATTTTAGACAAAGCAATTTTTAATCAGGAAAGTTTTAACACGTGTACACCTCAATAAATATTTGTACTTTTTCATATATATGGTTTAGCTTAGCCCTATTTGGTTCACAGCACTGACTGGCAGCAGCTCTCCAGAGTCTCAAGTAGATCACCTACTATTTCATCTGTAAATGCCAGGGATTGAACCTGGGACCTTCTGCATGCCAAGCAGATGCTCTTAGCATTCAGCCACAGCCCTGTCTTCAGTAGACTTGTTTAGGATTGCTCTCTAAGATAAGAAAAGAGAATATTACTATTCTTTCAGTGGCTCCCAGGATCCTTGGTAGACTCTTGAGCTGCATAGAGCAGCATGTGATTTACTGTTTAAATTAAATACATCAAGTAGCATTTCTCCAGGAAAGACCTCGGATGCAATCCTGCCTATAGCCATGAGCAGCCAAGCCCTATCGCAGATCTCAGCGGAAATTATGTACTTATGTACTTTGCAGAACTGTAGCCCCAGGAAAGACCCAATTCACCATGGAAGCATATATTATTTTGCAGCCTCTAGCAAATATAATAGCAGCACTGCTTATAGGGGGGGAAAGTGAAACATGTAAATGGAGAAAGACACTTCTGAATAATCAATATTCTATTAAAGAAGACAGCCTTTCCAATAAGTACTTATAATTAAACTCAGGAAAAAAACAGGTTTCACATGTAGGAAAAGCCTCATTAATTTTACATGATTAAAAAAAACACCCAGTCCCCAAGCTCTGTTTCTAGCAGATACAGAAATAGATTCCCCCCCCCTTTTTGCTGCGTACTAATGCAGGCATAGAATGGTGCTAGTGATTCATTACAGCTCAGTCAGTTCAGATATGTACATATGAAGCTGCCTTATATGGAGTCAGACTATTGCTCCATCTAGCTCAGTATTTTCTGCTCTGACTGGCAGCAGTTCTTCAGGGTCTCAGGCAGAGGAAAGCCTTTCCCAACACCTGCAACCTAAGGACTATTTAAATGGAGATGCCATGGAAGAAACTTGGCCCCTTGTGTGTGCAAAGTGGGAGATGAGAACTTTTGATCCATTGTATTTTCAATACAACCTCATATTGTTTGGAATTAACTTATAGACAAACTTGGTTTCATCAAGTGAGCAAAAGTATTTAAAAGTCCTAATCCAGCAATTGGGCCATTAGTTTAAGTTCTAACTAGACATGAAGGTAGATTTAAGTGGGTGGCCGTTTTGGTCTGAAGCAGACAAACAAAGTGTGAGTCCAGTGGCACCTTTAAGACCAACAAAGTTTTATTCAAGATAGAAGCTTTCATGTGCACATAGACTTCTTCAGATACACTGAAATGGAAGTTACCAGTCCATACATATAGGCAGAGGGTGAGCAGCAAATTAGCATACAACATAATGAAGATGTTTAAGCTTCCATGCTTGAGAGGAGACAGATAGAGCGTAATGGCAAGGTCTCAGTTAATTCCTCTTAGCATCTCACAGTTAAGAAGGGTACACCTGCCCATCAAGCTCCAGTTTTGATATATTTATTTCCTTCACTATATTTCCCCACAGAATTAAATCCAAACAAATGGTAACCATATAAACTAAGCTTGTTATTCCTGTTTGATCTTTGAATCCGTTAAACATCTTCATTATGTTGTATGCTAATTTGCTGCTCACTGATAACTTCCATTGTATTGTGTCTGAAGAAGTGTGCTTGCACACAAAACCTTATATCTTGAATAAAACTTTGTTGGTCTTAAAGGTGCCACTGGACTCGGACTTTGTTAGAAACGAAGACTCGAACTTTGTTAGCCATGAAGTGTTCACTTCATAAGGCTACTAATTTGATAGGGAAGCAGGGTTTTTTTGGAGTGTGTGTGAAGTATTTAACTCTCCACCCATGTCATTATCCTGATTTATATTGTCCCCCACTCCCCTGCCAGGGTTGCTAACTGCAGAAAATTGTCCCACCCTTTATGGAAGCTAAATGGGGTATTATTTACCTCCATGCCATGAAAAGATTTCAGGCAGGATTCTCCACAGATTAAGCTCTATTCAATGGGCAGGACATTCTTATCCAGGTCTGTTGGCAACTCTATCCACTACCACCCATCCCACTGTTAGATTCACAGAATAAAGTGGGTGTATGTGTTTTGTTTTCTGCTGTCAAGTCACAACCAGCTCATGGTGACCCCATAGGATTCTTAAGGCAAGAGACATTTAGAGGGGGTTTGCCATTGCCTGCCTCTGCATAGCAACCTTAGTATTCCCTGGAGGAATCCCACCCAAATACTGACCAGGGCTTAGCTTCTGAGATCTGACAAGATCAGGCTATCCAGGTCAGGGCAAATAAACAGTACCTGTGTTTTCCCAGGAGGGCACAATTGGGATGAGGGAAACAGCCCAAGAAGAATTTGTCCTCTTTCATTTTATATAACACTACCAGTAAAGCCCGTTGTGAAAGCAATACAACGAGATCTAGAAAGAGGCTCTGGGGGAGTGCTCTGGCTTTGGGCAAACAGTGTCAATTTGCTGTGGTGACCTCAGCAGGGTATAATGACAGAGTCCACTGTTTTCTCCAGAGGAACTGATCTCTGCTACCTGAAGAGCAGTTGTAATTGTGAGTGATCTGTAGCCCTCACCTGGAGATTGGCAGCAATTGTTACCCAGGACAAAATGGCTGGTTTGGAGGGTGGAGTTGGCAACCCCATCTCCTTCCCAGCTAACCATCAACCTACCATTATCTGCCCCTTTGACTTCAGCTGACTTCTGCCCTCCCTTCTGCAGAGCAGTTGTAATTCTGTGCTCTCCAGCCCTCACCTGGAGATTGGCAACAATGGTTCCCTATGTGAGACTGATTGGTTTGGTGGGTGGAGTCTATGGCATTGTACCTGTCTGAGGTCCCACCCCTCCTCAAACCTCACCCTCTTCAGGCTCCATCCCTCAAATCTCCAGGAATTTCCCATCTGGAGTTGGCAACCCTATCAGGACTGGCCCCAATGTGTTTTCTCCCAAAGGCCAAAGTAGGTGACAGGACCAAGCTTAGTTGCCTACCAACAGGCACTGAGGGGAATGTAGGGTTGCCAGCTCTAAGGAGGGAAATACCTGGAGGTTTGGGGGGTGGATCCTGTGGAGGGCAGCATTGGGCAGGGGGGTGGAAGGACTCAGCAGGTATAATGTCATAGGGTCTACCCTCCAAAGCAGCCATTTTCTCCAGGGGAACTGATCTCTGTCATCTGGAGATCAATTGTAACAGTGGGAGATCTCCAGGTCCCACCTGGAGATTGGCAACCCTAGGGGAAAGTCAGCTGCACAGCAGGGGGTTGAAGAGAATGGTTTGATGGCTGCTGGGCCAAGATTGGCAACAATAGTTCCCCAGGAGCCCCATCGTAAATGCACCAAACAATTCCTAAAGATTTTCCGAAACACTACTCTGTCGATAAATTGCAACAGTTTGAATTAGCACCAAAGCTTTAAGAGCTCTCCAGCTGTCACCTGGAGACTGGCAACAGCTTGTCTGGAGTGTGGGCAGTATGGCATTGTATTTGTCTGAGGTCCCCCTCTTCCTCCTCCTCCTCCGACCCCACCCTCAGCAGGCTTCATCCCTAAAATATCCTGGAAGTTTCCAACCTGGAGTTGGCAATCCTATGTCCTTTCCACGCAACCATCAGCCAACCTTTATCTGTCTGTCTGTCTTACGTTTTACATCCCCCCCCCACAGCCTCTGGCTAGGGAAAGGGTAGTCTTTCCCTGCAGTGGGAACCAAAGCAGCTGACATCATTCTCCTCTCCCCCATATGATCCGCACAACTACCCTATGAGGTATGTTAAGGTTGAAAGTGTGTGAATGGTCCATAATCCCCCAGGTTGGAGACATTCTATGATGTTTCCCAGTTACTGGTGGGGGCATGTGAAATGAAATTTAATATGCCAAGATTTAAACATTCCCCTGTTACTATTACAAAAATCATCTGAAGAAGAGGCTTCTCCTCCAGACAGGAGGATTACCAGGTTCCTGTTACAGTAACCATTTATAAAAGCATCATAATTAAATGTGTGCATTTGATATTTTTATAAAGTTAATTGGATATACAGGTCCCGGTCACATGGAAGGTTTTGGGCCAGGAGAGGATCGGGGGTGCAGCAAATGGGCGCGATCTCACTGCAACATCTGGGAAGCGGCGCACACCCGTCCCCGATCCGGCCCTTCAGGCCGAAAATCCGCTGTTAAAATAAACCACCTACAGAGGTGGACTTACCAGAAAGGCCGCGGCAAGCGCAGCTGTGGGATTGCCGGCGCGTCCTTCTGCCGGCACATCCGAGGCTCCCAGCCAAACTGCCTCGGTCTCCCATTGGTGGCTTCCTCCCCGGCATCTGATCGTGCAGGGGATCTGTGTGATCCCGCCGCCACGTGTCTTTTTTGGTGCGGCTCTGGGCCATAGTTATACTTTTACAGTGCATTTCATGCACTACTGTTCCTTTGTGATTGTTATTATTTTATATCGTAGTAACAGAAACACACATGGAAGAGAAGCAATGTACCATAAAAGTATGAAAGCAACTTCAGTCCATCATTAGGACAGCACAGTCTAAGAAAGCTCTGCTCAATGGTCTGACATGCATAAGATGTCATTTACTAATAGTCTCACAATGTTCCTTATTTTGGAAGACCTCAGATGGTAACTCTAAACCAAGTCTTCTCCAGTTCACCTATCAGCCAGTGAATGCTCAGATTCTGACACTTCCACAAATGACATCTTGGATGCTAAAGTTCCATCAATTGCAATGCAACTCTAATTTCAATTGTGAGTAGCAAGATCCTGAATTGTGTTGGAATGCACTGAGGATCCTAACTCTGCACTAGCTTCAGGCAATGACACTGCTTCCCCTATCCAAGTTCAGGTAAATCCTGGTGCATAAAAGGGCTTGCCAATTCCCTACCACACTCCCATTTTTGGAGTTGACTCTGCTTCTGCATCCATCACTACCGTTATGAAGTCACTAGATTTCGTCATCAAGACAGGCTATGGCCCCGGCCACACGGCAGGGGAAAATGCGCTCGAAGGCGCGGCTTTTAAAAGCCGCGCCAACGTTGATACGGCTCGGCGGGATCCCCCGGATCCCCCGGCCGAGCCGCCTTTTCTCCCCGGCGCGATCAAACGCCGGAGAGAAAAGACGGCTCTAACCGGGAGCCGGCCGATCTGCGCATGTCGGAGCATGCGCAGTTCGGCTCCGGCCCGGGGTTGAGCCGGCGCAAGGGAGCGCCGGCGATCAGACGCCCGGGAAGAAGCGCCTCATCCGTTTGAACCACCGAGGTAGGTGGTTCAGTTTGAGGCGGTTCTTCCCGGGTTTGGGCCAGTTTGGAGGCGGAAGCAGAACGCTTCCCAGATGTTGTGGTGTGATCGCGCTGCTTTGATCCGCCTCCAAACTGTCCCGTTCCCGGGCCAAATCGCCTCGTGTGAACGGGGCCAAAGTATGCTTTTCCTTCTCCTGTTCTGCTCTCATTCCTGAAATTGACCGCTATGTTTTTCTCTCTACTACCCAATTTCTTCCTTCCCTGTTCTTAGCTGGTCAGACCTACAGCCAGGTGGTCTCTTCCGACAGCATCTTCACCTAGTTAGGGATTTCATACCACCCTATCCTGAAAACGCTGCCCTGCTTATCCCTTCGAATCTTCTGCTACCTGTGGGGCAACACCTGTACCTATCTCTTCTCCAGGTTGAAGGAGGAACACAATTTGCATCAAAACTTTAATTATATATTAGGTTAAATTGATATAACTCAACACTAGGATTGTGCAGAAGTGAATGCTTTTTATTGGACTTCCATAAGTAAATTGCTACTGTATTATTGCCATTGAATAGTTCAGTCTCACTGTCTTGTACTGGTATCATTTTGCTTCCATTTGCTATTCTGTATCTTGGCTAGGTCAATGAAGTTACTTTTTGGTTAAATATATGACTGCCTCTTCCTCTTTTCTTCCCTGGGAGACTTATTGAGCCAAATTAGGAACTGTGTGTACATATTCAAAAGATCCCCTGTAGTCCATGTCTTGTTTTGCACATGTAGAGGACATTTAACCTGTGCGTATCCTGACACACGGACACTTTGGGTACCAGCTTCAGTGGTTGGTTCCACAGAACACATGGTAACATCTACACGGGTACTATTGGCCGAATGTTTGGTTCCATACCACACTGGCAACAAAGTCTATAAGTGACCTTCATCAACTTGGAAAATAGTTAAGAAATCTATCAAATGGATGAAGGAATAATTCCTTCTTCATTTATAGCCCATTTCAAGGAGCTCAAGGTGATATACATAGGTCCCGGTCACACGTGCCGGAAAATGCGGGGGGGGGGAGCGAGCCTATATGCACTGCAGTATTTTGACCCGCCACTGCGTGATCAGACACAGTGGTGGGTGAAACGGGGTTGTTTCTTCACTGCATGTTTCTGGCGTGCTTCATCGAGGGATCAGTGATGCAATCTGAGCATGCTGGAGCAATCACACGGGAAACTCCGTCTGCGGCCCGTCGCAACCCATTTGAGACTGCATTATCCCAGGTATTTTTTAACTCCACGCCTTTGGTGGAGTGAGATGGGCTGCCGATGGGTGCGGGATGCTTGCTAGGTGTTCCCATGTGATTGCGTCGTTAAAATCCGCCCGGCAGTCATGCCTCTCGTGCAGCTACTTCTGCGTGTGATGGGGGCCATAGATGGGGTAATCCTATTTTCCCCATTTTACAACAACCCTGTAAGGCTACACTAGGAATGATTGCCCCAAGGCCACCCAATGAGCTTCATAGCAGAGTAGGGATTATTCTCCTGTCCTAGTCTGATTTTGTAATCACTGCACCATATTGACCTTCACCACACCATGTTGGTTCTCAAAATATACAAGTTATAATTGGAATGCAGTTGGCCTGACCACAGAGCAAATGTAACGATATTGCTCAATCCAATGTGTAACCTAGAGAATCCAAGGTTGAGCTGATGAGGAAAGAGGTTGATCTGAGATCATTGTCAGTACATGGGTGATAAAATTTTAAGTTTCTTAGCTGTATTATCGTGCTCATGAAAAGACATCCTCTTTGCTTGCATTGGACTTATCATCTGCCTATCACAGTGCCTGAGAAATTTTTAGCTCTGTTCTGTCCTTTCCATTAGCCAGCCCCTTAGGATACAAATTTGCAGGTCTGCTTCGTTGAGTGAGTCATGCTATGGGAGATCTGAGCAACAGATTCTCCCGGGCTAACGGTGGTCCACCACACATTGAGAATTTTAGGCTTGTCTGCCCAGACCCTCCTGGTAATGGGACTGGATCAGGTGAAAACTCTGGTAAAACAACGGGTGTTTGACATTGAGCGCCAGAATGATATTAATAGTGCCCCAAATTTTTTGGCACCGGAGAATACTAGATACCTTGTAGCACCAGCTGCTTATTTATCATCATTGGAGATACCATCTCATCACAGGGCTTTCTCCCTGGCTCGTTGGAGAGCACTCCCCTTTGCAGTGGTTGAGGTGAGATATAGAACCCCATGCATGAGAGGGTTTGCCCCTGTGGAGCTGGTATGGTTGAATCTATAGAACATGTCTGGTATCAGTGTGGTTTCTACCAAGAAATTCGTGCAAAATTTATTCTTCCTTTCCTTAGAAAGCCACAGGACTGCCCTGTTTCTGAGATTACTAGGAAGCTCCTTAATGGTGCGAATCCACAAATCACAGCTTCTTCTGCAAGGGTTTTTGCAAGTGCTACCAAAATCCATAAAGTTATTTTAAGCAGTGGTTCTTAAATCTAATATAATATTTATTTAAATCTGAGATACCTTTTATCAAATTTAAATCATATTTTTATTATCTGTTTAGTCTTCTATGCAGTTCCCCTGGGTGAGGTACGGGGGGGTGGGGCACATGACGAAGCCCCGCCCCCTGCTTCCGGCCGCCCCGCTTCCGGCCCTCATTCAGCCAGGAGGAGACAGGAGAAGAGGGAGGCTAAGTTGCTTCCTCCCTGCCTCTCCCCACCCCTGCCTGCCTGGGGCCAGGGAGGGCCTTCGCGGGGCTTCCTTGCACTCCCGCCGGCCTTGCAGGTCCACCGCCAGGCCCCTCATTGGGCTCGGCAGTGGAGCTGCAAGGCCGGTGGTGGCAGCCGGGACCATTGGGGGCGGGGTGTGTGCCCTTATGACACACTTCTGGTGATGTCAGAGGGTGTGGCCTTATGACACACTTCCGATGATGTCAGGGGGTGTGGCATATGCTAATGAGTTATGCTAATGAGTTCCCCTAGCTCTTTTTCTACGAAATGACCCCTGCTTCTATGTATATGCATGTATATGATTTATGCTGGTCTTTGACCATATTAATAAATCTGAATCTGATTTGAGCAACAGTGTGTTCAGCCCCAGATGAAAGTATGGCTGATTCCCACACACATCATCTCTGTGTGAATGAGATATCACAGACTTCTTCGTCTCTTCAAATGCATGTGCTTTTAGCTCAGCAAAGGGGAAACAGCAATGTTTGCTCTGTATGTATGAAACCAAATTATGTACACACATGTGTGAACCTAGCCTGATAGGTGAGTGTGCAGTAAAAAATTAAGCGCCCCTCCTCAGATTGCACTTGCGTAGTGGAAAGCCACAGACTATACTGTTATTCACATCAAGTAGGAAAATGAAATCTGTGTACTGGGCATGGAGCATCCAGATATATTGCACTGCAAGGGAGGGATGCATACGTTGTAAGAACAGCTCATAAAAGGAAGCTGGACAGAGAGGAAGAAGGGATGAGAGAGGGACAGCCAGAAAGACCACCCAAGTGGTTTGAAAGGACCAGCTTTTCCTTGTGAATATAGATGCCTCATTATGCTTTTAAGTACCATAACAATTGGGTCATAGAACAAATTTAGAGTCCAGTGGCGCCTTTAAGACCAACAAAGTTTTATTCAAGGTATGAGCTTTCAAATACTCCCCCCCCCCCAAAGTGTGCATGCTCATACCTTGAATAAATCTTTGTTGGTCTTAAAGGTGCCACTGGACTCTAAATTTGTTCTACTGCTTCAGACCAACATGGCTGACCACCTGGATCTAATTGGGTCATAAAAACTGCTAGAAGCTGTATAGTGGCACACATTTAATCTGTCACATCAGCTTCTGCTGTTCCCAGAACTTTACTGATATATACACTAAATAAACCATGTGGGGCTGTTAGCATTATAAAAGTGATATAAATTTTGGCTCTTCCTCTGTGAGTGGGAGGCTGCAGGTACTCCATGCATGGCTTCCAGGGTCTGTTTTCTTCCGAAAGAGCCCTGCCACCTTTCAATGGCACTGCATATTTGAAGAGCGGAAGGTGCATTTCAATCGAGTCAGTTGATACTTTCAGATTGAGACTGGACACTGATTTATTGGAATCCCCACTCAAAGTGAAGAAATTCCTCTGCACATCTGTACCAAAGGTCAGCTGCAAGTGTTGAGTTACCAGGTGACAAGAGATTAAGCAATGCACCTGCATGTGGCTCACAAAGGATGGGGTGGGGTGGGGGTTCCTGCAGAGCAGCTTGCAACTGTGGTGGGCATGAGAGAAGCCACCACTGAAACACAACGAACAACATGGCCATTCAGAGCAGCAGTGACCTCAGCTGCAGAGGCTCGTACCAGGGAAAGCTTTGTTTCCATTACCAGCCAGACACTTTCATTACTATTTTATTCAGTGCCTTCTGCCTGGCTTCCCATTTAGCCTTTCTGCATTTGCAGATGCTGTGCTGTAGTCTTGGGCTCTTATGTCCTGGGCTACCTGAAAAACAAGGGGCCATACTCTTGGTCCAGATCTCAGTGCCCTGCCCATTAAGCCAGATAATGGCATTACAAATAGAAGCTGTAGGAAAGAACTTGCTCTACTCTACTCACATGCTGCATTTACACAACACACAGTGCAGCTCTGGTTTTCAAGTGGCTAGACTAAAACAGAAGATGGACTTTATGGCATTTTCATTAGCCAAGAGGGCCTCTGGTTTAGCTTGACTATTTGCCAGTGTGGTGCAGTAGTTAGAGTACTGAATTTTGACCTAAGAGACCCAGCTTCGCATCTCTGCCTAGCAATTAAGCTCACTGGGTGACTTTCTAAGCTTAACCCTATTTTCTCAGGG
The DNA here is from genome assembly GCF_001447785.1 of Gekko japonicus. NCBI lineage: Eukaryota > Metazoa > Chordata > Lepidosauria > Squamata > Gekkonidae > Gekko > Gekko japonicus. The sequence continues at coordinate 745,830 of NW_015172558.1, read as the reverse complement.
CTAAAATGGGAGTATGAAACTTTGTATTTGCTACCCTGACCTTCTTGGAAGTAAGGCTGGATGAAAATATGATATAGAACTTCTTTGTGAGGTGTGTGTCATGTTTCTGTTGAACAATGAGGTGCTGGAAATAAATTTGTTTGGCAGAACAGAATATTTCCGTTCAAGCTCAAACGTTGCCTTGATTGCATACCCATTCTCAGAGGCCCCCAGAAGTAATGTAAGATGCAGTGTAATATGTCCCTTGAAAATTGAGGTATTGGGACAAAAATTTGTATGCAGGCATCTGATATATATAAAAGCCCTAATGTATTGGCACTTTCTAGCTCTCCCATTGGCTGTGCTGTGTGCTCCATCAGCCATTGGCCCGTCAACCACCACTCAAGATTACTCTTGGACCATTGGCTAGATGCTGGGTCCTCTCCTTTGTCCCACTCACTGCTGGCTTGGCCAGTCTTCTTTGTCAGCATAAACTGCCAAAATGGCTGTCTCTCCTGATGAAGACACTTTTTCTTGCTTGGCTCCTTTGTGGCTGGCTGGCTATTGAGGTGAGCTACTGGCCGTCAAACCATTCTCTTCTCCTCCTGCTGTGGGGCTAACTTTCCCCACAGTGGCTGTTTCTCTGCAACCAAGCTTAGTTCTGTCAGTAAAAAGGCAAAGGCAGGAGGCCCTTTCCAGGCCTACTTTGGCCTTTGTGGGGAACTCATTGGGGACAGTCCTGGATATTTTGTGGTGGAGTCTATAGAGTTTGGGGAGGGGAGAGGCCTCATCTGAATAGAATGCCATAGAGTCCACCCTCCAAAGCAGTTATTTTCTCCTGGGGAACCATTGCTGCCAATCTCCAGGTGAGGGCTGGAGATAATTCCGAATTAAAACTGCAGAATTAAAACGGCAGAGATCAGCTCCCTGGGAGAAAATGGCTGCTTTGCAGGGTGGACTCTGTGTCATTATACCCTGCTGAGGCCACTTCCCTCCTGCTTGGGTCCTTACTATGGAGAAAGACTGTACTTTTCCTAGGTAGAGGCTGCAAAGGGGGGGGATGGAAAGCTGAAGTCAGAGGGGCAGATAATGGTATGCTGATGGTTGGCTGGGAAGGAGATAGGGTTGCCATCTCCAGGTTGGGGAAATCCTGGAGATTTGAGAGGTGGAGCCTGGAGAGGGTGGGGTTTGAGAGGGGTGGGACCTCAGACAGGTACAATGCCATAGACTCCACCCTCCAAACCAGCCATTTCCTCCTGGGGAACCATTGTTGCCAATCTCCAGGTGAGGACTGGAGATCACTCAGAATTACAACTGCTCTCCAGATGGCAGAGATCAGTTCCCCTGGAGAAAATGGTGGACTCTGTGCCATTATACCCTGCTGAGGTCATCACAGCAAATTGATGTTGAGTGCCCAAAGCTGGGGTACCCAACCAGAGCCTCTTTCTAGAGCTCATTGTATCTATTTCCACAATGGGCCTTATTCCTAGTATGATATAATTCTGTGATCTGAATTTAAAATGCAGGCTTGATCCCTGAACTGGTTTACCAGAGGGCCAAGAAAGGCGCAAAACACTGCACATTTCAGTAGCCATGTTTTCCTGTTGCGACAACCCCCCAAAAGAGTTACAAGCCTCATATGTTTACATTGTAATGCAATAGCTCCCATGAACATGGAAATACCAGAAAAATATTAGCATTAATGTTCAGAACACAATTCACGTTTGAACCCCAAACAGATCTCCATACCTGGCTGAGAAAAGATACAAACAAAATACATTGTGATGTGTCATTTAAATAGGGCTGCCAAGTCCCCAGGGGGGGCAGGGATTCCCCCGCTCTAAGGGCCCCCAATCTGCCGGTCCAGATCCAGCTGACAAGGGAAACCCCACCCCTGAAGTGGACAGATCAGGCCGACTTGCTCGGCGTGGTGACGTAGCCTGGAAGTAATGTCATCACGCTGGGCATGTTGCCAGGCGATTGCCAGAGCATCACCTGGCGACGTGCCCAGCGTGATGACGTCACTTCTGGGCTACATCATCGTGGCACACACGTGCATAGCGAGTGCGAATGTCCCGGCCACAGACCCAAACTCCCCTGCTAAACAAAGGTAAGCATTTGGCAACCCTACATTTAAAGTCAGGCTGTATAAACACTGTGCATTACTTTGTGATGGTTGTAGTGCTGCTCTTAATAAAGAAATAAATATCAGCCTCTGTTCATTGGCATGAAGGGAGTTTGGGGATGGCTGTGAGACAAGCTCTAGAATGTTTCAGAAATGTCACTTAAGCTATCATCACTTTGCAGGAGGGTGCATTTTGACTGCAATAAACCTGAGTACTTAACATTCTATGGTTTCATCTTAAGTGAACAGCAGGCTGGGCTTCCCTCACACTATTTCTATGCGATGGGGCCCAATCAGGTTGTTTTTGAGAGGGGGGTGGTGTTTTTTCTTTTGTACAGCAACATTTATATTCATATTCTAACTTAATTTAAAAAAGAAATATTTTCTGGCTTCAAACCCAGCACAGGAAGTTACAAGCCAGCCCAAATATTCCTGGACTTAGCTGTAAACCCCTTGAAAAGTAAGAGTTTACAAAAGTGAGTGCTGACAGATCCTCCGCTATTGTGGTACAAATGGTTCTGCTCTGATTACATCATTTTCCTTTTGTGCTCTTGTGGGAGGAAGGGCCCTTTTTACGCAACACTGCTTCTTCAAGCTGAAATTGCAGCAAAGAAAAAAAACCCTCCATCTAACTTGGCCTTGACTCTTACATGCATAATTGTTCCTTTAAATATTCTTTAACAAAAGGAAAAGGGTGCATTTTATTGGAAAGTGCAGATATTCTGATCACCTTCTTTCTTTGCACTCTGATACTCTGATGTAATGATGCCTTATGGATGCTGTAGGGGTTCCACAGCACAAGCGTGTGTGCATGCACACACACACACATACGAGAGAGAGAGAGAGAGAGAGAGAGATGGATAGATCAGGGATAATGGAAAAGGAGGAAGAACACAGGATAGTAGGGCACTAGGGACTAACAGAAACCTGATCAATTCTTAGGTTACAGCAGGAAGGAAATAGCTGTGAGATGAGTGGAAGCAGAGTGTTCCTGTATAAAGTGATCAGATATGCTTGGGGCAAGACTCTCTTTGATGCTAATGAGAGCTGGAGCCCCTTCCTAGGCCACCATGAAGTGGTGGATGGCCAACGAACTTGAGGGCGCTGTGTCCCCAGCCTTCCTGAGGCCTCATTCTACCTGATATGAAAAGCGGTTTGGAGGTAGATAAATAAATAAAATCACCGATCCAGTGTGTGGGCCACACCCTCTCTACTAGCGGCTCAGGGGGTTCCTGGAACTAACTGGAGAACCAGAAGGGAGGGGAGGGTGTATGTGCATTTATTTGGAGCCTCACACTTTTGACCACACTTCAAAAACTTGATGGAAAATGTGCAGATACACACCCTGGACCAGAGATAAGCCCCCCCCCCAAGCACACAAGAGCTTCTGTGAACACCTTCCCCATCCTCTTCAACAGAACGAACCAGATTGGCATGCCCAAAGAAACACATAAAATTAAGAGAGAAGCTACTGAGGATCTGGGCTGGGGGACTCCTGTGTGTGCACCGAAACTCTATAAGCAAATACTGAATCAAGACACACTACAGCGCCTAGTTTGATTCTGTTTAACATGTGACTTTTCTTTCCAGCCAATCAAGAGGTTTAAATAATACATGGCTACCTTCAGATGACAGGGCTTTACCTATGAAATATGTAAAGGGCCAGATCATACAGCAGGGAACTGGAATGTGCTAACCCCTTCGAATGAATTAATTTATAGACATTTCTGGTCCTAGAAATGCATTCCTTCTTACATTCATAAAACATATAAGTGCATGATCATCTAGGGTCCTTCATTTAATCATGCATAGTTTATGTAAGGTAGCCTTTCAGGGCTCAGATCTAACAACTTGCACAAAGACATCAAATATGTATATGGACACACAGAGGAAACACTCTTCTATATCCAGACAAAGGCACATCACGTGGATACAGCAGGGAGTTGGCAAGACCCAATTGAATGAAATATTAATAGCTACTACTTCCTTGCTTTGCTCAAAAGCAGCTGTAAAAGAATTTTTTTTAATGCAGCAGGAAGCAGGGAGTGAGAGATTTAAAGCTTTCCGTTTTTACCTGGCATGCATGTATATTGTAACCAAATCAAGGCAATCATGGGCTTATTCTGAAGAGTCACTTTGCAGATCTTTAAATCTATCACACTCAAAATGGATTTAAAAACAGTAAATGTAGGATGTGGGGAAAGGGAGAGAACCCCCCCTCCCAAATACCAACTGTGATTGTTGCCAAGAGTATTGTCTGGTTTCTATTTTGCAAGGTCCGCTTGAAATCTGAATAGTGGAATCAGAGGTTACTTTGGCTCTCATGGCATTTGAAATAATACACTTGAATCTGGCCTCTGAAACCATACTGTACACTTCTACCAATTACTGAGTCAAAACCATGGATAACAGAATTATTGTATGCGCCAGACAGGAAAGAAACTGACAAAACCAAGCAGCAGTGGGGGTACATGGCTGAATGCAGCCACTGGTGCGGTGCCTCCTTAAAAATAACAATAAAGGCTTTAGAATGGTAGAAGTCTTTAACCAGAATTCTGAGTGTTCTTTGTATTCATGGGATTGGCACACAAACCTGCAATCTTCTGGGGAAATTGGCAGGTTGAAAATCCCCAGGTTTTAAGGTTCTAGCTCTCAAGGTTGCAAAGAAGCTCCGTTCCTTTGTGTGTGAGGCTACAGTGAAAGCCTGGCAAAACACCAAGACCTTTCCAGATGAACAGTTCACAGTACAATGCATGTCCCTTCATGGAATCCAGAGGCCTTAGTCCAGTGAAGGACTTCTGTTTCAAGACCACTGCAGTTCCCCAACACTCAAATTATTGTTGGGAAAGCTAGAAGGACTATTGCTGCGGGGGGGGGGGGCAGACTGTTTAACCCACTCTATATACTGTGATCAATACATGTACAGTCTCACCGTGGCACAAACAGCACCCCCCATGGCTGTTTCAGCTTGGGAAAACAGCACAGGAGGAAAAGCTGAAGCCAGTCTCCCCTGCACCATATTCCTGAGCCAAATTGGGCAATGGAGCACTTGGGAATGTTAGTTGCTTTACATTACATGTGTCTGCAAAATGGATTAAGTGATCCTGAACCCAACTCATGTTTGCAAGTACCATCTAGCTCAGCCCTGAAAGAAGCCCTTGCACATTGAGGTGGGGGGAGGGTCATATGTGCGTCCAAGCGGCTGCACCAGTTCTAGAAAGCAAGAACTGGACTGTTGTGAGGAACAGGCAGAGCACCTCTGTGTGGGTTCTGTGTAGATTCTCTTAATGCTGTAGATTTATTTTGCTGTTATTTTGAGCAGTATCCCAGGGGTGTGAGTTACTGCTGGTGTGCAGGATAAACACAACTCTAAATGAAGGCCTTTCCTTAGTCTAAAACTGTCAAGAAGAAAGCTTTTAGTTCATGCTCTGACCCATATGCTTTCCATTATATCTTTGCAAGGTTAGATTGAGGCACCTATAAGACTGTCAGACCAGGGCCCCCTGGGCTATTTAAGTGTTCAGCTCTGTAGGCCTAAAACTTGTTAAGTACTCCAGAAGACATCACTTTGCCAGAGTTATTGGTCCCTGGACTGGAAGCATCAAGTGATTACATAAAATAATATTCCAACGAGAGGAGAGAGAAAGGATAATACAGTCTACAGAAGGAAATAGAGGCATACATGCCACACCCAGGCACGATTAACCCAATTTCTGCTCCAGTCCAAGAAGGGGGATCCATGTATGTAAGTGATGCAGAGGCAGGTGTGTTATCTGTACACAAATAAAATGACTGGGTGCTTTGATGATGCAGAGTGTGAGCCAGTGTGGTGTTGTGGTCAGAGTGCTGGTTTAGTATCTGGGAGACACCGGTGGAATCCCCACTTGTGCCACGGAAGATTGCTGAGTGACCTTGGTCCGGTCACACCGTCAGCCTAACCCACCCCTCACAATGTTGTTGTGAGGATAAAGTGGAGGAGGAGAGAAGGACGTAAGCCCCTTTGGGTCCCCATTGGGGAGAAGGGCAAAGTATAAATGAAATAAATAAATGTTCAACTACTCACCCATCAATCGAGTTTGATTGGATCTTACTATTTTGTAGTGTTTTCCTAAGCGCTTAAAGAGATCTGCAGTCATTTTCTCATGACAGCCATGTAAGTTAGGCCACTACTATGACTCCCATGTTACAGATGGATGGAGATGGACAGGCTGAAAAAGAATGACTTGTCTATGGGCCAAATTCCATCTTATGCTTTATACAAGTTGCCAATGGGGACTGGTAGCCATATGGCAACCGCAAGTCCCCATGGGCAGCTCCTGTGTAAAAGCTCAGGAGGGGGCTGATTTAGATAAGGATTGTACTTTAGGGGGAGGAAGGGCTCCTTCCTTCTCCCAGTGCCATATTTGGGAGCCAAAATGTCCAGGGGGCACAGTGGGGGTATTATTTGACACAACTGGAGGCTGCATATGTAAGCATTCATTGCATGTACAGCCTCCCAACAGAAGGGGGGGGGTTTGAAATTGACTGCAGAATAGAGAGGTTGAGAAAAAGAGAGAGAAAGCCTTTAGGTATAATTAGTTGAAATTGGACTGCAGTCCTAATGAAAGTCCCTAATGAAAGTCACCTCCTCAGCTAATGTATTACAGTGCAGCTTTCCTCCCTTTACAAGAGTGCCCTCCTGAACAATTCTGTTCTGCTCATTTAGTAAAATAACAGAAATGTGGGGACTCTCCTAATACCCTCAGGCAGATGGTTCCACAATGTAGGAGTCACCACAGAGAATTCATCAGAACGGGTAGTTGGCGATTTTACCTGGTTGCAGTGTGATACCTGCAGAAGGTTTTGATGCAAACAGGATGCCCACTACTTAGGGCTGCCAACTCTATGTTGGGAAATACCTGGAGATTTCGGGGGGTGGAGCTTGAGGAGGGTGGGGTTTGGGGAAGGAAGGGACTTCAGTGGGGGTCTAATGCCATACAGTCCACCTTCCAAAGCAATCCCCTTTCTCCAGGTGAACTAACCTTGGCAACCCTGGAGGGGCTGGCAACTCTACCACGACTCCTTAAATGGAAAGAATGAAGAGCAAACAGGCTAGGGAGTCATCTGTGGGCAATGCCACAAATGAGAAATACCTTCCTATCCAGAAGTGCCTAATGTTCCAAGTGCCATTTGGGGACAGTGTTTGCTACTGAATGTTTACCACCATGTCATGCAACAAAAATACTAGGAATTAGCAACTCACTCAACATTAGTATTTATATAGCACTCTTCCCCAGTTACACAGCCTGAATCCCCAGGGTAACAGAACACCCTGACGGTCAACTAGCAGCAAGGAGCAAATAAGATTAACTGCCACAAAGTGCTTTTCACTTCAGCAATGGATTCCAGACATTCCGGTGTCCACAGATAATGGAAAACCTAGATAACATGATTGCTATTGGCTGCTAATGTTTTGGAATTAAAAAAGCCCAGGGAAGGTAGGAGAAGAAAACTGGCAGGTGTCTGAGTGGTAAGTCCTTGAAAGAGGTCAGACAGCTTTCGGAAACAATCACTACCCTATTTAGCCAAAGATGGCTGCATCGTTTTACTAAACAAGTGGACCTTTTTTCTCCTACACGTAGTACAGAAACATTATATGAAGGGTATGGTGAGTGAATCACATGGCTATTTATGCAGCTATCAAGAACAAACTCTGGTTTGGTTGGGATGAGATCAAGCCATCCTCAAACTCATGCCCATCCTGTAGATAATGCGTTGGAGCACCCAAATGCAAACATCATAAAAAGCTATGGCTTCTTCTCACCTGGAAATCTTTAACCTTTGCTCTTTGGGAAGGGAAAACAAATGTTATTTAGAACATTTCTAGCCCACCTTTCTCCATCACCAAACTCATGATGTATGAATTCTCCACCTCAAAAGACTTAACATGTGTCAGAAATACAGGGGAAAGTGCCTGTGCTGTAGTACATCACTTTTACAGAGGGCAGATCCATCAATGACTACTAGTCATTATAACACAAGGGAATTTCCAATCCTGAGGCAGTATACTTCTGAATTGGAGCTGGGACGCAACATCATGGGAAGGCCTTGGCATCTATGCTCTGTTGGTGCCACCCAAGGCAGCTGGTTGACCACCGTGTGAAAAAGGATGCTGGGCTAGATGGACCACTGATTTGATCCAGCAGGGCTCTTCTTATGTTCTTTTATGCCTGCAGTATTGTCCATATGCAATCCTTTTTGTCAAAGCAGATAACTGCACCAGTAACTATTCTGTCATGCAAAAATGGAGAAATTGCTTTCTCACTAGGATCCAGAAAGCCACTTTCCATGACAGGAACAGCCTAAGACACAGGAGAACCTTACAGCTGATAGGGAAAAATAAATCGGCAATTGCCATGCCAATTTGAAATGGCTCAGATAAGCATGCTTGGGGGAACAGGTTTGGATTCTGCTGCACTGAGAATGTTTGCTGTGGTATTAGCACTGTCTGGGTGCTTGCTTCTATATCCTCTATGAGAAATGTTAGCCTGAATGTGTCTAAACAGATGCATAACAAAGGCACCACAAGCATCCAGTGCTCTTGCTACCATAGTAAGCCATACTTAGCCAGAGCTTTCCACGGCTTGTGAAACAGGCACACTTGCTCTCCAAGGTAGGATTATCAGCCTCAAGGTGTGGTCTGGAGCAATGTTCCCTCTAAGCTTAGTGTGAGCTAGCTCACAGTTTTTTTAGCCTCCGGCTCACACATTTTTGTCTTAGCTCAGGAAGGATGGTTCCAGAGCAAACTAATTTATGCAGCAGCCAAATCGCTCGCTCACAACTTTAATGCCAGTAGCTCACAAAGGAGAATTTTTGCTCACAAGACTCCACAGCTTAGTCTGGAGTTCAGTTATCAAAGAGGCAATGGCAGCCTCAGAGGGCAGAGGGTACTATAGATGCTAGGACAGATGGAGATCCCAGAGTCATCACATTCCTGTTGAGCTCCCTCCCCTCCCCAAACCCCGCCATCCCCAGGCACTGCTTCCAAGTCTCCAGGAACTTTCCAAGCCAGACCTGGCAACCCTACTCCCTGGTCCTTGAAGCTTTATGCTGCTATGCCTGCTTTGCTATCAGGGTGTGTAAAAATTTTATGAGGGTTCCAGGATCGCCTCCTGTGCTGCTCCTACTCAGACTACAGAATGGCCATTAGGCTGATGGGAAGGAATTGCACAAAAGTCCAAAGTAATGGACACAGAGACTCTACCACCCCACCCTTTTGAGCTATGTTCATGTTCTCTTATTTGGCAGCATTCACAAAGAAAAGCAGGCTTCGATCCAGTGTGAAACTCCTTCACATCCAGCCTATCTTACTCTGAAATCTTCTGCAATATATGGACACATCCTGTTTCACATATTGGCTAACCTCTCAATCTTCTAAGTGTTCCTCTAGATGGAAATGTGACAATCTCAGTATTTTCCATTGTGTTCTGAACTGCTGGGAATTTTTAAAAAGTTCCAGAAAGGCAAAAAGGAAACTCTCTTACAATTGGGGCATTTCTAAACATTTTAAAGAGACAGAATCACCTGTATTATATTGAAACAATATACAGTTCAATTTCTGATTGTCTGAATGAATATAAGTATCATTGTTACTCTGACCACCCCCCTCCTGTCTTTATACACTCCTCTGCTATATAGCAGAGGAAAGAAGGAAAGCGAAAGGCAAAGGCGAAAAGGGAAAATTTACCCGAATGCAGATTTCCAGAAAACAGCAAGGAGAGATAAGGAGGCCTTCCTGAATGAACAATGCAAAGTAATAGAGGAAAACAATAGAATGGGAAGGACTAGAGATCTCTTCAAGAAAATTGGAGAAATCAAGGGAGTGTTCCATGCAAAGCTGGCCATGATAAAGGACAAAAACAGTAGGGATCTAACAGAAGCAGAAGAGATTAGGAAAAGATGGCAAGAATACACAGAAGAACTATACAAGAAAGACCTCGATGTCCTTGACAACCACGACGGTATAATCACTGACCTCGAGCCAGACATCCTGGAATGTGAAGTTAAATGGGCCTTAGAAAGCATTACTAACAACAAAGCTAGTGGAGGTGATGGTATCCCAGCTGAGCTATTCAAAGTCTTAAAAGATGATGCTGTTAAAGTGCTGCACTCAATTTGCCAGCAAATTTGGAAAACGCAACAGTGGCCACAGGATTGGAAAAGGTCAGTATACATTCCAATCCCAAAGAAGGGCAATGCCAAGGAATGCTCAAACTATCGCACAATTGCACTCATATCACACGCTAGCAAGGTCATGCTCAAGATCCTACAAGCTAGGCTTCAACAGTACATGGATAGAGAACTGCCAGAAGTACAAGCTGGGTTTCGAAGAGGTAGAGGAACTAGAGATCAAATTGCCAACATTCGCTGGATTATGGAGAAAGCAAGAGAGTACCAGAAAAACATCTACTTCTGCTTCATTGACTATGCTAAAGCCTTTGACTGTGTGGATCACAACAAACTATGGCAGGTCCTTAAAGAGATGGGAGTACCAGACCACCTCACATGTCTCTTGAGAAACCTGTATAAGGGCCAAGAAGCGACAGTTAGAACCGGATACGGAACAACTGATTGGTTCAGCATAGGAAAAGGAGTACGACAAGGATGTATACTGTCACCTTGCTTATTTAATATATATGCAGAGTACATCATGCGAAATGCTGGCCTGGATGAATCACAAGCGGGAATTAAGATTGCTGGGGAAAAGATCAACAACCTCAGATATGCAGATGATACCACTCTAATGGCTGAAAGTGAAAAGGATCTAAAGAGCCTCTTGCTCAGAGTAAAAGAGGAGAGCGCAAAAGTGGGCTTGAAGCTCAACATCAAAAAAACTAAGATCATGGCATCCGGCCCCATCACTCCTTGGCAAATAGAAGGGGAAGTCGTGGAAGTAGTGACAGACTTCACGTTCCTGGGATCCCAGATCACCGCAGACTGTGACTGCAGCCATGAAATTAAAAGACGCCTGCGCTGAAGAATAGATTTTTTTGAACTATAGTGCTGGAGAAGACTCTTGAGAGTCCCTTGGACTGCAAGAAGATCAAATCAGTCAATCCTAAAAGAAATCAACCCTGACTGTTCCCTGGAAGGCCAGATAATGAAGCTGAAGCTCAAATACTTTGGCCCCCAAATGAGAAGGGAGCACTCACTGGAGAAGACCCTGATGCTGGGAAAGACTGAAGGTCAAAGAAGACGGGGACGGCAAAGGATGAGATGGTTAGACAGTGTCATAGATGCAACGAACATGAAATTGAGCAAACTTCAGAGGACGGCGGAAGACAGGAAGGCCTGGTATGATCTGGTCCATGGGGTCGCGAAAAGTCGGACTCGATTGTGCGACTGAACAACAACAACTGCTATTTTCAGTAAGTGAGGAATCTCTTGAAAATCTGGGCACTTTCCATGTAAGTTTCTTCTCTACATTGACTTCTCTGTCCATCTCCTTAACTTGCCCCATTTGTGGCCTGATCCCATGTCTACTTATCCAGAAGCAAGTTCCTCTGAATTCAGTGGTGTTCCAGGCCACTGGAACCATATTGTAATGAGTGACGCAGAGGAAACAAATTTACCCAGGGCTGTCTCAGTTTCACCCAGACAAAACCATGCCCTATGGCACTACCCAGCACAAGTAACAGTTCAAATACATAGGAAGATGAATAGTGTGGTAAGTCAAGCCCCTTCGCCTCACAGAACAACAATCCCTCAGTTTCTGTACCTGATGGAGATAGGTTTTTACGGGATCACAACTTTGGAAACAGTTGCAGTGATCAGGAAAGAAACCGTCCTGTTTCATAAGTTATGAATGTGTCACGCACAAGAGAAAATGCATTTGGTTGGCCCAGCAGCAAGAGGTCATTTCCAGTCGCAAGTGCTGAATATTACTATTGCAAAACAGGCACCCTTAATTTGAAGCTCCACATTGCAGCTGGCAAGGCAACAAATGTACAGCAAATGAAAGACTCCAATTTGACCTTCACTCTGCATGGTGTTCAGAAGCTGGTTCCAAATTTAGGGAGGGGAAAGGAGACGGTCAATCCACTGGATGAAAGAAGAATCTAGAATTTGAAGTATATTATGTCACACTTATGAGTAAATGCTGGCAGACTGACATCTAGTGTGGAAGCACAGAACTACATGTTTTATGTTGATCCACCAGTTTGCCCCCCCCTCTCTTTTAAGAAGCTCAGTTCAAGATGCGTTGTATCACAATATGCTGAATAATGGCTTATTATGCTTCTCATGCCACCTCGATTAGAGACAGCCAGGCCATCAATCACCTCTTTTAATATTGACTCTTGGTAAAAACCAATTGAGAAGCCTGCCTCATGCTTATGGAGAAGCTAACATTTCAATAGAAACTGTCAAGAGGTCGAGAAAAACCAGACACTTTCCGAAGAAAAAATAGCACATGCATTGTGTTTGTGTTTGTGAACAAAATTCTTAATGCCCTGTAGATCACCTTCTTGGTAAAATCATTCTAGTTAGACTAACTTATTATGTAATGTTCCCCCTCCCTGTATTTGCCATTACATTTTATTCAACATCTTTAAACATAGCAATTTAAGCTCTTTAGTTGTTGTAGATTTTCCGGGCTGTATGGCCATGGTCTTGGCATTGTAGTACCTGATGTTTCGCCAGCAGCTGTGACTGGCATCCTCAGAGGTATAACACAGAAAGATGGAGTACTCTCTGTGTCAATGTGAGAAGAAAAATAATTAGGGCATGGTTTCCTGTCCTGAAAAACACAAAATGCTCTACATCTTACAACAGCACTACAGATAAGATTAGAATTTCAACAGCCATTCCATATGCAGAAGAACCTCCTCAGGAAAGCTCCTCCATTAGCATGTCACAGCCTGGGGAACTCCTACAAGATAATGACTCAGCCCTACCCCACCTTCCTGAGTAGATATAAATTACCTGCCTACCATTTTGCTTCTCACATTGACACAAAGAGTATTCCATCTTTCTGTGTTATACCTCTGAGGATGCCAATCACAGCTGCTGGTGAAACATCAGGAACTACAATGCCAAGATCACAGCCATACAGCCTGGAAGATCTACAGCAACGAATGAACTCTGGCCGTGAAAGCCTTCTACAACAAATTTAAGCTCTCTTTTTAAAGTTTGTCTTCCTGCTTAGTTTTTGTGTGTTCTGTTAACTTTGTGTTTGGTAACCAGTAACAACTCTGCCTCCCTCGTAGGATCCCACCTGAGAGTTTGGAGACATAAGGGCTTCCAGATGTGGAAGCAACAACTTCCAGTATCTGCTCTCTAACTGTAGCATGAGCTGCAGCACAAAATACCCCACAAAACTCAACTTTCAGGCAACAAGCCCCCCCTCCATCTATTCTTGTCCTGCAGGAGTCAGAGACCTGCTGCGACAGAGGAGTTTAAAAAAATCCTTGTGCATGTAAACTTTTAAAGCAAGATCCAAGCAATTATATGAACTTGTCTTACATCAAGTAAAATCACTGGTCCCTATAAACCAGCGCTGCCTTTTCTGACCAGCTGTGTCTCTCCAGGAGACTCAGGAAGGGTCTTACACAGACTTGTTCTTCAGGTTCCTACAATTTTGAGATGCCAGGGACTGAACCTGAGAACTTCTGAATGCCAAGCATGTATGTTCCGTCATTGAGCTATACCAGCACCAAACCTCCCCCAACCAAATCACAATCAAAACCATCCTTTGGCCCCATTCACACGGCAAACTTGCTGCGGGAGAGCCATGGGTGGTGGGTAGATTATCCGTGCGCGATCACACCCCAACATCTGGGAAGTGGAGCACTGCGCACCCGTGGCCAACCCGTGGCTTACCGCCGAAAACGCACGATAAAAAAGTAGTACCTCCAAAGCACTGGCAAATGGTTTGCCACGGGATGCCTCCGGATGCCCGCGGTGTGATCGCGCTGGTGCGTGGCTTTCCCCTCCGGCCCCTCGTTTACGTGCTGGCTCCGAGGGAAGGATCCGTGGTGTACCACCGGCACGTCTGATCATATAATCACGGATTAAACTGCGCCGGGGCAATTTGCCCCCCCCCCCCCCCCCCCCCGCGATATCCGGCCTGTGTGACCGGGGCCTTTATAAGTCAGTCTTTAAAACATCAGGTAAAACAGAAGAGGAAGAATACATGGCAGTTCAAAATAAGGTTTTAAAAACAGGAAAGGCTATGTTTTGCATTATGGCCAAGCTGACCTGCAAATGAGGGAAGACAGAGCAACACCACATCCCACAGATCATGGCTACAACTGGCCTTCTGTGATTACTCTATGCAGGTCAGAGAAGTCCAGTGTATCTCTGACCAGGGCTTGTGTGGATTTTCAGAACTGATTAACACTTGGAATTCACTGCCACAGGAAGTGGTGGCAGCTACAAGCATGGACGGCTTCAAAAGGGAATTAGATAAGCATATGGAGCAGAGGTCCATCAGTGGATATTAGCCACAAGGTATAGATAGGGACTCTGGGGCAAGTGATGCTCTGTCATCTTGGTGCTTGGGGGGGGTCAACAGTGGGAGGGCTTCTAATGTCCTGGCCCCACTGGTGTTACCATGGGTGCCTGTGTTTGCATTTCTGTGTTGTGTTGATGCTGCCTGTGTGGGTTTCATGTCTGTATATCTGTGCATTGGGGATTCAGGGATTGTTGTTGTTTGTGTAGCTTTGCCTTGCATCGCATGCTTGCCTAGGAATAGACAAGACCTGTGCTGCCTGCTGCTTCTGCAGACCATGTGCTTCCCTGGAATTAATCCCATGATGCCTCAGAACAGAGGAGACCCAGCGCCATTACCCCTAACTTGGACCCTTGGAAAACAACAGCAAACCCCATCATTGTTGATCTGTGGGAACCCACGTAACTCTTTCTCTGCTATCTGGTTTGGGCATCAAAAAGACAACACTGTTTATGACTCTGGACCAGCAACATCTCTGCAAGTCAAAGGTTGCCAATGGAAACGGAGGTTCACACCTCACCACATGGCCCCCATTTTGATGTAGGATAGAATACATATTGCCCCCTTCCCCTTCATTAGGACGTCATCCCCCTTTGGACCTATAGCCAAAGGATAGAGGACGGACCCTGAGAGTGACTCTCCAAGTTCCCCGGAGTCGCGACCAGGGAACACGCATGTGGCTTGGCCGGTCCAGCCTGTGTGTTTTTAGAGTCCACCCGTTGATGCTTTAGCTGCCCTTCTTTTCTAAGAGGAGATTTCTTCTCAGCGGACCTCAGATAAGTATGAACCGCATACCTGTGAAGTCATTCCCCCTTATTTGATGCTTTTGTTATTTTCTATGCTGATTGTGTTTATTTCCTATTGTAACTAAGGAGCTTGTGCGAATCTTGTATGTATCTGTTTTTGTATGTCTGAAGAAACTGCTTTAGTAAAGGCAACATTTATTCAGTAATCTCTAGTGTGTTGTCTGACTACCTGGGAAATAGCGAGCGTTCGACGCCAATCTGACCTCTGGTTACACGGGTAAGAACTCACGCACCGCCCACCTCTGTAAACAGAGCTGACTTGGGCTCCCGGAACCATCCTTAGAGGAGTTCGGGTAACACTGGTGGACCTCCTGATGGCACTGGTATTTCTGGCCACTGTGTGATACAGAGTGTTGGACTGGATGGGCCTTTGGCCTGATCCAACATTGGCCTCTCTTATGTTCTTATGTTAACTGGATCCATTGAATGAGCATGTTTGGCTGAGGTCACACGGAGCATTTGCTGTGCTGACGATACGGATGGTAGGCGGATTTTCTGGGCGAGATCACATCGCAACATCTGGGAAGTGTAGAGCTCCCATGGCTAACCCGAGGCTTCCCGCTGAAGATGCGGAGTAAAAACTGAGGGGCAAGGGCTGGCGTCTGATCATGTTTCCGGTGGACTGACGTGGCATCCAGTGCCCGCTGCTGTTCATCGCACACATGGGGCTTTTTGTCTCCCGAGTCTCCGCAGGTTGTGCAACAGCGCCCAACAGCGCATGCACACAAAGAGCTATTGCTAGTGCGATCGCGCGGCTTCTGTGCCACGCTGCAGGATACCCGTCTGGTTGGCATCTCCCCCCTAACCACGGGACCTCCACTGGGACGTGTGCTCAGGCGGCCGCGTGTTAGTTTCCTCCGGGGCAATTAGCCACGCCTCCCCCCCGCGATATCCGGCCCATGTGACCGGGGCCTTTGACTGTTAAAGAGATTCTCTGGGCTTCCCAAACAGCATAAAATGTACTTCATCCTCATGCATCAAACCCATACGCTTCCCCCATCCTTTGAGATCCAGTGATGTCTGACTCCATGCACCTCCATTTACTGAGAGAACTATTATTATTGTTATTGTTATTTATTAGATTTCTGAATCGCCCAATCCCTGAGTACACAGAGCTCTGGGCAATTTACAACAGATTAAAACATACAAAAATACAGATTAAAATCAACAAATAGTTTATCTTAATTTCTCAATCTCCAGATGGCATCTATAATTTAACTTAAAAACCTCCTCTGGACTGTTCTTCCATCTCATGGGCAGGTTATTGGAGGAGGCCGACGCAGGCAGAGTAGGAGTAAAGAGGAGGGTGCCGGCTATGATGGAAACCGCTGCTGTCCTCAACCAAAAGCCTGGCAGAACATCTCTGCCTTGCAGGCCCTGCGGAATTGCATAAAGTCCCACAGGGCCCTGGGGGTGCTTGGCAGAGAGTTCCACCAGGTCGGAGCCAGTGCCGAAAAAGCCCTGGCTCTGGTTGAGGACAGCCGGATATCTTTGGGGCCAGGGATCAACAGCAAATTGTTCTCAGCAGAGCACAATGCTCTCTGGGGGACATATCAGAGGAGAAAGTCCTAAAGATAAATGCTAGTCCCAGACTGCTCAGAGCCTTAAAGGTCAGTACCAACACCTTAAATCTGACTCGGTACTCCACTGGAAGCCAGTGTAGCTGGCGCACCGCAGGTTGTATATGTGCCGTCCTTGGCGTTCCTGTCAGGACTCGCAGTACCGCATTCTGGATCAGCTGAAGTTTCCAGGTCAGTCTCAAGGGAAGGCCAGCATAAAGTGAGTTACAGTAGTCTAATCTGGAGGTGATCATCGCATGGTCACCAAGCATGAAGCAGGACTTTCTCAGGTGGTCCTCCCTATAGGATGCCTCCCTATAGGATACCTTTCATCAACAGGTCAAAATCTATTGTTGTAACTGTATATCCAAAAACTGATTGATGTGATTTTTCTACTTTTATTATTGCTTTTAGCTGATGCTGCTGTTTATTTACAGTTCTATTATGTTAACATTTTAGGATTAGGGTTATCTGATTATATGTCATTTTGAATACAGAAGGGCAAATAGTATATTTGAACAACAATAATGCAACATTCTTTAGGTGACGGGGAGGAATCTGTCCCAGAACAGGGGAGGGACTTATGGTCAAGAGATTGGGCCCTGGCTGGAGGTAACTGGAATTGCGGGATTTCTCTCTACTCTTTACAGAGCCTGCCGGTTTCCTGCATCAGCCTCTCCTTACAATGGGTTTCGAACTCTCACACACGCTTCCCTTTGTGCCCCCTTAGACTGGCCAGACGACATCTGTTTATTAAATAGCCAATGCTCTGTCTGTCTCTGTTAGAGTGCCAGACTGGCACTTATGGGATCAATAATGATTAATCATTTGGCTTCTCCCATTTGTGTGTGTTCCTTTCTTCTTGCATGGGATCACTTAAGAATCTCCTTGGAACACAATGTCTCTTTTCCTTTGAAAAGGAGGCTACGACCATTTGTCTGAACAATCCTGAAACATTTGAGTGCCTTTCTGTTAGGTTTGTAGAGGGGAAGGGAGGGGAATGGTGAGGGTGGCTTTAAGTTAGTCTCTTTGTTAGTTATTCCTCAGCAGACAGTAAGTGGGTAGGAAAATACTTATGCTAGCATGAGTAAGAACAAGGCTTGCAACTTGAGCCCATAAATCTCCATTAGCTGTGGCAGGCCCAAACAGTGGCTTGTGCCACTGCAGCTGAAGTGACATCATACTCCAAGCAAATGTCTCTTTCCATTACCAAAGGAAGCTTCCTGGGGAAAGCCATTTGTCATTGCTCTGAAACCACAAAAGGCTAATTTGGATGTTACCTTTTTTTTCTTCCTGTAGAGAATTTTATTTTATTTTAGGAGATTTGATACCTCTCAAATATCAGGTTCTTAAAGCAGAGAACAACAAACTCCAGTAACAGAATAAAATCTGGTAATAGATTTTTTAAAACCCTATCAATAAAAAAATTAAAAACTTAACAGAATGTTTAAAAACAAGCCAAGAAGCTCAGGGGGGTAGTCATATAGCTGAAGGGACAATTATTCCCAAAATGAGGAGCCACCACAGAAAAATATCTCCTCCCCTGGTAGCCACCCATTTTACCACAGGAAGGGGGAACACATAAAGAAGGGCTTAGCAGGCCTCCCAGCTGAAAAGACAAAAGATGCATTTATTTATTTGGTGTAGTGGTTAAGTTCATGGACTCTAATCTGGGAGAACCAGGTTTGATTCCCCACTCCTTCACTCGCAGCTGCTGGATGACCTTGGGCAAGCCATAGTTCTGTCAGAGGTGTTCTTGAAAAAGAGCAGTTTCTGTCAGAAGCTCTCTCAGACCAAGAATTCTTAAGCTACCTCAGAAAACGGCAGTTTCTGTCAGAAGCTCTCTCAGCCCCACCTACCTCACAGGGTATCTGTTGTGGGGAGGGGAAGGGAAAGGAGTTTGTAAGCCGCTCTGAGACTCCAAATGAAGGGTGGGGTATAAATCCAATATCACCCCTGACCCACCCCCTGCTATCCAGAACCTTTACTGGATCCCTGCTGGGTCAAGTAATCCCTGCTGGACTAATCTCTGCTGGACTCTTGCTCTTCCAGGCCTTGCTCACACCCTGGCTAGAATGCAAAAATATTGCTGCTGGATCCTACCTTGTCACATCTACTAGCTCTTGCCCTATTTTTGGGCTCTGCCTGTTTACCTGCATCTCCTTCTTCTGCTTTACTCCTTTTCCTTCACGCTGGTCATTTGGATTTCACCTATTATTCCTGATTGTTAGAATACAGTTCTGTCCAACCCTTCTGTGGCAGAGTTATGTCTCTTGGGCCTGAGCCTTGGAAAGGAGGGAATTTTTAAGTGGTGTTATGTATTAAGCCCAAAGTGCACCAGAGAACTGACGGAGCTTGAACACCTAAACAATAGACTACTAGCCTATAGCCTATCTAGGGGAGTGTGTGTGTGTTGGGTGTGGTGTTTTGCACGCATAAAAACAGGGCTCCGGTCCTGCTAGCGTTGTGTTTGAGTTAACTGAAATCACTTAATAAATATGAGCTGATCACTGAACGCATCTAGAACTCGGTATATTTCACCCCTATACTCTTCTTCCCTCTTGCCCCTGTCTGCCATTGGAATTAACTGAGGAGTTCTCCTTAGCCCTGAACTGTGAGGATTTATACACCCCAACACAGCTCTCCATGCCCCCTCTTCAAAGCCTCATAAGCTTTATTCACATGTTGCAGTGAATACATATACATTCTCCATGTATATGCATAAATTCATTTGTAAGAAAAAGCCAACACACATTCACTTTGCAAATGAAATGGGGGGACCCATACCTGGATAAATGTGGGGTTTAAGCAGCCCTGGATTAACCATTAAACAAAATAAGCACGTGCTTAGGGCACCAAGGGAAGGGGGGCACCACAGAGTCCCCCCCCAAGATGTCATGCCCTTAGTTCTTTCACTGCCACACATAATTTTAGTCGATTTTTTTGAAATTGTCCTTATCTGCCGTGTTCAACTTTAAAGGTGTCATAAGATATCACATTTGTTTCTGTCTCATGGCATGAGAGTTTTGCTTCCATCTTGTCAGCTAAGCAATGGAAGGGCCAAGGGGCACCATTGCTGGGCTCTAGTTAGGGCATCAGTGGACCTTAATCTGGCCCTGGGCTTAAGTCACATGTTCAGATGTACATGCACTGAATGTGGCATGATATTCAATGTATATATAAAGAAAAATCAAGTGTACATTGCACACATATTGTAGCTGCGTTCACTGTAACCTATGAACAGGGCTGTTTTCTCACCTCATTTGGTCTCTGTTGCTGTGGCAACCATCCTGATGTGTCCTGCACCAACAAACAGCTGACTGTTGCTGATGTTTCTCTGTCTCCTCCTCTAGCTGGTGAACGTTGGCTGGTGCCACCATGGATGACATAACAAATGTGGCTCTGCCACTCAGCTGGTCATGGGCTGACCACCAGAGGCAGGTCCAGAGCTGCCCAGGTCAATGGACTCTGGATAGCCACAGAAATTGTACCCCAGTGGGATTTTGCACTTGGCAGGAAGTACCTGACCTGGAGAGCCGAATCTTGTCAAATCTTGGAAGCTAAACTAAGCTCTGGCTAGTAAGGAAGGGCCAAGGGGCACCATTGCTGGGCTCTAGTTAGGGCATCAGTGGACCTTAATCTGGCCCTGGGCTTAAGTCACATGTTCAGATGTACATGCACTGAATGTGGCATGATATTCAATGTATATATAAAGAAAAATCAAGTGTACATTGCACACATATTGTAGCTGCGTTCACTGTAACCTATGAACAGGGCTGTTTTCTCACCTCATTTGGTCTCTGTTGCTGTGGCAACCATCCTGATGTGTCCTGCACCAACAAACAGCTGACTGTTGCTGATGTTTCTCTGTCTCCTCCTCTAGCTGGTGAACGTTGGCTGGTGCCACCATGGATGACATAACAAATGTGGCTCTGCCACTCAGCTGGTCATGGGCTGACCACCAGAGGCAGGTCCAGAGCTGCCCAGGTCAATGGACTCTGGATAGCCACAGAAATTGTACCCCAGTGGGATTTTGCACTTGGCAGGAAGTACCTGACCTGGAGAGCCGAATCTTGTCAAATCTTGGAAGCTAAACTAAGCTCTGGCTAGTAATTGTATGGGAAACCACCAAGGAATACCAGGGTCATGATGCGAAGGCAGGCAATGGCAAACCACCTCTGAAAGTGTCTTGCCTTGAAAACTCTACAGGGTTGCCATAAGTCAGCTGTGACTTGATGGCACTTTCTACCACCACCACCACCACCACCACCAGAAAGTACAAATCCCTGCAGGTATGTGGTACTTGTTTGTTCAGTAGTCTTGTGACTTAGTGGACTGCTGGGGGTAGCAGAATATGACATATCTGTGCTCATGAATTGTGAGCACTCAAGGATAGATCCTGACTCCTGAAATGCATGCAAAATAGATGTACCAGATGTCTTCAGTTTTGGATATATGAATATCATATTTAGGATAAGATATATCAATATATAGATATATATATCTCAAGGCAACCTTCTGAACTTCATATAAAGGACACCGTAGAAAGGAAAGGTAAACATAATTTCTGTTTAAATTGCCACTCTACACAGATGGTAATCTGTGACTAATTAGTTTTGAAAAATGTGTAATTCACCGAAAAGGCTACTTCATTAGGCCTTCATTCTTGGCTCCTTGACTCAATTAATGTGATTTTTATGGATTAACAAGAGATCAAAGAAAAATGACCAGAAGTTAATAACTTGCTATCTTAATTATTCTTGTGACTGAATGTTATAGCTTTGTTGTAAAATTCTAAAACAGTTCTGTGACTCATGAACATATGTATTGCAGCATAATAATAAAGCAGGACATGATACTGCTTTGCTGGGACTGTATTACTTTACATTGCATATGGTAGTGGTACAGTCAGGTATTTGTTGAAACATCCCATGAAAAAACTCCCTACAGATGGAAAAAGAATATGTCTCTGTGGAGCATTTTTATGGAGTGAATTCAAACATGCAGAATTCCCACCCTCATCCTGAAGTGGTACAGCCTAGGAACAGTGCTCTCACTCAGTTCTGCTGATTCTATAAACTAGTTAAGAGAACATCCCTGCTAGATCAGGCAAAGGTTCATGTCATCCAAAAAACTGCTTCCAACATGACCAGCAGGATGTTATGGAGAGGACATGGCTTGTTCTGCTGGTGGAAAAGGAAAGAGGGGTCTACTATGACCACCAAAAAAGGCTATGCTGGACTTTAATTAATAGATATTTAATTAATTAATAGTGACTCCGCCAACAATTAGATCGAGGCGGGTTGGTGCTGCTGATCTTATTAGATCTGTCAGCAGCATTTGATACAGTTGACCATTTGGCCCTGCTCAAACACCTGGCCTGCCTGGGGGTACATGGTACTGCCTTGAATTGATTTTCCTCATTCCTCCAGGGATGATCTCAGAAGGTAGCTGTCAGGCAGCAGGTCTCCTCCTTGCATGCACTAGATTGTGGTGTTTCACAGAGTTCACTCCTGTAATATATATATAAATATATATACACACACACACCCTCTGGCAGAACTCGTCAGGAAATTTGGCGCCATCAATATGCCACCCAACTCTTTCTCCTGCTGGATGAGCAGTCAGCTGAAGCCCTCTTGGCCTTGAGTCAGTGTCTGGATTCAGTGGAGAGCTGGCTGATGTTGAATCCATCCAAGCCGCCGGAGGTCATGTGGCTGGGGAAGACAAGGTCTTTGGTGGGAATGCAATTACCAGCTCTTGATGGAGTCCTGTTAAGTCTGGTGAACTCAGTAAAGAGGCTTGATTCCTTGCTTCTGTTGGATAAACAAGTGTCCACAGTGCTGAGGTCAGCATTTTTCTTTCTGTGCCAAACCCACCAATTGCCCCCCTATTTGGCCTGCCCTGATCTTGCCACGGTCCCCTCCAGAGCAGACCACTGCAATGCGCTCTATGAAGGGCTGCCCTTGAGGATACTTCAGAAACTTCAGGTGATCCAGAATGCAGCTGCCAGGCTGTTGACCAGCTCATCTTGGTCTACCAACTGGCTGCCAATTTGTTTCTAGATTAGGTTCAAGATGCTGTTTAAAGCCCCAAATGGTTCGGAACTGGCATACTTGAAGGACCGCCTCTTCTTATATAATACACACACAGAGAGAGTTTTATTCTCATTGTTTTGTAAGCCACCTCCTGGAGAAGTGACATTTTTTTAAAAAATGAAGAATTTTAGAGCACTTGCTTGTTTTGCAAGAGTGCCCAGGTTCAGTCTCTGGCACCTCTAATATTAACTATGGTTAATATTAAAACTGTGTTCTCGCCATCCTATATGTAGCATTGTATATGTAGCACCTTTAAAATGTTTTTTTTAATTTCAATCTGTTTTAACTTTTAATGTAAGCTGCCCTGCGCCTGCTCGGGTGGGGAGGGCAGGGTATAAATCTAAATAATTAAATAAATAAAGCATCCTCTCCTTCAGACGCCGGAGAACCAGGGCCAGTTAGAGCAGACAATACTGAGACGGGTGGACCAAGAGCACAACCGTCTCTCCTCCCACTCCCTGTTCTTTCTTCCTAGCATCTGGTCTTGGAAACAAACCTTCTCTGTACATGAAAGTTCCATTTAGCTATCGTGGCTCATAGCTCTCAGTGGCCCTGTCCCCCATTCATTTGTCTACTCTATTTAAAAAGCCATCAAACCTAGTGATCCTCACCCTTAAGAGCCATGAAATTACAGGAACAGGCTGTGAGACTTTTTTTTAAAGGATGTTTACTACTTCTGCCTCTTGCTCCTACAACTAAATGTGAAACTGACAAATTAATGGAAAACAGAAGGCCTGTGGGTGGATGGAACTGGAGGCCAAGGCCTGTGAGTAAAATATTTCAGGGTTCCATGGACAAGAAATTATTATTTTTTACTGCCATTCCCAAAGTACAGTTGTCAAGCTCTAGCTAGGAGCTTTAATTTGCTTTTATCTCTCCCCTGCCCCCTGCCCCCTTCCACCACATCCATCTCCAATATACCTGTCAGTTCTGGCTGTTTTAAAACTGCTTATTATTCTAGGTGGTTTTAATGCACAGCATGACTGTCTGTTCTTCACACTGGGCTGGATTCAACCAGATTTTCTTCTGGCAAAAAGGGAAGGAGGGGTCCACCTTGACCACCAAAAAATGCTATGCTGGGGATCACAGGGCCAGCATGGACATAAGAACATAAGAGATGCCAATGTTGGATCAGGCCAAAGGCCCATCCAGTCCAACACTCTGTGTCACACAGTGGCCAGAAATACCAGTGCCATCAGGAGGTCCACCAGTGGGGCCAGGACATTAGAAGCCATCCAACTGTTGACCCCCCCAAGCACCAAGATGACAGAGCATCACTTGCCCCAGAGCCCCTATCTATACCTTGTGGCTAATAGCCACTGATGGACCTCTGCTCCATATGCTTATCTAATTCCCTTTTGAAGCCGTCCATGCTTGTAGCTGCCACCACTTCCTGTGGCAGTGAATTCCATGTGTTAATCACTCGAAGAAGTACTTCCTTTTATCCGTTCTAACCCGACCGCTCAGCAATTTCATGGAGTGCCCACGAGTTCTTGTATTGTGAGAAAGGGAGAAAAGTACCTCTTTCTCTACCTGCTCTTTCCCATGCATAATCTTATAAACCTCGATCATGTCACCCCTCAGTCGTCGTTTCTCCAAGCTAAAGAGCCCTAAGCGCCTTAACCTTTCCTCATAGGGAAAGTGTTCCAACCCTTTTATCATTTGAGTTGCCCTTTTCTGCACTTTTTCCAAAGCTATAATATCCTTTTTAAGGTGTGGTGACCAGAACTGCACACAGTATTCCAAATGAGGTCTCACCATCTATTTATATGGACAAAAGCCATGTGGGACTGGGGCTGCTCAAGTTGGGATGCCAGCCTCCAGGTGGGGATCCCTTGGAATGGCAGCTCATCTCCATACTACAGAGATCTGTTCCCCTGAAGAAAATGGATACTTTGGAGGGTGGACTCTATGACATTGTACCCCACTGAGGTCCCTGTCCTCCCCAGGCTCCATCCCCGAATCTCCAGTCATGTAAAATCAAGAAGTATCAGCACCACCAACCCGCCTCGGTCCAGCTGCCTGTGGAGATCGTCTGTGATGGCGACCAATGTTGTCTCCATCCCGTGGCCAGGGCAGAAGCTGGATTGGAATGGATCCTATGCCGCTGTGTCATCCAGGAATTGCTGGAGCTGTTCTGCCACCGCTCTAACAATTGCCTTACCCAGAAACGGAAGATTCAAGACTGGGCAGTAATTGGCTGTTATTAGGAAAGTCCTTTCCCTGTTTGAGACCCTGGAGAACTGCTGTCAATCAGAGTAGACATATTGAGCCACACAGACCAAAGGTTTCATTCTGTACCATAGAGCTCCCACAACCATATTGTGACTGATCCAGATATGCATATTAATGAGCTAAGAATTGTGATCCAAAAACCCCTACTTTATTATGTGCCATAAGGAGACAAAATAATAACTTCCTCCTGCTCTGGGGGAAAAAAAGCCAAATAGTTCTTCAGTCACCGGGGGGGTGGGGGGGATGGCAGTCTATGAGAACGGAAGCTATTTGCAAATGGAGATATAATTTTTAACTGGGGGATTTGGGAATTCCCTTATGTGAATGAGTAACACATCTCAGAAGAATATTTACAGATATGCCCTTTAAATGTTAACAGCTTATCTCTGCAATTAACTCAGATAATGCCAACAGAATCCACGAGAAGTCTGCATTGTTACCAATGTTTGATTTTTTAAAAATGGCCAGGATGCTCAACCGTGTCTTCACAAGCAAATGTACACTAGAAATGCTCTTGATTTCCTTTTATATGTCTGCAATATCAGGCATGCCGTCATGTACAAATGTAGCAAGAATGCGTGTAGTACTGCTCCTATCCAGATCTATAGAAGGAATCTATGTCTTCTCTTCTTAGATACTTTATCAGTTTTTACAAAGCCCTAAGGGCCAATGTACTTACACTACCATTGCTTTTTTACTTGAACAGCTGATTTATAGGGCATGTCAAGCTATCACTCCAAGCGGAAAAGAATTGGACCCAGTTCAGTCACAGCAATTAGCATGCGCATATCATGTAAGTAATTCTCTGATTAATGATTTTAGATTCATCTTGGGGGAATGGAAATCTTTTATGAGCAGGAGAAATCATTGCCACATGGACTGTACTGAAAATATGTAGGTGCGATCTCCTGTACACATGCGCAAACCCCAAATTCATTCCAGTGCTTGTGGATCGACTCCCAAGAAAATCAGGAGTAACTCCAGCATGCGGAAAAGGTCTTCCTCTCTGTCTTCATCCATCCCCCTATGTGTACCTCTTTAATTGATAATCTTGATGCACACACTCCTGATGTGCATTATTAATGGCTTGGTTTTGAATAGTTTGTTAATTTTAATAATCTTATGCCATTTTAACTTTTTTTTAAAAAAAAATGTGAGCCAACTCAAGCAGGTTCTCTGAACAGAAAGCATATACATTTTCTAAATGGAAGAAAAGGGGTACAAACATCCATGCATCCACTTGCCACTGCCAACTGAAAAACTGGACCTGGCAACTGGTTCCTAAATTGCTGAAGGAGTGAATAAACTTTCTGCTTCACTTGTGTACAGATGTGTGTAGGACCTGGCCTCATGATTATCATAACAATGATATATTTAACAGTAAAATCAGTGGCTCGTGCTAATAACAAAACCAAGAATACCAAGTCACCCACAGCAAAGGTAAGAGTTTCTAAATACTTGGGGGACTCCACAGGTATAACGAAAAAATAAATTTGTAAATTAGCCACAGAGAAATGCCCCCCCACCCCCGGAAAAAGAATCCTTAATGACAACTAAGCATGTTCCAGGACACACAGAATATTAAGGACAGCTGAGAGTCAGTTATGGGGGGAGGAGCAGAAGCCCTTCTGAACCCCTTGAGAGGTTACAGAATCCTGGAGAGGGAGGTCAGGTGGGTTTTCCTAATCATTTATCCTCCACCCATGATTCCTCCCAGACCTTCAGCTTGCTCCCTTTAATAAGGACCTTGATTGTTGAGTGTCCATCAGCAAGGCAGGCAAACAGAGCTGCCCACAAACAAGAGGGAATGACTGAGCAGGTATGCCAATTCCACATTAAAACTGCACCCAGTACCAAACCAAAGGCTGACTGGGCCTGAGCATGCTCAACACTGTCAGGATGTTGAGTTCAGCAAATGTCAGTAAAAAAGGAAAATTACAAATCCAAAGGGAGATGAGGAAATTAGCCTGCTCCAATCTCTTAAGAATGTACAGTATCTTGGAGGGGGGATTTTGTTTTGGAGTCAAAAATCTAGCATTTATCCATCTCCCCACACAATACCTCATGGACCTCTAGCTTGTTATTATTAGGTAGACACTCATCATATGGGTATGACTGTGCATGGAATGACTCCCCCTCGCAAACTGGCTAAGTGATATGATTTGATAACACTCCCACTTTTCTATATCTGCTACCCCTTCCTTTGCTATGGGCCCACAGTCCCAGAAGTGCTCTCCACAGCACACGCACACACACATTCTCACTCATAAACTGCTGCTATCTCTCACCATGCCTTCCTTCCATAATCCATGGAATAATCCAGAATTCACCATGACTAGGATAGTAAAGATCTTATGCGGCTCCCATTCATTTCAATGCTGATTGTGCAGGAGAACTTCCTATAAGGCTATGAGTTGTAAAATGATACAACTGTCAAATCTTAAACAGTATTGCTTTTTGTTTTAATTTAATGTTCAACTGGCCTTTGTTTAGGTATATGGTGGTTACTCACTAAAAGGAATAACAAAGCAATATGAAAAAAGACTTCATTATACCTTCTCATCAAGAAATATAGCATAATGGATCCAGGAGTCAGTCCAGAAACCTTCTCAAAGCTATTTTCTTTTTCTTTTCTTTTTTAAGCCCCCGGAGGGGGCTTAAAAAAATAGGGATAGGGAGACTACACTTAGGGAGAAAGAAAAGATAACCCACACTAAGCTAAAAACCCAAGGTTAGGAGATCATTTCCTGTTAAGATGCTGTTAGTAAAAAAAGGCTGTTAATAAACAATATACTTTGTGAGGTCCTGTCTTTCTAAGCTTATATGTTAGATTGTTACTTGTTATGAGAAGATTTCCCGAGCATCTCCTCCATCTCGCTTCATAAAGGCAATTTGCAAAGTCCTTCCGCCTTTACATCTATACTAAAATTCTCTAAATTCTTGATAGCTTCTTAGACGTTCACTGCAGCCCAGTCTTCTTCTATCCAAAGGAACAGAACCACTAGTCTTAAGCCTCTTCCGCTCTGGTCTCGGGGTCCAGTGGCTTCTCAAAGGTTTCTTGATTATGAAGGGCACCTCCAGCTCTTTTTTCTCAGCAGACTTTAAGATGACACTTTCTAAGAACACTCGCAGGGAAGAAGTTAAATCCTTGTAAATTTTTCCTGTTTCTCTTGTACTTTTTCTTCTTTTCTCATAATAAAGACTCTTTCTTCCTGGCTCTGCAAATCGCATACGCTGTTAAAAGCTCATGGAAATCTCCCACAACAGGCTTACATGCTTGCAAATAAAGTCTTTCAGAAGTATCCATTTACAACTGTCTCTCTCTCTCCCCCTCCCCTCTTTCATTTATGTAAACGCGTCAAAGAGGCACCCCCCTCCAATTGCTTAAGTGGTTTCGGGGGGGATTTCGCTTCAAGTATCCGTTTACAATCATTTCTCTCCCCCTCCCCCTTCTTGTTTATGTAAATGCATTGAGAGGTGTCCCTCTCTCAGCACGTTATCACTCATAAAAATTTTCCTTTGAGGGGGAGGGAATTTTCTCTTTTGCTCATTTTCACTCACAGTTCACTCCTTAACTCACAGTCCATTGTTGGTCTTTATCTTGACCACGCTCTTAATCGCTCCTCCACTAGATCTCTTGCGATTGATCGGGTCGACACAGCTTGTGGCCTCGCTAAGAGGACGCAGTCAGCGAGAGGGACTGTCAGGGCGGAGGGGAGCCTCCATCTCCCTGCTGTTAGCAGGAAAAGAGGCTCACCCTCAAAAGCCTTGGGAGTTCTCCCTGAACTCCCGGGGGGTGCCAAACCAGCGGCACCTCTCCCCCCCCCGCGCTACTGTGCGGTACTCCTCCCCAGAGAGCTGGGAAAGGTGTCCACCATCATTGTGTCATAGACCCCGCCTCCATCCTCAAAGTTATTTTCGTAGGGTACAGAACAGGCAGCTGGAAGCCTATCCTTGGAGTAAATTCTTACTTTTACTAGCTCCATAGTACACTGCAAGTCATCCAGAAAATTAATCTCTTGGCACAGTTTTCAGTCCATAAGAGGATTTTTAAAGAAAAAAATAATTTTCTCCTCCCCAAACACCCTGCTGAATCCAGAATGCCTCTCTTTTGTTTCCCAGAGGCACTATTCTAAGAAGCTGGAATCAATGTGAGAAAGCAGAAACTGCATGCAGCAAGTGTTTTGTAACCTGGCTCAAGGTGTAGCAAACTAACTCAAGAAAGGCCACTTCACCCAAGTCAGATAAAACATTCCCCTCCTCTTTACCAAGGATGACTGTATTTGGGAATCAAGAAATTAATGGGTGAAATCAAGATCTTAACACAGGGTAGGCTCTATGACAGTCACAAACTGACATGGCCTTGTAGGATTTCTTTACTTCTGCAACTACTGCAAACTCGGAGGCTCAATCAGACTTTGAGGAGATATAACATGTTGGCTCTTGCTAAGGAAGGCCCACTAGCTGCAGCTTTGTCACTTACAGGCTGCTTCCATACAACAAGAATTCTCCATTCTGCATTCATTGTTGCAGCAAACACGGAGGCCTTTGTGTTGGCAATGAAGTTTCCACATGGGAATTTTGTACACATTTTTCTCTGTCATCTATCATTTTCCCTGCATTTTTTCTCACCCCATCACCAGAGAGCTTTTTGGGGGCTTTTGGAAAAATGTGGTAATTGCTATAACTTGATGATTGTGTTATAGTGCTATAGCAATTCCTGACTTTTAAAAGCCCTCAAAAGGCCTTCTGGTGGTGCCATGGGGAAAATGATGGCTGTCAGAAGGCTGACAGAAAGAAAATGGCTTAGACTAGGCAGGACCTTTAAAAATGTATACCTTCCAATCCAGACACATTAACATCCTGTGACTGCATTCTCTTAGAAAAAGATTATAGTGAAACAAATTTGAAACAGCATGCCAAGGATGGGGAAAACCAGGAACATAGATGATTAGAGGATGATATTGTATGGATGCAGTCCAAAACACCACTACAGGTTGGGAGCAAGGGTGGAGGAAAAAATGGCAGTGTAAAAGCAGCCATCATATCAGTAGCCAATCAGACAGCTTAGAGTTCTATCCAATGTGTAACTAAGGAGGACTCACCATCTCTTTCTATTGTAAAATAATCCTCAATTCCTAGTTGCTTTTCTGATATAATGTCAAATACCCTGTTGGTCAGCCAGCAAATCCTACTCCAGCAAATCAGGTTAGGGTAAGAAGATTTGTTTCTGAAGCTCTAGCAGAATTCATTTTGCCAAAACCCACAGCAAGAAAAGCAGATGTGCTGCAATTGGGGGAAGTTTCAGAAGCAGTTTGTAATATGGTGAGGTCTCCTGATCAAAGGAAAAGTGTCCCATACAAAAGTTCTTCTGAGTGCCTAATGTAGGTAGTTGAATCTTGGCAATCATGATACCCACATTATATATATAAACATATGAAATTGCCATATACTGAATCAGACCATTGGGCCATCTAGCTCAGTATTGTCTCCTCAGACTAGTAACAGGTGGCCAATGTTCCCTCTAAGCTGAGTTAGTGTGAGCTAGCTCACCGTCTTTTAGCCTCCGACACACACATTTTTGTCTCAGCTCAGGAAAGATGGCTCCAGAGAAAACTAATTTATGCAGTAGCCAAGTTGCTCGCTCACAACTTTAATGCCGTTAGCTCACAAAGTAGAGTTTTCACTCACAAGACTCCACAGCTTAGCGGGAACATTGCAGGTGGCCATGGGCCCAGGCAGAAAAGTCTTTCTCAGTATCTGTTGCCTGAGATCCATTACACTGGAGATGCCATGGACTAAATCTGGAAACTTCTATATGCTCTACCAATGAGCCATGTTCCCTCTCTAGAATGTCTTGTAGAAGAAATAGCTTGTGAAATAGTTTTATC
The DNA here is from genome assembly GCF_001447785.1 of Gekko japonicus. Classification (NCBI taxonomy): domain Eukaryota; kingdom Metazoa; phylum Chordata; class Lepidosauria; order Squamata; family Gekkonidae; genus Gekko; species Gekko japonicus. The sequence goes on along the minus strand of NW_015172558.1, from coordinate 714,647 downwards.
TACAGGTCCATTTAATAAGGGTCCTTCCAGACATTAAGCCTTTCTCTCAACAAATACATAGCTGTTATTTGTTTGTTATGCAAAATCCAGATGTCTGCTAAAGGAAATGTTTCTGATGCATGAATATTGCATTTTTCTGGCAATCCATCACAATTTTAATCCCACCTTTCCTCCAAAGAGTTCAGGGAGGCATTTTAGCTTTACAACAACCCTGGGAAGTAGGTTAGCTTGAGACAGTGTGTCTGGTTGAAGGCCCCACTGTGCATTCTTATGGCAGAGAAGGGATTTGAAGAACTTGGGTCTCTTCTGCAATGAAGTGTTTATGTTGTTGGGGAAGAAGAAGAAGGAGGAGGAGGAGGAGAAGCAGCAGCAGTTGCAACCAACTCATGGTGACCACTTCCATGGGGCATTCCAGGGATGAGATGAGCAGTAGTGGTTTGCCGTTGCCCTCTTCCACGTAGCAACCCCAATCTTTCTTGGCAGTCTCCCATCCAAGTGCTGACCATGGCCAACCCTGCTTAGCTCCCAAGTCCTGATGAGCTCAGGCCAAACTGGGCTAATCAGGCTGCTTGTTAAGTAAATCCACCCTCAATTAATAGATCCAGTGCTGTTCAGAGTGTTGTGTGCAATGTTGTTACACAAGCATCACTTGCTTCTGTCAGATCATGCTCATGTAACTCACAAGTAACAAGCATCAGAAATCTTCCATGTTTACATTCTGTGATCTTTTAACAATTGATTGTTGTTTTTAAATAGTGTTTTAAATTATTGATTTAGAGAAGGTTCCCTCCATATCACTATGTCTAGCATAAGCATACCCACCTAGTTAATGAACTTCTAGCATTAGATTGTGGTAACCTTGGACACTGTGCTAAAAATACATTTATTTAAATGCTCTAAATAAATAAATAATACAATCTAATGTTGCTTATCATCTGGAAAAAACTCAGGTTTGCTCATAAGCTACATACAGATAATTAGCTAGGGAGGACAATGGGAGTGTCTTTTTATTCTAGAGAGTACCCAGCCCACCTGGGAGTACATTAAGCCTTTCTCTCAACAAATACATAGCTGTTATTTGTTTGTTATGCAAAATCCAGATGTCTGCTAAAGGAAATGTTTCTGATGCATGAATATTGCATTTTTCTGGCAATCCATCACAATTTTAATCCCACCTTTCCTCCAAAGAGTTCAGGGAGGCATTTTAGCTTTACAACAACCCTGGGAAGTAGGTTAGCTTGAGACAGTGTGTCTGGTTGAAGGCCCCACTGTGCATTCTTATGGCAGAGAAGGGATTTGAAGAACTTGGGTCTCTTCTGCAATGAAGTGTTTATGTTGTTGGGGAAGAAGAAGAAGAAGAAGCAGAAGAAGAAGAAGAAGAAGTTGCAACCAACTCATGGTGACCACTTCCATGGGGCATTCCAGGGATGAGATGAGCAGTAGTGGTTTGCCGTTGCCCTCTTCCACGTAGCAACCCCAATCTTTCTTGGCAGTCTCCCATCCAAGTGCTGACCATGGCCAACCCTGCTTAGCTCCCAAGTCCTGATGAGCTCAGGCCAAACTGGGCTAATCAGGCTGCTTGTTAAGTAAATCCACCCTCAATTAATAGATCCAGTGCTGTTCAGAGTGTTGTGTGCAATGTTGTTACACAAGCGTCACTTGCTTCTCTCAGATCATGCTCATGTAACTCACAAGTAACAAGCATCAGAAATCTTCCATGTTTACATTCTGTGATCTTTTAACAATTGATTGTTGTTTTTAAATAGTGTTTTAAATTATTGATTTAGAGAAGGTTCCCTCCATATCACTATGTCTAGCATAAGCATACCCACCTAGTTAATGAACTTCTAGCATTAGATTGTGGTAACCTTGGACACTGTGCTAAAAATACATTTATTTAAATGCTCTAAATAAATAAATAATACAATCTAATGTTGCTTATCATCTGGAAAAAACTCAGGTTTGCTCATAAGCTACATACAGATAATTAGCTAGGGAGGACAATGGGAGTGTCTTTTTATTCTAGAGAGTACCCAGCCCACCTGGGAGTCATCAAGAAAGATCCACTCTGCCAGTTTCCTAGGTCAGAATTTGGAGATTCTCTTTAAATCCACCAGTTAATTTCAGAATAAACAATGGCTCTTTCTCTGGTCCAGCTCCCCATCCCATCCTTTTAACTGTTGTCTTCTCCCACCTCCTTTGTAGCAAACTTGGAGTCCTCCTTGCTTTTGCAGCTGTGGCAGGAGGCAGATGAAAGAACGAAGGTGACCCCAGGAGGGAGAAGTCAGGACCATCTCATCTTCCGGTTAAGCAACAGATACCTAAATCGTCTATACCCAATAGATACAAAGAAATAATAGCAATATTTTAAATTTTGTACTTACCTTGGTTAGAGGTTTAAAAGAGTTATATTGTTATAATAACTTGGTAAATAAGCTTGACAAATACAAGCTATGAATAGTTATTGTCATATTTATATGCCTCAATTTTCCATTACTGGCTTACACTGTATTTGAGGGATGCTATATTGTATTTGTTTATTCTTTATTGCGTTTGTGGATTGTTGTTGTATAGATTAAAATTTAAAAATAAATTTTATTTTTTAAAAAGGTCAGTATTGTCTACTCAGACTGACAGCGGCTCTCAGAGGGGTCTTTCACATCGCTTACTGCCCGGTCCTTTCAACTGGAGATGCTGGGGGTTGAACCTGGGACCCTCGGCATGCCAAGCAGATGCTCTGCCACTGAGCCATGGCCCCTCCCCATTTGCTTACGGTGGTTTTATAAAGACCTGTGTTACATAGCATGCATATATACTTATTCTAAGATCTGTGAAGTACTTTGGATATTGGCTGTTCGGAGCCTTGGCTGTTCTGCAGCTGTCTGGGCATCAGCTCAATCTGTTTTTAACTCACAGTGTAAACTACTTATGGTTTTTTACATAGTTTTATGGAAGGACCAAGTGATTTGCATGAAAGTGCCCTCTCTGGAATGGTAGGTCACCATATACAACTTTGTTCTCTTCTTGCAAGCATACTGTGGTCAGAATGAAGTTAGGAGAGGCGCACATGATCTGTATGCAGAAGGTCTCAGGTTCAATCTCTGCCATATCCTAATAAAGAACGGCAGGCTGGGAAAGACTGTTCTCTGAATAGCACCTGTCTACCAGAATAGATAATGCTGAGCTAATGATCTCAGGAGAAGGCAGTTGTTGATAAGCAGATTGGTATTTGGTAGGAAAGAGAACAGAAAGCATGTTTCTTCCTTGGAATACAAGGTCAGACTCTGTGGTCTTTTAGTAGCCTTTCTGCCAAGGGGGTTTCCCGCTCCCAGTGCCCGCCTACTGGTGGCGGCAGCTCAGACTCTCACTTCTCCTCACTCCTAGGGCTGCCTCAGGGAATTGCAAGAAGCTTGCAGGAGAGGGGGAATCCTGGTGGTAGTGGTGTGCCCTGCTGCCGCCCCTCCTGATCTCCTGCCTGTCCAACTTCTTGCGTGTTAATGTTCTTCAGTTTGCTGTGCCCTTAGTCCTATTTGTTATCTACAGTGGTTAAGACTGTCAGATTAGTATCTGGAGGACCCAGTTTTGAATCCCTACTTGTGCCATGGAAGCTCACTGGGCGACCTTGAGCCAGTCACACTCTCTCAGCCTAGCCTACCTCACAGGGCTGTTGAGAAGATAAAATGGAGGAGAGAAGAACGATATGAGCCACTTTGGGACCCCATTGGGGAGAAGCATGGGGTACAAATGAATTAAATAAACATTAAATACATTGATGATTGTGAATAGTGTTTATTTTTCTGTGTATTCACCACAAAAGTATGCTTTGATTAGCCACTCCCTCTTGCCCACCTCCAGTTTGTTTCAGCAATGAATGAATAAACATGTCTGCCTTACATGTTACAATTTGAGGTGCAGGTTTGTAACACATAACAGTGAATTATGTTGTATGTGTGCCAGCCCTTAAGAATACACAAATGACAGCCCTGACCTGGATAGCCCAGGCAAGCCAGATCTCGTCGTATCTCAGAAGCTAAGCAGGGTCAACTCTGGCAAGTACTTGGATGGGAGATCTCCTTGAAATACCAGAGTTGGGAGGTGGGGGCAAGCTTTATTCAGCCACCTCTCTGAATATCCTCCAGGCCCCCAGTAGGGGTCAGTAACCAGACGCACAGTCAGTCAGCAGGTCACCATGACTTCCAGGTGCGCACACCCTCACACACATGCACATCTAAAAAATACAAAAAAGCCCAAACTACAGCCTGGTGATATTCCACCTTTGCCTTGGAGATCCCATTGTACATGTAATCCACAGGAATCCACTCACTTTTCAATGTAATTTTTACAAACTACTCTTCCCACTTGACTTGACTCCATTGTATAGACATGCCACCTCCCTACCAGCAGCTGCCGATGACAACTATAGTACCAGTTTGGTGTAGTGGTTAGGAGCGCAGACTCTAATCTGGGAGAACCGGGTTTGATTCCTCACTCCTTCACATGCAGCTGCTGGTGTGATCTTGGGTTGGTTACAAGTTCTTTCAGAGCTGTTCTCTCAAGAGCAGTAATCTCAGAGCTCTCTCAGCCCCACCTACCTCAAAGGGTATCTGTTGTGGGGAGGGGAAGGGAAAGGAGATTGTAAGCTGCTCTGCGATTCCTTCGGGTAGCGAAGGGTGGGGTATAAATCTACCTGATGGAGTTGACTGCAGTTCTTTGCATGGTAGACAGAGGTGGTAGAATTCAGCATTCTGCTTCTGCTGAAAGAATGTGGGTGAGTTCATTTTTTTAAATGTTTGGTCACATTAAAAACCTCTCTATGTATAGTAACATGCACATCAGGGGAAATTATTTAACATAGCCCTTTCCCCGATGTGCTAGAGATTACATTTTATCTCTCATAATACAGAGATACGGATGAATGGGTACACAGATTTAAAATGCCCCTATGCCCCACTGAAAGATGGCTTATATTAAGCTTTCTACATCTGAAAGCTGGTGTGATGCGGTCCATGGGGTCGCGAAGAGTCGGACTCGACTGTGCGACTGAACAACAACATCTGAAATAGACACAAACTCTGTCTCCAGTAGACTTCCAAAGAGAGAGAGAATTTCAGAGTTGGATGGGCAGCAGCAATCCAGAATGCCTTTGTATGTTTTTATGATTGCCAGCACAAAAAGTAGTATTTATTTTGGATTATTGGATGGGTAGGAGGAGCCATTATAGACTCCTGGAAAAATATTCTGGCAGGGAGGTCAGTATTTAGCATACATGGTAGTGGTGTGCCCTGCTGCCGCCCCTCTTGATCTCCTGCCTGTCCACTGCTCACAGTACCTTTTTATGGTCTGCCCAAACACAAAGTTCCTTTGTTTGGCAGCAATCTATAGATTTAATTATCCACAGATGGGCCCACATTGGAGAGCCTGTGTGGCGCAGTGGTTAAGACTAGACCAAGACAAAAAAGTTGCCGTACAAGTTCAATATACTTATGCAAAGTATGGATAATTTAATACATATTCTTTTTGTTTCAGTAGCTGCACATCCAGAGACCGAAGTCCCACCAAGACGAACTTGCTCGAGATTTTAGCTGTTCGTTTCGACCAAAGTCTTTGTCACATCTCCTATTAAAGATATAAATTACAAATGACTAAGGGAAAATACTTCTAGAGTAACAGCAACACCCTTTCCCAATAAAAAATTGTTTACATACAGTTTGTAGTCATTCTTTCTGTTCACAAAGTCAATTCTACAATACAAAATGTTATAAATTCTGTGATTACAAAAATATACAATCTCTCATATTACATTATTTCTCATAGTACAACAGTGGCTATAACACAAATAGATCAATTATTACTACCCTGTGCCTCAGGGTTCCAGACAGTTGGGAAGAGGTCTTGTGTCACTCTGTGACCCGAGAGCCTGATTTAACTGAAGAGAGCAAGAATCAGGACCTTCTGCGTGCCAAGCAAGTGTTGCTGATCTATGGCTCTTTTGTGCTGTTCCTTTTATAGGATAGGCTCTATAGCTCTGCTAAAGAATACAAAGGCACAGAAACCAGGGGGAAAGTACAGACACACTGAGTAAACTGACTAATGTATAAGTGCATTTCAGGATCTTCAAATTCAGGAAACTTTGATTCACATCCTGACATTGGTGGTGTATTTGGCACAGCAAGTTGCTTCCCTCTCAAGTGCTTGAGAGTGCATTTTTCTCATCTCCTTCACGGCTGCCACTATCAGCCACTTTCTCTTGTCTTCCTCCAAAGGAGAGGAGGAACAGTTTCCTGAGAGCCAAAAAAAGCAACTGATGGAATAATGATGAGAGAGCTAGCAGAGTTCATTGCTGGGACAGGCTGGGCTAGATCAGCTTTGCTCTCTTGCCAGCAGTTTTCCCAATGACATGTGGAGGAAGATTACATCCGAGGCCTTCTGAGGGCACAGTGATAAAAATGACAAGTCAGTTCGTAGCAAACAGGGGGCTGGAAGAGAGGTGAGCGAGCATTCTGTAAGTGTCTGCCGTGAATCCTGGGAACCTGGCTCACCCATCTGTGTTGTAGAGCGTGAGCACATCCTACTTTTGACAACAGGCTGTTTTAGAAACGTTTATAACCACATGGCTGAGGTGAGCAGCAGGAAACCATGGGCATGAATCTTACCTGTGGAGCTTAATGAGAATCCTTCTGGTGAATGAAGCGTGATACAATTAATATCTTCCAGAAAGCACCATGGAACTAAAATGCTCAACATGGGTTATGGTGCCATTATCTGTGTTATCCCTATAAGGCTTATGAGATTCATCTCAGGAAGAAATTAATTTTAAATTGCCAATCCTGGCAAGGCATTAAGCAAGCCAATTAGCCTCTTTGCATTTTTTAGACTGGTAAGAAGGATGTGATTTATCAAACAGTTGGTATACTGAATACACAAAGCTGCCTAATACAAAGACCATTGGTCCATCTAGCTCTGTACTGTCTACTTTGACTGGCAGCAGCTCTCCAAGGCCCTAAACAGATAAAGTTCTTCCCTAACAAATGCTACCTGAGACCTTTCAACTAAAAAATCCAGGGACTGAACCTGGAACCTTATGAATGCATTCTACCATTCAGGTGTACCCTCTCAAAACTAACCTTAGCCATGAACTCACTAGGTGGGAGGGAGGGAAGTAATGTACAAATTGTACTTGGCTGTGCTTTACTCTATTTCTTCACTGTGCTTTTACATTTTAAATTTGCTTTGTTTTACCATGCTACCTTTTTATAGATAAATCCAGCCCATTAATTAAATATTACTATACCTGTTTCATAGACAGGGGACTGAGAAAGGGATGAGGAGTGGTTGGCCCACCTAGTTGTCAGAACCCTGGAGAAATCAGTTCCCAATAAAAGTAATTTGAAGGAATAAAAAGTTTATTGAGACATTGATAGGATCCAGACCCTTACTGTATCTGTGTTAGAACTGAGAAAAAGCATGCAAAGCAAGCAATTATACCTAAATCAAGCTGGACTGTGATGGCCCAGGGCCAATCACACCTAAGCTAGAGGCCTGCAGAAATAACGGCTCATAATTCCCAGGGGAAAGACTCAAGGTTATATGTCTGAGCTGAGGGAGATAACCATAAGCCAGAAGCAAAGCAGGCAGAAGCAAAAATATACATTCCAGTCACGCCCCTATGTCCCTGTGGCAACCAAGCCCGATGATGCGGGCGAGGTTGACACTAGTGTGTTCATGGCTAAGGTTAAATTTAAGAGGGTGCACCTGAATGGTAGAAGGATCGCTAACGGAGGGACTCTGTTTAGCCCTTCCCTCCCAAGACTGAAACATTTAATAGGAAAAAATAGTGTGTGTGTGGGGGGGGTTTGCACTCCTGTGCCATTTTCCTCCCAAATAATCCCCCTGTCCTGAATTGTGCCCCGGTAGGTGCAAAACAGGAAACATTCATTCTTCCTTATTTATTTATTCACTTCATTTGTGCCCTGCCTTCCTCCCCAAGGGGTACTGAAAGTGGCTTACAACATCCTCTGTTCCTCCATTGTGTCCTCACAAGAGCCTTTGGAGGTAGCTGAGAGTCTATGACTGGCCCCAGGGTCACCCAATGAGCTTCTATGGCAGAGCAGTGACTTGAACCTGAATCTCCCAGATCCTAGTCTGACATGCTAACCACTATACTGCAGTGGTTCTCAGCAACTTAGGTAGAGGGGGGATTTATCAAGGAAGTGGCAATCCAACCTCAGCCCTGCAACCCTGTGACCCGAGCTGCTTCTCACAGCTACTTTTTAAGCATTAAATGTCAGAGAATCCAATAATTGATCCCTAACATAGTATGTGGTATTCTGCTTTTGGTGTATTAGTTTATGTGCCTTTCTCTATTTTTTATATTGTGCATCATAATCTATACAACTTTTTGGGTTCCTTGGCAAACACACATGGGTGTGGTGTTGTGAATTGATACATTTGGAAATTGGCCAGATAAGTATTCTGCTAAGAAACAAACTTCTCTTTTGAATTTTTTAAAAAATCGTACCATATAATTTAAGCAACCACCTACCGTACCCAAACCATAGCAACCAGTTACAGCAATCTCATTAAAACCTTTGTACCCGTAGAACAGTTATTCCAGGCTCCATTTGTGACGGCATAAGCAGGAGCTATTGCATCTGGCTGCTTATATAAAGAAAAATTATGGCAGAGACGAAATTGTTTGCTCAGACCATGTCTGCTTGACCAGAATACCCCGAAGTCCAATGGAGTAAACAGGCCCCAATAGCTCTGATGAGATCCAGGGAACAGAGGAGGAAGACTTAGATGCAGTACTAGAAGCCTTTATGTAAGGTACAGCAGATGCTCCATATATATGCCCCACAGCTATTTATTTAAAATATTTTAATCCCGCCTTCCCTAAAAAGGCTCAACAGTTCATAAAAGCAGAAATTAAAATAATAGTAATAAAACAACAACATATCACTTAGTCCATCCTAAAAAGCTCCTTTACAGACCATTGTTTCTAATCCTCTAACCACTGGAGGAAAAAGCAGCAAGCAGTATCTATTGGAGAAACAGTATCTATTGGAGGCTGGGTTGCCAGCCTCCAGGTGGGGCCTGGGGATCTCCTGCTTTTACAACTGATATCCAGCTGACAGAGATCAGCTCCCTGGGAGAAAATGGCTGCTTTGAAGGGTGGAGTCTATGGCATTGTACCATGCTGAGGCCCCTCCCCTCCCCAAACCCTGTCATCTCCTGGCTCTGCCCCCAAAGTCTCCAGGTATTTTCCAACCCAGACCTGGCAACCCTAATTGGAGGGTACGGATCAGACCCCAACATCCGTATATTTCTCTTCCTATTTCAGCTTCTTTTAAAGTTAAATTATGTGAATCTCCCTTGGCAGTCTGAAATGGTGGAGCCCAGTCTTCTAAGGCCCGGTTTTGGCACAGCATAATCCGTGTTGCAGAGTTGCCAATCACCATGTGATGCCTGGAGATCTCCCAGAATTACAACTGATCTCTAGACTACAGAGATCAGTTTCTTTGGAGAACCTTATTTCCACTAAGGTTCCTTCCTTCTTCAAACCCCACCCTCCCCTGGCTCTATGTGATACCTTTTATTAGAACCAAAATGACACAATACAGTGTACAAGTTTTCATATTCTCCAGAACTCTTCATCTGCCTAGATGTTACAAAATAAAAAAGAGTCCCGTAAGGTAGGCTGGTATTATAATCCCCTAGGGTTGCCTGCTCTGGATTGGGAAATTCCTGGAGATTTGGGCAGTGGAGTCTGAGGAGGGAGGGGTTTGGGGAGGGGAGGGGAGGGACTTCAGTGGGGTATAATGCCACAGAGACCACCTTCCAAAGCAGCCGTTTTCCCCCAGGTGAACTGATCTCTGTCACCTGGAGATCAGCTGTAATAGCAGGAGATCTCCAGCCATCACCTGGAGGGTTGCAACCCTATTGAGGAGAGGAGCTGCCGCTAAGAATGTTTTGGGCAACCTAAGGAGTTTATGGCAGGGGTGAGCCCAGGATCTCCTAGATTCGTTCTCTTTGCACTGTAGTGCATCAGCATGTGCCTAACTCCCCCAAGGAAATCAAATGAAGCATAGAAGTAACTTTGACTAGACTGGGTTCTTTGTTACTAGTGGGATACATTATGTTAGGTTTATAAGTCTATTATAGAACTGGGAATAGCTGAGTATGGATTCAGGAACTACACAGCCACCTACTAAGCACAACATTTGTATGAATGCAATAGAAAACAGGGCAGGATACTCCTACCCAATTTCTGGCTAGGCCTAGCTTGTGGCATTTCCATGCTAAATGACCTTTAAGAGCCAAGAAAATGTCATGATTCAGCTTCTATAGGACAGGGTTCTGTGGATCCTCATTAAAAGACTGTATTAAGCCTTCAGCTGGCATAAAGAATTTGTCACATTCATACAAATGAGGAACAGCAGCTCAGTGGAATTGGGAACCATGAATTGGAGGATTGTAAAATGTGTTAATTACTTTAATTTCCAGCATTTAAAATGTGTATACTGGCAACAGAATTTGGTGCAAACAAAAATTAGATGATACAGCATCAGCCACAGCTTGCAAAATGCACGCACACACACACTAATGTTTAAATAATTAGAAGGAACTCTCAGAAGAACAACCAGAACTGCCAGATAACGAACTGTCCCCCTCTAACCTCTCCTGCTCTATAACATTATAATGCACAATGTGATTAGCAGATAGGCAATCCCTGGTTAAATCCCACATTCTACTATGGAGACAACCCCAAATAAGACATGAAACGCTTGGGCCAAATCTGAATCAGAACCAGGACCGTAGCTGGTGCGGGGCCCACGGGGCAATGCCCCCTCCCAAATTCGCAATGTCCCTGAATCTTGGGGACAGCCTTTGGAGCCAGTGGGGCCTCTGGTTGCTGGAGGGAGGGGGGGAGGCTCTGAGAGCCTCTCTGTGTGTCACTCTGGCGGGATTCTCCCAGGCATGTTTCTGATCAATTTCACAGCGGTGCAAGGCATGTTCTCTGGCTTCAGCCCAGCAGGGAGAGTGAGAAAGAGACATGATTGCTGCTCCACTGGTGTCTAGGGCTGAGCAGCCAGTGCCTTGCTACTGGAACACTTGTCTCGGACTCATAGATTCCACACTCTGCTTCTTGTCCCTGGGCGGCACCCTCCACAGCCCCGTAGCTAGAGAGAATAGGGTGAGCTGAGTGAACAGATGGGTCCTTGAGTGGGAAAATCTAATGTAAAGAGCATTAAGTTAAAAAAGCAGGGCTATTTTTGGGCAGGAACACACAGGAACGGACTTCCGGCTGGCTCCCGAGTTGGCCACGCCCAGCAGGAACTCATTAGCATAATAGGCCACACCCAACAGCAGGAACTCATTAGGATTGGCTACATTAGGGGTGTGTGGCCTAACATGCAAAGGGGTTCCTGCTACAAAAAAGCCCTGGGTTTTGACAAGTAAGGTAAGCAGAATAAGAAGCAAAAGGTGGGTGTGGCTGGATGAGCACACTTCTGGTAACATGGGGTGTGGCCTAATATGTTAATATGCCATGTTGTCAGGGGTGTGGCCTAATAGGCTAATGAGTCTCTGCTGTTGGGTGTGGCCTATTATGCTAATGAGTTCCTGCTGGGCTTTTTCTACAAAAAGAGCCCTGTTTTAAAAAAAGCAACTTCTTTCAAGGGCGCCAGCACTGATCCAGGCAGGGTCCCTTTTCCTCTGTTTCTGTGTGTAAATCCATTCCATAGGTACCAGGAAGGCTGGTTGGAAAAACAGCCCACAAGGAAGGGGTCACCCTCAGGAGGAATGGCTGCTTGGTTGAACTCATGGTGCCAGATTCCCCAAGCAAAGGGGAAGGCTGACCTGGTAATCGTTTTATAGCTGTTGTGCAGAGAACAGGGCAGGGGGGCCAGGAGAGAGATCAGTCCACACCAGGGAGCAAGCTCTTCTCTGGCTGTTCTATTTTCATTTTATTTGTGACATCAGAAGTGATGTCATGCCTCCTAGTGCTGTCAACGTTGGCGCGGCTTTTAAAAGCCGCGCCTTAAAGAGGCTTTTCCCTGCCGTGTGGCAGGGGTCAGTGTAATTCTAAACACAGCTACACTTTTTTTAGCCCACTGAAGTCAATGGGGTTAGAAAGATATAACTGTTTAGGACTGCACTACAAATTTCCCCAACCTAAGATGGCCCAGAGAGCCAGTATTTACCACTTTGGGGAAACACACAGATATAGGTACTGTAGTGTATTCAAAGCTGCCTTGAATGCATGATATGTTGTGAAACATCTAATTGAAGTGTAATGTAAAGCTTCGTCCTGGGCTAGGATCCAAATCCATCCAATCATGTTACTAGCCCAGGAAGCACTAATTGTTAAGTCGCTCGCTTAACAAAGAAGTCGGAGAGTGATTCAGCAAGAACACAACTTTATTCTTCAACTCGAACACAACTCCAACATGGATCAACATCTGATAGCCAGAACAGCCTTTACATTGCAGCTGTCCTGCTTTTAAACATTCCCGGCTAATGTAGCCACACCCACTGTACAAATACCAACCAATAAGGTTGTTCACATAAGGACCAATCACGAATGTTCCCGCTCAGGGAGCTTGCTTGAAAGTGATTGGTTAGGTGCTTCCTGGGCTAGTAACATGATTGGACGAAGCTTTACATTACACTTCAATTAGATGTTTCACAACATATCATGCATTCAAGGCAGCTTTGAATACACTATAGGAACCCATATGTTTAATCCAGTGAGGTAAAGATTGGCTTTCTGGCACCATTTCAAGGCAGGAATACAGCACAGGGAGGAAGGCTTAACTCCTCCTCCCCTTGCACCATGATCCCAAACCAAACCCTATGTGCCTGATAGTTGAATGAAAAATGACACAAACAACTGGACACTCTGATCAAAAGAACTCCAAAATCTGGTTTGGTTTAGCCTTCTGTGGCCTTAAGCAAGTCACTATCTTGCATAGCAGCATTGACCTACTTTGCAGTCTTATTACGGGGGTCACTGAGCTAATCTATATGAAGTTGTTATGTAGTGGGTAGCTGCATGGATAGACGACAGACAACGACGTGGTGCATAGCACGCTTTATTAGGAACATAACAAGATTCTTGAACAACCGGCCGGCAGGCCAACTATTTACACAGCCAGGGGACCACCCCGGGTCCCATTGGCGGGTTTGAATTTCCCGCCACGGTTCCC